>NC_134858.1:104841650-105162150 GCF_049852395.1 Peromyscus maniculatus bairdii | reverse complement strand
ACAGTTTTGGCCTCTTTGTCGAAAATCATATGTTCATAGGTGTGTGAATTAATGTCAGGGTCTTCAATTCGATTCCATTGGTCCACATGTTGGTTTTTATGCCAGTACCAAGCTGTTTTTATTACTTTAGCTCTATAGTAGAGCTTGAGAACAAGGATCATGATGCCTCCAGAGGTTGCTTTATTATATAGGATTCTTTTAGCTATCCTAGGTTTTTTGTTTTTCCATATAAAGTTAAGTATTGTTCTTTCCAAGTCTGTGAAGAATTGTGTTGGGATTTTGATGGGGATTGCATTGATTCTGTAGATTGCTTTTGGTAAGATTGGCATTTTTTCTATGTTGATTCTATCTATCCATGAGCTTGGCAGATCTTTTCATTTTCTGATATCTTCTTCAATTTCTTTCTTCAGAGACTTAAAGTTCTTCATACAGATCTTTCACTTGCTTAGTTAGAGTTACCCCGAGGAATTTTTTATATTATTTGTGGGTATTGTAAAGGGTGATGGTTCTCTGATTTATTTCTCAGCCCATTTATCATTTGTATATAGGAGGGCTACTGATTTTTTTTTTTAAGTTAATCTTGTATCCTGCTACCTTACTGAAGGAGTTGATGAGCTGTAGGAGTTCCCTGGTAGAATTTTTTGGGGTCACTTATGTATACTATCATATCGTCTGTAAAGAATGAAAGTTTGACTTTTTCCTTTCCAATTTGTATCCCCTTGATCTCTTTTTGTTGTCTTATTGCTCTAGCTAGAACTTCAAGTACTATGTTGAATAAGTATAGGGAGAGTGGACAGCCTTTTCTTGTTCTTGATTTTGTTGGAATCACTTTGAATTCCTCTCCTTTTAATTTGATGTTGGCTGTTGGCTTGCTGTAAATTGCCTTTATTATGTTTAGGTATGTTCCTTGTATTCCTGATCTCTCTAGAACCTTTGTCATGAAGGGGTGTTGGATTTTGTCAATGGCTTTTTCAGCATCTAATGAGATGATCATGTTGTTTTTTTCTTTCAGTTTGTTTATATGGTGTATTACATTGACAGATTTTCCTATGTTGAGCCATCCTTGCATCCCTGGGATCAAGCCTACTTGGTCATGATGGATAATTTTTTTTGATGTGTTCCTGGGTTCAGTTAGCCAGTATTTTATTGAGTATTTTTGCATCAATGTTCATGAGGGAGATTGGTCTGTAGTTCTCTTTCTTTGTTGCATCTTTGTGTGGTTTGGGTATCAGGGTAACTGTAGCTCCATAAAAAGAATTTGGTAATGTTCCTTCTGTATATATTGTGTGGAACAATTTGAAGAGTATTGGTATTAGCTCTTCTTTGAAAATCTGGTAAAATTCTGCGCTGAAACCATCTGGTCCTAGGCTTTTTTTGGTTGGGAGACTTTTAATGACCGTTTCTATTTCCTTAGGGGTTATTGGTCTATTTAAATAGTTTATCTGGTCTTGATTTAACTTTGGTATGCAGTATCTATCCAGAAAATTGTCCATTTCTTTCAGATTTTCCAATTTTGTGGAGTGCAGGTTTTTTAAGTATGACCTGATAATTCTCTGGATTTCCTCATTGTCTGTTGTTATGTCTCCCTTTTCATTTCTGATTTTGTTAATTTGGATGCTCTCTCTCTGCCTTTTGGTTAATTTGGATAAGGGCTTACCTATCTTGTTGATTTTTCTCAAAGAAGCAACTCTTTGTTTCATTGATTCTTTGTATTGTTCTCCTTGTTTCTAATTTATTGATTTCAGCCCTCAATTTGATTATTTCCTGGTGTTGCTTCCTCATGGGTGACTTTGCTTCTTCTTGTTCTAGAGCTTTCAGTTGTGCTGTTAAGTCACTAGTGTGAGATTTCTCCAACTTCTTTATGTGGACATTTAGAGCTATGAATTTTCTTCTTACCACAGCTTTCATGGTGTCCCATAAGTTTGGGTATGTTGTACATCTCTTTTCTTTGAACTCTAGGAAATCTTTGATTTTTTTTTTTTTGAGACATGATTTCCCTGTGTAGCTTTGGTGCCTGTCCTGGACCAGGCTTTGCAGACCAGGCTAGCCTCGGACTCAAAGGTGTGTGCCACCACTGCCCGGCTCAGAGTTATTTTTAAATTACTGTATGCTTATATATTTGCTGTATTTTTTCTTGTTGATTTCTAGTTTATATATGTTAGGAGCTGATAAGATACACAGAATTATTTTAGTGTTTTTGAGTTTAAGACTTGGTTTTTGGCCTGTAACATCTGTTTTGGAAGAAATGTCAAGTTTCTGGTGTCGTCAGGGTTGCACAGGATAGTTTGTTGATGTTCATTAAGTCCATTTGGTCTATAGAATAGATTAACTCTAATTTTGTAAAAAAATTTTCTTAGATCACTTTATTAGTAAGAATGGATACTGAATCAATCTCTTTTTAAATTGATGCCCATCTGTTTCCTTCTCTTTTTTTAAATGTTTGTTTAGTTGTGTTCTTTAAAAAAAACTTATGTATTTATTTTTAATTTTAAAAATTATTTTTTATCCTTATCTCATACAGTACATCCCTACCACACTTTCCCTTCCCTCTAATCCTCTGGCTGTTGTCTCTAAGAGGCCCAACTGTTTCTTTATGTCCAGTAGTTTTTTTTTTTTTTAAATGAAGCTGGGTACAGTGATGTTTCATGCTCATGTATTTAGAATCTTTATATTATCTTGATGAATTATTTCTTTGATCATTATATAGTGACCTTCTTTGTCTCATTTATCTAAGTTTTGCTTGAAATATGCTTCAGTGGATATAAGGATAAATTACTGCTTGTTTTCAAATTCCATTTCCTTGGAATGTAATTTTCTATCCTTTCATCCTGGCTTTGCAGGTGAAGTCAGTATCTTGACAGACACAATTGGTTTTTGTGTTTTAATCTAATTGATAAACCTGTGTCTTTTAGTTGGAGAATTAACACCATTTCCATTCAGGGTTATTGTTGAAAGGTATGTATTGATTCTTGTTAGTTTATTTTCTTCCAATTGTTTTAAATATTCCATATGCTTTTTCTCCCTTATTCCTCTTATAATTTGGATAATTTATTGAGCTATTAATGTTTGATGCTTTCCTCATTATATTTGCTTTTCTAAATATCCCTATGACTTTTTTTTAAACCTGTGCTCTTGTTGTTATATATCTGTGTCTTTTCTGTGTGTGTGTGATCTTTTAAGTATTTCCCACAATAATGACTTAGTTCTATTGATCCCTATAGTTTTGTATCATCTTTACAAGTTAACTAGATGACGTCATCTAGATTGAAAGTTATTTGCTTGTAGGATTTGAAAAAAATTCCATGCCATCTTAGTCTTTAACATTTCTGTTGAGAAGTTGGCTGCTTTTCAGGTGGGCTTGTCTTTATGCAGTTTGGTTCTTCTCTTGTGGCTCTCAGTACTCTTTGTGTTTCCTAAATATAGGAAATTTAAATATTTTGTGAAATGGAGTCTTTATTTTTCTTATTAATTAATTATTATTGTTGTTATTAGTGTTTTTTAATAATTTATTTTATTTTATGTGTATGGGTGTTTTTGCCTGTGTGAGGGTGCCAGATTCCCTGGAACTGGAGTTATAGACAATTGTGAACTACCATGTGGGTGCTGGGAATTGAACCTGGGTCCTCTGTAAGAGCAGCCAGTGGTCCTAACCTCTGAGCCATCTCTCCAGCCCCTGTTATTAGTTTTTTGAGACAGGGTTTCTTTGTGTAGTCCTGGCAGTCCTGGAACTATGTAGTCCAGGCTGGCCTTGAACTCACAGAGATCCGCCTGCCTCTGCCTCCTGAGTGCAGGGATTAGAGTGCACATGGAAGCTTTCTTTTATGGCATGTGCATTTTTAAGTTTTAAATCCCATCTGCACCTGTAGGTCCTTACCTTTCCCAAGATCAGAGAATTTTCTGTTTATTCTACTAAATGTGTTTTCTGTGCCTACTAATCTTAAGTTTGGTCTGTTATTAGTGTTCAAATACATGTTCTGTCTATAATTTCTTATTTTTTTCTTTGCATCAGTTACTTTTGTTGCTATGACCAATACTTGACAAGAAGTAATTTAAGGAACAAAGGATTTATTTTGATGTATAGTTTAAGAAGAGATAACGTCCTCGTGGTGGTGAATTTTTAGTTGCAGGAATATGAGGTGGTTGGTCACATTTTTTCAACAGTCAGGAAATGGAGACAGGAACATGTACTGTTGGTGGGTTGTAAAACTTTCAAGTCCTGCCTCCAGTGTCTGACTTCCTCCAGTGAGACTTGATCTTCTAAAGATTCTCCAACCTTTGAAAACAGCCACCAGCTGAGGACCAAGTATAAAACACATGAGCTTGTGGGAGACATTTCACATAGAAATTGCAGCACTGTTGGGATGTTATAATGAATCAACCATAAGACCTGCCATCCTTTTTCTTCTTAATCTATTTGAAGATTTCAACTGAGTTATGTTTTTTTTAGAAGAAAAAGCATAGAGGTTTATTTTTAATTTTATGTGCATAAGAGCATCAAGGAAGAAATGAATACCCAAAGTAGCAATGAGATTTGAGAGCTCATTATACTATTTTAATAGAGGAAAAGAAGGGGCAGAGAGGTACTTCTGGAAGAAGAAATGGCTTTTTACAGGAGCATGGGGGGAAAAGACATGTATAGAAGCACAAATGACATCTGAAAGGTAAATAGGCTTTGAGAAGAATAGTTGGGAGGCCTGACAGTTTGCAAAAATGCTTATCCTGCATATTGTATCAGTTTTGCCTGGTCTCTTATGATACATCAATTTTTGGTTGAAGTTCCTAGTGAGAGGAAATTTGTGATTTTTTTTAAAGGATCTAATTTTATGTAGTTAAGAGAAAACTTCTTCCTGCACTGGCTGATTCTCAGATGTCTTTATCACTAAACAATCTTCATGCCCCTATGGCACAAATGTACTGTTTTGGTATTAATATCCCTTTAATGGATTATGTTGTTTTGCCAGAGAGAGGCTTTTAAATGTAGTAGGTGCTAACAAGGAACTAATTCTAAGCAACATTTATTTTCCTCCTCAAACAACTTATTTTTCACTAAAAGGTTGAGTTTTTTTGGGGGGATCTTTAAAAGCAATCATTGCATATCAAAACTGCTCAGTATTATAACTTCGTATTTTATATAAATTGTGGAATTATATGAATGCAATATAGCAAATTTATCAGAATAGAAATATATCTAAGCTCAGGAGATGGTGTAGTGGGTAAAAACACTTGTTATACAAACATGAGGACCTGAGTTCAAAATACTCAGAATTCATATAAAATCTGGAAATACAGCATCAGCATCTATAATTCCAGTGCCTCTCTAGAGAGATGAGAAGTGGAGACAGGAGAATCACTGGAAGCTTGTGGGTCAGCTAGCCACATGACTAATATATGACATGTGTTAAGGTTTTTCTAAAGGAACAGAATTGATACAATGAAAAAATATACGTGATTTATTAGAGTGGCTTACAGTCTGTGGTCCAGGTATTCCAATAATGGCTGTTTTCTGTGGGGAAGGCAAACAGTAGTAGTTGTTCAGTAAGTAAGACTGGATGTCTTCCTGGGTAGTGGTGGTGCACATATTTAATCCCAGCACTTGGGAGGTAGAAGCAGATGGACCTGTAAGTTTGAGGCAAGCCTGGTCTACTGAATGAGTTCCAATACAGCCAGGGTTACTCAAGAGAAACCCTGTCTCAGGAAAAAAAATAATAAAATAACAAAAATATACTAGATGTCTTAGCATCCCCAATATGGTGCTGGAGTCCTAGGGAATTCCTAGAGACCTGCAAGTCTTCAGTCTGTGTTGGAATCCTGAAGAAGTAGATTCTGATGCAAGCAAAAGAGTGCCAAGGCAGTAAGATAGATGAATGTGGGAGCAAGAGCGAGGGCAAATAGTTAAAAATCAAAAGCTTTCCTCCTTCCTTGTCCTCCCCTTCCCTCCCCTCCCCCAACAGGGTTTCTCTGTGTAGCTTTGTGCCTTTCCTGGAACTCACTCTGTAGCCCAGGCTGGCCTTGAACTCACAGAGCTCTGCCTACCTCTGCCTCCTGAGTGCTGGGATTAAAGGCATGCGCCACCACCGCCTGGCACCCTTCCATGTCTTTTTATGTGGGTTGACACCAGAAAATATGGCCCCGATTTAGGGTGGATTTTCCCTTCTGAAATTATCCAGTCAAGGAAATCTTTCACATGCATGCCCAACTACTTGAGTTTTATTTGATTAAAGATGTAGTCAAGTTAGCAACCAATATTAGCCATCACATGGCCAGAAAACATAAGAGACTTTATATCAAACATGGCGGGGTGGATGGTAGGGATTGACACCCCAGGTTGTCTTCTCATCTCCACATGTGCACCAAGGTACACACATGCTTGCACTTACAGGTATGAATGCACATACCGAAGCATACATATATTGTATATATACAAAGGGGACACACACACACACACACACACACACACACACACACACACACACACACACATTTAGCTGAGTGTTTTCATTCATTTGAACTTCTCATTTTCAAGATTTCTGTTTCTTTTTTGAGATCCTATTGTCTTTCTTGAATTTCTCATGTCTTGCATTGTCTTATGTCATTCAATTATTTTCCATATGACCATGTGAGGAAAAAGGAAAAGTCATACTTTGCCTATTACTTCTGGTGGCAATACTCGGATCTTACTTAACCAGACAAAACCCCCAAATTTTACCAAAAAGCCAGTTCCTTTGGAGCTCCTTTAGATTCATGGACCATCCTTTCTCAGGTGAGCTAGAAAGCTTTCCAAACCAGATTTATATTTGGAGGAGAAAGGTTTGTATATTATTAATGTAATGAGACATTTGAATAGTTGGTGGTTTGGTCCATGATATTTGATTAAATGCCAGTATCCCATAGCATATTTTGAGATATGCAAATTCCCTGGGGCAACAGAGTAGTCCACTGAAGGCTGTCCATTAAGCTTGTTCTTATGTCTGTAATTATTTACCATGGGCCTTTTCGACTAGATCTGCTTTATTTCTGTTGTTAAAATCACCAAAAGCTTAATTTACAAGTTTATTTGCAAGGTTTGACTCAGAGTAAGAGTGCTTGCTAAACAGATTGTAGGCCTGAGGTCAAATCCCCAGAATCCAGTAAAAATCTGGTGTGGTCCTGTGAGTCTATATCCCAGTGCAGTAGCAGACAGAGGTAGGAGGATTGTTTGGGCTTGCTGGCTACAGGTTCAATGCGAGGTCCCATTTCATAGGAATAAGGTAGAGAATGAAAGCAAGACACTTCACATCGTCCTTCAGCCTCCACCCACTCTTGGACAACCCCCACATACATGTGGTAATATACTATGGACTTAGACTACACATGCGTATGCACAATAAGTGTTTGGAGTGTCTGGGGTTCCTCTACTTCCTTTTGAGGTTTCTTCCTAATGTCTGGAGAAGAGTGCATGAACTAACTTTGTAGTAATACCTGGCCTTAGAAAAAAATACCTCATATTTATACACCATTTTTCTTTAAGTCTTGTGTTCATATATCTTACTGTGACTTACTCAGACCTTCTGGAATGTGCTTAAGCTTTTTGGCTTTGCCTTCACTTTTGTCTATTTCCATTTTGAAACAATCCTTTACTTAGGATGTAATTACCTGAAGGCCTTTTTCTTCTAAAAGTATTTACTTTGTTCTTTAACCTTGTTTATAAAAATACATTATATATATATAAACGTTTTAAATTGTGTTTATGTGGAGGCCAGAAGAGGGTGTCTGATCCCCTGGAGTTGTTGTGAATTGCCCAGTGTGGATGCTGGGCAGTAAACTCTGGTCCTCTCCAAGAACAGCAAGCACATTAATATTCGAGCCATTTCATGGCCCTTTTGTACCTTTTTGCATTTGATGGTTTCTTTCTGTCCTTTAGAAAACATTTCTTAATAAAATAAACATATTCCAATGAAAACACAGGAAGTTGTAGATAAAACACAGAAAAAACACCTTTACTGCCCTTTATATTTTGTGTTTTCTTTCACCAAAGGCAGGATAAGAGTATATCACAGCTCTGCCTTTACTTTGCATTTGTCTATTTCCTTTGGGTTATCTGCTTAACTCTGTGCATAGGCATGTTAAAGCATGGAGATAAGTCACTGTCCTTAATAAGCCTGTAACTAGGCTGAGCAGGCAGCAACAGCTTGGTTTAAAATGACAGTTTTTTTTCCTGTAGTCCCAAATTGGATAAGATAAGAACTTTGGAATACATGTTTTTCAAAAGAAGGAAACACTCAGATAAGCTCCTGTACCTTTATGCCATAATTGAAAGTTTAAAAATTATACTAAATTTTTTGTATTTACATATATACATACACACATTTTTGATTAGACATGCCAAAAATGGTAATTTTAGCTTACAATAAGTTAAAAATGTAAAATGTAGTTATATAGGTTTTGTTACTCAGTTGTTTCAAGAATTCTAGTGGCAGATTGAGTTTTTTGTTCTGTGCTGTTTTAGATATAGAATGACACACAAAAGCAGTTACCATGGGCATCCATGACACATTTACCTCAACGAGAGCATATTATTAGTGAAAACAAAAGAAGTCTAGTAAAAACAAGTAGAAAGGTTATATCTGTATCATCTTTGAGATGTCAGAAAGACCTCATTGGTGAAAGCAAAAGCAATAAAGAGATGAAGCTTGCTATATATGCTTACCTTAATACCTTTCTCGGTACAGTGAGTAAAAAGCTACAAAGGACCAGCTGAGGTAACTTTTAACTTTTCTCAAAGCCTCAGCTAGCTGGTGGGGAAAAAAGTCAGGATTTCCCCTTTTGTAAATGACCTCTCTATCTTTCTAGAGGTGACGAATTTCTTAACATGGTTTTCTTGAGGGGAAGCGCTCAACCTGTGTCCATTAAGGTTTTATAATTCCAAGCAATGAGGTGGTCATTGCGGGATTTTGAGCAAATAGTATGTCTGCATGTCTCCTTGCTTTCTCCCAGATTCTCTGATTTATCTCAGAGATGCAAGAAATCTGATCAACTATAGGCATTTACAACTTTTAGCCAAACTTCCCTATCGCACATCTTTTATTGGGATCAGACAATGTTATAGTAAAGTATTAGACTCTTCTTTTCTTTCTTTCCTTTTTTTATTTTATTTTACAATACTATTCAGTTCTACATAAAAGCCAGATTCCCTTGTTCTCTCCCTTCCTGCCCCCCTCCCCTTCGTCCCAGCCCACCCCCCATTCCCACCTCCTCCAGATCAAGTCTCCCCCGAAGACTGGGATCGACCTGATAGACTCAGTCCAGGAAGGTCCAGTCCCCTCCTCCCAGATTGAGCCAAGCGTCCCTGCATAATTCCCAGGTTTCAAACAGCTAACTCATGCAACGAGCCCAGGACCTGGTTGGTACCACTGCCTAGATGCCTCCCAAATAGATCAAGCCAATCGACTGTCTCACCTATTCAGAGGGCCTGATCCAGTTGGCGGCCCCTCAGCCTTTGGTTCATAGTTCATGTGTTTCCATTCATTTGGTTATTTGTCCCTGTGCTTTATCCAACCTTGGTTTCAACAATTCTTGCTCATATAAACCCTCCTCTTTCTCACTAATTAGACTCCCAGCGCTCCACCAGGGGCCTAGCCATAGATGTCTGCATTCAGATTCCTCAGTCCTTGGATGGGGTTTATGGCACAACTATAAGGGTGTTTGGCCATCCCATCACCAGAGTAGGTCAGTCCCGGGCTGTCTCTCGACCATTGCCAGCGGTCTTTTGTGGGGGTATCTTTGTGGATTTCTGTGGGCCTCTTTAGCTCTTTGTTTCTTCCTTTTCTCATGTGGTCTTCATTTACCATGGTCTCCTATTCCTTGTTCTCCCTCTCTTTTCTTGATCCAGCTAGGATCTCCCGCTCTCTTTCCCTTGACCCTCGCCCTACATTGCTCCCACTCATGTCCAGGCTGTTGATGTAGACCTCATCCATTTCTCCGTGTCTTTCTTGGGGTCCCATTTTCCAGGTAGCCTCACTGGTGATGTGAGTAGCAGTCCAGTCATCCTCGTTCCACATCTAGCATCCTCCTATGAGTGAGTACATACCATATTTGTCTTTCTGAGTCTGGGTTACCTCACTCAGGATGATTTTTTCTAGATCCATCCATTTGCCTGCAAACCTCATGATGTCATTGTTTTTCTCTGCTGAGTAGTATTCCATTGTGTATATGTGCCACAATTTATTTATCCATTCTTCAGTTGAAGGGCATCTAGGTTGTTTCCAGGTTTTAGCTATTACAAACAATGCTGATATGAACATAGCTGAGCAAGTGCTCTTGTGATATGATTGAGCATTTCTTGGGTATATGCTCAGGAGTGGTATAGCTGGATCTTGGGGGAGATTGATTCCCAATTTTCTAAGAAAGCACCATATTGATTTCCAAAGTGGTTGTACAAGCTTGCATTCCCACCAGCAGTGGAGGAGAGTTCCCCTAGTTTCACATCCTCTCCAGCATAAAATGTCTTTAGTGTTTTTGATCTTAGCCATTCTGACAGGCGTAAGGTGGTATCTCAGAGTTGTTTTGATTTGCATTTCCCTGATGATTAGGAATGTTGAGCAATTCCTTAAATGTCTTTCAGCCATTTGAGTTTCCTCTGTTGAGAATTCTCTGTTTAGTTCTATAGCCCATTTCTTAATTGGACTGTTGGTCATTTTGATGTCTAATTTCTTGAGTTCCTTATATATTCTGGATATCAGTCCTCTGTCAGATGTGGGGTTGGTGAACATCTTTTCCCATTCTGTAGGCTGTCGCTTTGTCTTGTTGACCATATCCTTTGCTCTACAAAAGCCTCTCAGTTTCAAGAGGTCCCATTGATTGATTGTTTCTCTCAGTGTCTGTGCTACTGGTATTATATTTAGGAAGTGATCTCCTATGCTAATGCATTCAAGACTACTTCCTACTTTCTCTTCTAGCAGGTTCAGAGTAGCTGGATTTATGTTGAGGTCCTTGATCCACTTGGACTTAAGTTTTGTGCACGGTGACAGATATGGATCTATTTGCAGCCTTCTACACGTTGATATCCAGTTATGCCAGCACCATTTGTTGAAGATGCTTTCTTTTTTCCATTGTACCCTTTTGGCTTCTTTGTCAAAAATTATATGTTCATAGGTGTGTGGGTTAATGTCAGGGTCTTCAATTCGATTCCATTGGTCCACATGTCGGTTTTTATGCCAATACCAAGCTGTTTTTATTACTGTAGCTCTATAATAGAGCTTGAAGTCAGGGATTATGATGCCTACAGAGGTTGTTTTATTATACACGATTCTTTTGGCTATCCTAGGTTTTTTGTTTTTCCATATGAAGTTGAGTATTATTCTTTCCAGGTCTGTGAAGAATTGTGTTGGTATTTTGATGGGGATTGCATTGAATCTGTAGATTGCTTTTGGTAAGATTGCCATTTTTACTATGTTAACCCTGCCTATCCATGAGCATGGGAGATCTTTCCATTTTCTGACATCTTCAATTTTTTTTTTCAGGGACTTAAAATTCTTGTCATATAGGTCCTTCACTTGCTCGGTTAGTGTTACCCCAAGGTATTTTATGTCATTTGTAGCTATTGTAAAGGGTGACGTATCTCTGATTTCCTTTTCAGCTTCTTTATCCATTGTATATAGGAAGGCTACTCATTTTTTTGAGTTGATCTTGTATCCTGCTATGTTGCTGAAGGTGTTTATAAGCTTTATCAGTTTAGACTCTTCTTTTCTTTAGGATTAGACCTATTCCAATATAGTGGGGAACTAGAAGCAATTGTATTTTTTTTAGAAGCAATTGTATTTTTTTGAAGCAATTGCATTTTTTTTAGAATTAATAAACTCATTTAATAGTATTGTAAGTTACAAAATTAATAACAAAATCAATAATTAACTTCTTAGATTAAGAAATAGTCCTTTTAAAATTGGCATAAACCATTCAAAGAATGGATAAATTTAATAAAAAATTATTTAGTTGTAGTTGTTTATAAAGTGAAGCAATATCCTAAGGCTTTTTCTCCTCAAGCCCATTATTTGAAATCCACAAAAGGTGAAGACAGTATTGATGTTTATCTATTAAAAACACATGTCAAATCAATAATACTCAATGTTGGAGCATGAAAGGAAAAAGCAATATGCAGAAAAATTATGTTAAGAACAGAAGTATTCAGCTCCATCCTAAAATAATTTTAAAATATTATATTTAAGTTAAAATGACTTAATTTGTTGTAGATTTTCTCAAAGATATTAATATATAAATGTTCATTAAGATTTCCAAAAAGAGGTGTACATCCTGAAGGACTATGAAAATACATTGTGACATAAACGTCCCTTTTAAGAGGCTCAATTTATTAGATTCACTAGACAGAGATTTGCTTGTGTGAACACCTCTAGCCTTTCTCCACCCCCAATGCCAGAAGTACAAAAATGACAAGTCTATTTCCTGGATCTCATGCTGAAGAGAGTGTCTTACATTTAAAGAAATGCTCAACATCCTTAGTCATCAAGGAAATGCAAATCAAAACAACTCTGAGATAGCATCTTACAACTGTCAGAATGGCTAAAACAAAACAGAACAAAAAACACTGAAGACACCTTATGTTGGAGAGGATGTGAAGAAAAGGGAACACTCCTCCACTGCTGGTGGGAATGCAAACTTGTACAACCACTTAGGAAAGCAGTATGGCGGTTTCTCAGAAAATTGGAAATCAATCTTCCTCAAGACCCAGCTATACCACTCTTGGGCATATACCCAAGGAATGGTCAATCATACCACAAGGATACATGCTTAACTATGTTCATAACAGCACTATTTGTAATAACCAGATCCTGGAAACAACCTAGATGTCCCTCAGCTGAAGAATGGATAAATAAATTGTGGCACATATACACAATGGAATACTACTCAGCAGAGAAAAACAATGACATCATGAGGTTTGCAGGCAAATGGATGGATCTAGAAAATATCATCCTGAGTGAGGTAACCCAGACTCAGAAAGACAAACATGGTATGTACTCACTCACAAGTGGATACTAGATATAAAGCAAAGGATAACCAGACTGCAACCCATAGTTCCTGGGAGGCTAGCTAGTAAGGAGGACCCTAGGAAGGGCACATGAATTGCCCAGTGATGGAGAAATGGATGATATCTACATGACCAAAACTGGGAGTGAGGGGGAGCGGTAATGGAAGGCAAGGGATGGGGATGAGAACATAGGGGAATGGGAGGTCCTAGCTGTATCAGGAACACAGTGGGAGAACAAGGAAAGAGATACCATGATAAATGAAGACACCATGGGAATAGGGAGAAGCAGAATGCTAGGGAAGTTCCCAGGAATCCACAAGGATGACTCCACCATAGACTATTCACCATAAAAAGAAACATGAAAACAATGAGAAAGGCATGTTAACAGAAAAGATTGCCGGGCGTTGGTGGCGCACGCCTTTAATCCCAGCACTCGGGAGGCAGAGCCAGGCGGATCTCTGTGAGTTCGAGGCCAGCCTGGGCTACCAAGTGAGCTCCAGGAAAGGTGCAAAGCTACACAGAGAAACCCTGTCTCGGAAAAAAAAAAAATAAAAAAAACAAAAAAAACAAAGCAAAACAGAAAAGATTTCTACAAGAGACATAAAGATAATAATACATCTGATATGACAGACTGTATTATCAGTGAAGGGATAAGAGGTTTAACCTTGACACTATAGAAAGAGGAAGCCACGTTAGCAAAATTAATACAGAAATGACATACAATATAAACAGCAGTTCTTTGGAACTTACTCTTTTTTTGTTTTCAGTGACTTTAATCACTGGCATTTGTGAGAGACTTTTTGTTGTTGTTGTTGTTGATGTTGTTGTTTTCAAGACAGGATGTCTCTGTATAGCCCGGCTGGCCTCTTAACTCAGAGATTCACCTGCCTCTGCCTCCCGAGTGCTGGTATTAAATGTGTGTGCCACCGAGGCCTGGCCTGAAATCTATACTAATTCAACCTAAATTGATATTTATTTCTTTTAAGCTATAATACATAACCAGTGTATTTATGATTCAGAAATAGTATAATATGTAGATACATTATTACATAAACCAAGTAGAATGTATTTATAACACTACAGAAAAATACACCAAATTACTGAATCCAAAGGAACCCCAAATTCAACAGATTTTGAGTCCATGAGATATGAAAATCTAGCAATGAAAAAATACAACACTTTGATGACATGGATATAATACAATAGAGGTAAGCCATCAGTTGCTTGGTGGAAGGAGAGGTGGCCTTCAGAGAAAATGCCCAGAGCATCAAGGAGAACATACCTAAGCTTTGGCTACTATCTAAAAAAAGAGATAAAGAGGGCGTGGGGGGGGGGGGGAGAAGGAAAAGATTTATTTTGGTTTTGTGACAGGTCTCACACTATATTCCAGGCTGGGCTGGAAATGGTTATGTAACCTAAGCTGGCCTCAAAGAACTGCTATGACCTTCTCGATTTAGCCTCCCGAGTGCTGAGATTATAAACATGAACCACTTCCTGCCATATCCACCGTCCACGATGCCCCTGATTTTTCGTTGGTATTCCGGGGTTTGGGGCCTTCTTGTTTTGCTAACAAATAGCACAGTCAGAAGCATACCAAAAAGGAATACAGTAAAGCAAATCTTAGGGTGGGCACAGATGAGAAAATCGAAGGCCCAAAATGTTTATGTAGTTTTATGATGTCACTCATGGGAACCACCATGCTAAGTACAAGAATCCCCTGAGTGTGACAGGGTTTACTAGCTATAGTGAAGGGAGCAAACAAATCAGTTCCAGACAGCTGAGGGCAGTTGGTTATCCACTGCATTGCCCCTGTTGGATGTACTGAAGGATGCCTCTGACAAAGACATAAGTGCCCACTCACAGATTCACAGACTTGAGGAAGAATTGAAACTAGAAAGGAAAAGATACCATCATGGATGCCCTGACAAGAAAACTTGATCTAGCCAATGAGAACCTTCATGGTATGCAGGTCATGCCATAATACTATGCTACCTACAAGGGCACAGAGGACCCAATAGGAGGATCTGGACTAACATCTCTAGTGGAAGTTGGGATCCCCAGACAAAATGAGGCATGAGAATAGAGCAGATAATGACTTTTAAAGAGCCTTGGGCTTAGGCTGTCAAATTAGTATAAGAACAAAGCAAAGAAGAAATCTGGAAACCTCCTAGAGGATAACTAAATCCGGCTACCAGCACAAGCAGAAACACTCCACAGTAGCTGAAGGCAACTTTATGACACATTATAATACTAAAACACACACCCCTGGTTGGAGATTTAAGATAAAATAGAAAATGCATGGGGTTGTATGTAGAACTACATAAAACAGAACATGTGAAAGAAAGCCTGTTTTATGCAAAAGCCAGTATTACTTGACATTTTTAAAAAAATGCCATCCATTCTGCATCAGAGCTCTTTGCTGTGGCACATTTCCTTCAGTGAAAATGTATTTTTTTTTTCAGCCACAACTGCTGCAACCGTTTGTTTCTGCTCAATTCTTTGTTCCAAATGAAAGAATCTATAATCACTCTGGATTGCATACTTGACACCGATATCAGCTGATGACACAATCAGGAAGAAATATTTACGTCACTGATCTCTTAAACTTTGTACTCATTCTGGAGGTACCTGAGAGGGGCCACTCCAAATTGTAGGCATAGGTTAGGCAATTAAACACCTAAGGGACTACCTACTGCTTGAAGATTCCTGTGACAGAATAATCTGGTCATTAGCTGAGGTTAGAACTGTCCCTTGCCAGATGGAAGCGCATGTTCATGCATCAAGGTACACTGTAAAGTCATGACTGCAAACATCCTGTGGTAGCTCACGGACAAAAACATAATTACTTCCAAGAAGCTGAGAATGTTTTCATTATCTTCCCTCTCTTTCTCATCCTCTAACAAATAGTGTCTTCCTTCAGTCACTTCTTTCTACCCTACTTTCATCCCCTCCTATCACTTTTCCTGAAGATCATATGGGGCAGGGAGCAGGCTGTCTAAGTGCTTTTTGTTGCTTGTACACTAAGTTTAGTGCCCTGCCCAAAGGAGTGCAGTGCCAGGAGACCCAGGCATGTAAGCATCATGCTGGAATTTTCTTGGGGGTGGTATGAGCAGTGTGCCTCTGGGATAAGGTATATCTTATTATTTCACTCTACTAAGAACTGTTGCCTCCCCAGGCTCTCTTACATTACAGGAAGTTTGCTCTCCTATCCCCACTCATCCTTTTCAGCACTTTTTGCTAATTTTGCTTTATTCCTTCCTACCACCATTTTAGGTTACTAAGTTTATTTACTTTTGGTTTGTTGGGACACTTTCTGCTCTTATATAATAGAAAAAAGCCCATCTCTGAGAGATTTACTTTCCAGGTAGTAAGACACACTCCCCCCACCACCCCAATCTCTCTCTCTCTCTCTCTTTTGCTTTCTCTTTCATCGTTGAAATTTTTATATTTTCTTTTTTTTAATTAAGAGATTTTCTATTCATTTTATATACCAACCACAGACTCCCCTGTCCTCCCTCCTCCGGCCCCCAGCCTTCCCCCTCAGCCTACCTCCCATTCCCACCTCCTCCAAGGCAAGGTCTCCCATGGGGAGTCAGCCGAGTCTGGTACATTCAATTGAGACAGGTCCAAAGCCCCTCTCCTCCCTGCACCAAGGCTGTGCAAAGTGTCTCACTATAGGCACTAGGTTCCAAAAAGCCAGCTCATGCACTAGGGACAGGTCCCGATCCCACCCCCTGGAGGCCCTTTATACAGTTCAAGCTCAACCAACAACTGTCTTGCTTATCCAGAGGGCCTAGTCCAGTATCATGGGGGATCCTCAGCTACTGGTCCACAGTTCATGCGTTTCCACTAGTTTGGCTAGTTGTCTCTGTACTTTTTCCAGTCATGGTCTCAATATCCCTTGCTCATGGAATCTCTCCTCTCTCTCATTGATTGAACTCCTGGAGCTCCGCCTGGGACGCAGTGGATCTCTGCATCTGCTTCCATCAGTCACTGGATGAGGGCTCTATGATGACAGTTAGGGTATTCAGCCATCCAACCACCAGAGTAGGTCAGCTCAGGCACCCTCTACTACTATGGAGAGCCCTTCTTCATACCTGTTTGCCTTTCAAACATAACCCTCTTTTAGGATCCTCAGTTCTTTCACAGATGTTTGTCTGATAGTAAGAATGTGTAGAAACTCTATTTATGTAAAACAATTCTAGAACCTGATAGTTTATATTGTGCATTTTTTTGATTATTAATAACATCTCCTTGATTGTTTCTTTAAATCCCCTATTTATTTCTGCAACATTCTTTTTTTTTTTTTTTTTTTTTTTTTCAAGACAGGGTTTCTCTGTGTAGCTTTGCACCTTTCCTGGAAATCACTCGGTAGCCCAGGCTGGCCTCGAACTCATAGAGATCCGCCTGGCTCTGCCTCCCAAGTGCTGGGATTAAAGGCATGTGCCACCACTGCCTGGCGCAACATTCTTTTTTTCATTTACTTTACATACCAACCACAGTTTCCTCTTCCTCCTCTTTTCTACCCCCCCATATCCTATCCACCCCCCTCATCCACTTCTTTGTCTCCATTCAGAAAGGGACTGGCCTCCCATGGGCATCAACAAAGCATTACACACCAAGTTGAGGCACACCAAGCTCCTCCTCCTGCCTCAAAGCTGGGCAAGGCAACCCAGGATGGGGAATACATTTCCAAAAGCCAAGTCAAGTGCCAGGGGCAGGTCCTGAACCCACTGCTGGGGAGCCCCACAAACAGACCAAGCTACACAACTGTCACACACATCTCTGCAACATTCTTAAGACAGTGTATAGAATTAACTTCCAAAATTGTCATTTGCTTTCAGTTATTCATTTTCATCAAGTTATTCTAGCTTGAAAAAAAAGTAAAAGATGTCCTCATTCAGTAGATTTTATCAAGAATGACATTTATTCTTGATTTTCTTATCTGAAATCACTATGTCTTGCTAATTTAAAAATCCAGTTAAAACATTCTAATTTCAGAACTTTTGTAGTCGTAGTTTGATTGATTCCTAGCTGGGGTTTGCTAGCTTGGTGCTGGCAGGAAAAGTAGATTTATATTTTATTGTTGTTTTTCTCCTTTAATTCTTTAGTATGAAATCTATGACATTTTTCTTGAAGTTTTATTAATGTGTAACCGTGTATATTTAAAGTGTACACTGTGAAATGATTATCAGAACCAAGATAATTAATGTCTGTCGCCTCATATCATTAAGTTATTTGTGTGTGGCTAGAAAAAAGAATACTTTAAAAAAATTTCAGCCGTGGCTTTTTTTTTCTTTTTTTCTTTCCTTTTCTTTTCTTTCTTTCTTTTTTTTTTTTTGTTTTTGTTTTTTTTTTTTGTTTGTTTTGTTTTTTCGAGACAGGGTTTCTCTGTGTAGCTTTGCAGCTTTTCCTGGAACTCACTTGGTAATCCAGGCTGGCCTCGAACTCACAGAGATCCGCCTGGCTCTGCCTCCTGAGTGCTGGAATTAAAGGCGTGCGCCACCACTGCCCAGCCAGCCGTGGCTTTTTGAAACACATTGCCTAGGGCAAGACACCTTGCTCAGCCTTGACACAGCGGGAGGAGCTTGGTCCTGCTTCAACTTAATATGCCAGACTTCATTGACTCCCAGAGGGAGGCCTTACCCTCTCTGAGGAGTGGATGGTGGGTGGAATGGGGGGAGGTGGGAGGCCTGGAGAAGTGGAGGGAGGGGGAACTGGGATTGATATGTAAAATGAAAAAACTTTTTAAAAGATAAATAAACAAAAATAAAAAATAATAAAATCTTTGAAAATAAAAAAATCTTTCAGCAAAGTTGAAGTTTACAAGGTATTATTTTCTGTATTATTCTCTTAGTTTCGTTTTTTTCCTGTTTAATATTTTTTTATTATTTATTTTACAATACTATTCAGTTCTACATAATAGCCACAGATTCCCTTGTTCTCTCCCTTCCTGTCTCCCTCCCCTTCCCCCCAGCACACCTCCCATTCCCACCTTCTCCAGATCAAGGTCTCCCCCAAGGACTGGGATCGATCTGATAGACTCAGTCCAGGAAGGTCCAGTCCCCTCCTCCCAGATTGAGCCAAGCGTCCCTGTATAATTCCCAGGTTTCAAGCAGCTAACTCATGCAACGAGCCCAGGACCTGGTACCACTGCCTAGATGCCTCCCAAACAGATCAAGCCAATCAACTGTCTCACCTATTCAGAGGGCCTGATCCAGTTGGCGGCCCCTCAGCCTTTGGTTCATAGTTCATGTGTTTCCATTCATTTGGTTATTTGTCCCTGTGCTTTATCCAACCTTGGTTTCAACAATTCTTGCTCATATAAACCCTCCTCTTTTTCACTAATTAGACTCCCAGCGCTCCACCAGGGGCCTAGCCATAGATGTCTGCATCCAGATTCCTCAGTAACCATGCCAGCCATTAGGTCTCTGGAGTTTATTCATCTTATAATTGAATTTCCCCATTTTCTTCATTCTTGGAAAATCAGCTTTGTACCTTGTTTCTGTTAATTTGTCTTTTATAGCTCCCTTAAGTATAGGCAATGTCTATCTTTTTCTGACTTATTTCATTTAGCATAATATTTTTCAGGTCCTGCATGTTGTCACAAATGTTAGGATATTATTCTTTTTAAGGCTGAGTAAAGTTCTGTTAATATGTATACACTACATTTTCTTTATTCATCTCTTGACCTCTGTGTGTGTTCGAGCTGTTTGTGTGTATACAAGTGCATGTGTGGGGCCAGAGATCAACCTCTGGTACTGCTCCTTAGGAGCTAATAACCTTTTTTGGTTTTTTTCTTTTTTTGTCATTTTATTTATTTATTTATTTTGTCTTTACATCCCAAATGCAGTTTCCCCTTCCCCCTTTCCTCCCAGTCCCTTCCTTCCACTTCCTCTCTTTCCCCACTTCATCCACTCCTTCTCCTTCTTCTCCTCCTCCTCCGTTTCTCTGCAGAAAAGTGCAGGCCTCCCATGGATATCAGCCAGCCATGGTATATCACATTGCAGTGAGCCTAGGCACCTCATCTCCCATTAAGGCTGCATGAGGCAACCTGGTAGGAGGAAAGGGTCCCAATAGCAGGCAACAGAGTTAAAGATAGTCCCTACACTCATGGTTAGGAGTCCCATAAGAAAACCAAGCTACACAACTAACATGCAGAGGGCCTAGGTCAGTCCTGTGCAGGCTCCTGGTTGTTGGTTCAGTCTCTGTGAGCCCCTATGAGCCCAGGTTAGTGATTCTGTGGGTTTCCTTGTGGTGTCCTTGACTCCATTGGCTCCTGCAAACCCTGGGTTTCTGCTGGGTTCTTTAAGCTCTGCTAAATGTTTGGCTGTGGATCTCTGCATCTGCTTCCTATCAATTGCTGGATGAAGCCTCTCTAATGACTGTTGGGTTAGGTACCAATCTATGAGTATAACAGAATTATCATTAGGAATCATCCCAGGTATCCTATAACAGCAAGATCTAAATATTCCAGTGCAGCAGACTACCTTATTTTTTGAGACAAGGTCTCTCATTGAGACCAGGGGTTCACCAATTACGCAAGGCTGGCAAGACAGCAAGCTCTGGGATCCACCTGTCTCTGCTTCTCCAGTGCTGGAATTGAAAGCACATGCCTCCACATCTAGCTTTTTGAGTTCTATGACCAAACTTTGGTTTTCATGCTGTGTGGCAAACATTTTACTTACTGAGCCATCTCATTAGCCATTGACAAACTTTTTAATATTTTTTTTATATCTTGCCTGTTATGAAGGATGTGTCAGTAGACTGAGGAGAGTAAATATTTCTTTGAGATAGTGATTTAATTTCCTTTGGATATGTATTCAGAAGTGAAATTGTTAAGTCATCTGGTGATTCATTTTTATTTTTTGAAGAACCTCTCTATTGTTTTCCATAATTGCTATAACTATTTACATTTCTACCAGCAGGTATAAAAGGGCTCTCTTTTTTTCATATTTTTCTCATTACTTCTTACCTTTTGGCTGTTTGATATAGCTTCCTAAAAGGTGTGAAGTAATATCTCATCGTGGTTTTGATTGAATTTTTTGTATGATTATTGAGTTTGGATATTTTAATGCATCTGTTTGTGTCTGTCTCATGTATTTTTTATTAGAAATGTGTTCATATTCCTTAAGTTATGTTACTTTTGATGCTACTATAAATTTTTGTGGTATTAGGCATTAGATCTCACATACTTTATGAAAATGCTCTTATCATCAAGTTACATTCTCAACCATTGAAAGTGATATTTTCAAAATTTATTTTTACATAGCTAAATGCTAATTATAAATATGGTACTGGTATACTGGTTTTGTCTCCTGCCACTTTACCAAATTAATTTATTAGTTCTAACAGGTTCATTTCGGTAGACTCTAGGATTTCTTCAACTTAAGAACTAATAGTATTCTTTTCTTTCTCTTCATTTCTTTTGTCTATCTTGTAAAGCTTATTTTAAAATTTTAAAAAAATCTGTTGAAGATGAAACTCAGGACCATTGATGTGCTAAACAAGCACTCTACCACTGAGCCACACTCCCACTCCCCAAGTTTCTCATTTGTTTGTACACCATCTCCCTTATTTCATTGACTTGCTTGTTTTTTCTTTTTTTATTCTAGGTCAGGGTTTTTTTTTTTTTATTAAAGTTGAAGACAAAATAGACTATTTCCTTATTGCCTAAATATATCTATAGTAGATTAACAGGCACATTTGATATTTGCCTTATTTAGACTTACCTTGCAGGTCCTGAATGAACACAGTACTGTTAAGTTACATTCCCTGCAGAAGACCTTTTGGGACTTAATCTCTACTTAAGATCTGTAGCAGGATTCTTAAAAGTTCTTGTGAATAAAATCAAACCTGAGCCAGATATTGGGGTGAACACTGGAAGATCAGAGAGGCAGAACAAGCCACAGCTAACCTCACCTGGCCAACTTCTCAGCTGGTCTTGTTTCCTCAGACTGGAAGCTTCTGTGTCCTCATCCCAATGGCTCTCAGCTGAACTGCTGCTCGAAAGCCTGAAGCTTAACTAGCTAAAAGCTTCTAGTTTCTGGTCCTCACGCCTTATATACCTTTCTGCTTTCTACCACCACTCCCTGGGATTAAAGGCTCACTTTCTGGGATTAAAGGCGTGAGTCACCATGCCTGGCCATTTCCAATGTGGCCTTGAACTCACAGAGATCCAGAGGGATTTCTATCTCTGGAATGCTAGGATTAAAGGTGTGAGTGCCACCATTTTCTAGCCTTTGTATCTAGTGGCTGTTCTGTCTCAGACCCCAGATAAGTTTATTAGGGTACACAATATTTTGGGGAACACAATACCACCACAAAGATCATTTGTTCAAATGGCAGCTAAACAAATCCTATAGTTTCGAGCTTAATTCATTAATGCCATTGCCTGCTGAAACCTTTAATTGGGGTTATGTAATCTCTGTGGTCTTTTAGCTTTATATAATGGGAAGCTACTTTGTCTAGTAAGAAAATGCCCTATCCAGCAGGGTCTAAGTCTTACGGCATGTTACTCTTATATGAATGGGCCTCCCCTTTCACTCTCTCTTTCATGCCGTTAACCTGGATCACCCTCACAAATGCCAAGCCCTGCCAGTCAACTCTTGTTTTCCATTTTAGCTAATTTAAATTTCTTAGCATAGTCATTTTGAAATGTTTTTCTGAAATTCATAAATCTTCATTTATTTGGTATTGATTATTAGCATGTTATTTTATTACTTCAGTTGTATCATTTTAATTTTTGTGTATGTGTTCCTTGAAGCTTTCCATTTTGTTTTCCCATTTCTGTTTTGAATGTAAAGTCACCTTCTCCAATCTTACTTGCCTGGCTTAAGGAGAAGAATACCATCACTAAGCATTTGTGCTAGGGACTTTGAATCCTTTTAGCTCTTTTAGCAAAGAGCTACTTTGCATTACAGAATTTTTTTTTTAAATTACTTAAGTGTCTTAGTAGGTTTCTATTGCTGTGAAGAGACACTATGACCATGGCAACTCTTACAAGGAAAACATTTAATTGAGGTGGCGGCTTACAATTTCAGAGATTCAGTCCGTCATCATCATGGTGGGAAATATGGCAGCATGCAGGCAGTTGTGGTACTGGAGAAATAGCTGAGAGTCCTACATCTTGCAGTCGTCAGGAAGTCAACTGCAACCCTGGGTGGTATCCTGAGCATAGGAAAATTCAAAGCCTGTCCCCCCAGTGACACACTTCCAACAAGGCCATACCCACTCCAACAAAGCCACATCTTCTAATAATGCTACTTCCTATGAGATTATGGAGGTTAATTACATTAAAACTACTACACTAAGCAAGAATTTTGTAGTGTTACAGTTTTTCTAGAAAAAAAAAAAACTTAATGTTTTAAGGTGATGCTAAAAAATCAAAACAAACAAAAAAATCTCAATGTTTTCTAGGCAGCTTTTCTTTCTTTCTTTCTTTCTTTCTTTCTTTCTTTCTTTCTTTCTTTCTTTCTTTCTTTCTTTCTTTTCTTTTCTTTCTTTCTTTTCTTTCTTTCTTTTCAAGACAAGTTTTCTTTGTATAGCTTTGCGCCTTTCCTGGATCTTGCTCTGTAGACCAGGCTGGCCTAGAACTCATGGAGATCCGCCTGCCTCTGCCTCCTGAGTGCTGGGATTAAAGGCGTGTGCCACCACCGCCCGGCCTCTAGGCATCTTTTCTAAAAGCAGTTGGAAATTATGTAACAAAACCAAATATTTTTACATTAATTTAGCCCAGTTACACCATTGTATGCTATCACTATATAAAGGTGTCTGAATAGTTAGCTGTGTTTCTCTTTATGTTTTCATGATTTTAAAATTTGAGTTTAGATAATGTGGCTGTGGTGATTTTTGTTTTTAGGCAGTATGAAACCGTGGTTCCACTGGAAGATTCTATCGTGACAGAAGTTACAGCAACTCTACAGGAATGGGCCAGTCTGTGGAAACAACTGTATGTGGTAAGTAGTTCATAATCACTTCATGAGCTGCTGTAAAGTTCTGTTGTACCAAGTGAAAGGAAAATCTGCCTTGGTGTCAGTTCTTCAGTTTGAAATTTTAAAATGTTTCCAGTTTCTAAATATATGTTCTGATTATCAGTTGGTATGTAACAAACTAATTTTTTTTAACCTAAACAGAGCACAGTTTTCATATTTTAAGACATGCAGCACCTTTGCCCTATTTTGATCATTAGAATTTAAGTTCCAAAACTGTGAATCTTATAAGTTGCATGTTCATATATGCTTTTATAAACAGGTGTTTACTGAATGATTAAAACACTCGGGAATTTCCCAATTTTTATTGTTTATCATCCTAATAGTGATTTAGGCCAAGAAATTGTATTAATGGTTTCTTGTACTACTTAATGAATGTATCATATGTAACACTTTGTTGTTGAGCAATTCATTAAACATTTATTAGAAACCTATGTTCGTTACTTGTCATCTCTGTGACAAGACAACTTAAAAGAAAGAAAGGGGAATCTTTTCAAAAAAGGGAGATTTACTACAGGCCATGGTTTTAGCCCTTTCAGTTCATGGTCCCCTTAGCTCCATTGCATTTGGCCTGAGCATAATAATGCATCCTGGCAGAAAGAATACAGTGGAAGAAAATGGCAGATTGCAGGCAAAAAGAAGTGGACTGGAAGGTGCCAAATCCAGGATATACTATTCAAAGGCACTTTTCTGATGACTGACTTCTTCAGTCAGGCCCACTTCTCTAACTTCATGATCTGTCAGTGGATAATCTATGAAGTGGGTCAGAGCTTGTCATGATCCTCTTTTCTCTCAGTGAGTGGATCCTCTCAGTGAGAGGAACCAGGCTTTCAGTACCTTGGCTTTTAGGGATAACAAAATCCAAAATAAAATTAAAGAAGCCGGGCAGTGGTGGCGCACGCCTTTAATCCCAGCACTTGGGAGACAGAGGCAGGTGGATCTCCGTGAGTTCGAGGCCAGCCTGGGCTACAGAGTGAGTTCCAGGAAAGGTGTCAAAGCTACACAGAGAAACCCTGTCTCGAAAAACAAACAACAAACAAACAAAAGAAATAAAATAAATAAAATAAAACAAAATAATAAAATAAAATAAAACAAAAAAAGAAAAAAATAAGCCCATTTAGACACAGAATAGAGAATGATAAGATGTTCATAGTTATACACTAGAAATAAGTAGCAGAATTTGAATTCTGAACAAAATGAGCCAAACATAATTTGTTTTTAGGTTTGAATTTTAGACAAGATGGAATAAACACATTTGTCTTTAGCACTGTTTTGACTGGGCTGATTTTTATGCCTACCAGCTATGTTTATAGTTACCTTTTCTCCATATCCTTGCAAGTAGTTTGTTGTTGTTGTTTGCTGATAGTAGTATTGCACCAGAGACTCCTGGACAGAACAAAGAAACCATATACCAGGAGACTTCAGAGATAGGGTAAAGAAGGGAAGGGACTGGCTAGGGTTATCAAAACATAGCTCACAAAGAACAACTTGACAGAGTAGACAATAAAACCTAAAAAGTTTTGCTTTGTAAACCACTGTGGTAAATGAAAAAGATAAAACTATAGACTAGAAAAAAACTCAAATCACACATCTGTAAAAAGAGATGTATTTAAAATATATAAAACATTCTCTAAGCTGAAAATAATGAAATTATTCAGTTGTATAATTGCCAAAAAATACAAAAAGGAGACTTCATTAAGGGAGTGTATGTAGATACCCAGTAATCACATGAATATTTTCCTTGTCATTAACCATTAGACTAATGCAAAGCAAGGCTGCAGTAAAATATATACCTATCTGAATAAATGAAATAACAAATACTGCTAATACCAAGTCATGGCAGAGATGTGGCTCATGTTCTCTTCTGTATTGCTGATGAAAATGTAAAATGATACAGGTATTTGGAATTTTTTTATTTTCTTATAACATGAAACATGGATTTAATAAATGACCCAGCTTTGTGTATTTACTCTAGAGAAATGAAAACTTAATTTACTTAAAAACCAGTTCATGAATGTTCATAAAACCCTTTTTAAAAGGACAAAACTGGCAAAACACCAAATGTTTTACAGTGGGAAATAAATACCTTGTCCTTGTCTGGAAATATTGATGATCAGCCAAAATTAGGTTGTTTTTGAAAAGAAGAAAAAGATAACTTTATGTGTGATTTCAAAGCTTTCCAATTGTTTATTTTGATTTATACAATAGAAAACTAAAAGATATTTAAAAAATTAATGGTACCTTTCAGCAATCTGAATTGATCTCAAGACATAAAATTCATACAATTCATCGAGTTGAATATACTGTGATTCTGCTTATATAACATCCTCAAAGTGAGGAAGTCCAGTGACTGAAGGAGGTTTATTGAAGCTGAAATGTGACTGTTAAGGTTTAAGGAACTGCTTACTAATGACCTGACTAATATGGTGAGAGGGATTTCTGTAACCATATTGTAAAAATATCCATTTCCTGACCATGACAATGTACAGTGGCAATACAAGGTACACTCAATGGGTAAAGTTATGTTTATAGAATTCTGTATTTACTAATGCATATGATATTTAGTGGCAAAGAAGTCCTATCACTTGAGAAGGTTTCCTGTATATAGAAATAAATGAAGATAATAAAATGGGTTTCATTTATATAAGGAGGTTATTTGGACAATATGATGCATACATACATATATACATGAATTGAAATAGAAAAACCTCATCTATCTGAGACACAACCTCCTGTTCAGTAGTCTTATTTTTACATAAAGATTATCTGAGAGCTTTCATTTGTAGAAAATTCCTAATTATGTTTTTCTGTCAAAACAAAATTGTCAGCTAGGTGTGGTGGCACACACCTTTAATTCCAGCACTCTGGAGGCAGAGGCAGCTGTTATTTCTGTGAGTTTGAGGACACCTTGCTCTACATGGTGGGCTCCAGGACAGCCAGAGCTACATAGTGAAACCCTGTCTTGAAAACAAACAAACAAAAAAAGTAAAAAGTATAAGTTCACTTGAAGCCATCCAAAAGTTATCTTTTTCCTTTTTTTCCTAAAACAATCTAATCATTGCTGATCATCAATATTGCTAAACAAGGTATTTATTTCCCCAAATTACTTTTATTCTTAATTTTAAAAAGTTATCGTAGTCTGTGCTAGGCTTTGAAACTACTCCTATTACCACTTCTATGCAAGATATGCTAAGAAACTAAAGTATTTCTGGCTATTGTTAAATCAATTAAGTGAAATTTACAGTACAAAAATTAAAAGAATTTAATAAATGTACAGTTATATCATGTTTATACATTTTATATGGATTTTTCTGACTCACAAGATTTGGTCCTTGGTGTGTGTGTGTGTGTGTGTGTGTGTGTGTGTGTGTGTGTGTGTGTGTTTTACTTTTTAGTTAGGGTTTTGCTGTCTAGCCAAGGCTGTCCTGAAACTTACTAAGTAGCACTGCTTGGCTCTGAACTTCTGATCCTCCTGTCTCAGCCTCATAAGTGCTGGGATATCATAGCAATTCTTGTGACTCTTATTTTAAACATGAACTGCTCATAAATACTAATATCTATAAGCTAACAAAGTTCAAAGTTTCTAAGCTGAGAATTTTAAAAGTCTATAAATGAGCAATTGGAATGATGTTGAGTAGGTCTATTCCTACTTGATGCCTTGATTTTCCAACACTTGTGTTCTGACTGTGGAATAGAATGTAGTTTCATGATCAGTTAATGACCAATCAATTCTACAGGCATAATCTCATTGCTGCAGTTCCCTCATCATTTGTAATCATCCACGCATTCCATGAGTGTGGGGATAAGGTATTATGAGAGTCCATGGATAGTAAGTAATACTGGAAGCATGATTACTGAAGAAGACAACTGTATATGTAGAATATGCCTATTCAGTAAAGTTGGATCTGTATTTCCTTATCATAAAAAATCGAAGTTAATCTCCTTTTCACTAGGTTCCCAAGAGAAATAATGTCTTACCAAGGACTGAGGACTGGCTTTTGCTGTTGTTAGATTCAACACTCATTAGAAGCATTAGCCATACCACCTTCATTAAGGAGAAATCAATGTTGCTGAGGTTGTGGGTGGCTTTTGTCCCTGCCTCCCTGGCCACCTTGCTATGGTCTTATTGAGCAAGCACTAAGCTAGCTAAGGAGAAAAAGATTATTTATACTCATGGGATGTGTTATTTTCCTTCATTATTGTGGTGAGTAGTACTTTGAATGTCTTCAAGTTAATGTTACTTTACAGCAGAGAGGTCCATGCATATTCCTTTTACCCTATATTTCCTTTACTGGTCTTCATTCATCTTCTTTCCAGTCTTCTTACCATCAAAACCTTTAAAACTTCTCATGAATCAGTGTCTATGTTTATTTCTGAAACTCACATCAGACACAATGAATGACCCAAACACCACTCAAACTTCTGTTCACCAGGAGGGTATTTTGCATCATTCTCCGGTAGACCGCTCCTTCAGTGAACTATAGTATGCTTCAACATCCCCATTTTGTAGTAGTACAAACATACTGTGTAGATCCATCTCTTTGTCTCTGTGACAGGCTTCAGTATTTTTCTTTCTTAGTTAACTGGCCACAAGGAACATCCTAGGAGGCCAATAGGCATGGATTAAAGGAGAGGAAGCAGTGAAAACAGGTTTTGGCATTGAAGAGTCTGAATCACTTGTTTCTTTAACTTCTTTATATCTTATGGATCTGTCCAAGCTTGGTGTCATACTATTTACATATGATGGCATGCTGATTATTTTCATGACTAATCTATTTGACTGGACATGTAGCTAATCCACCAGGTCACATATTTGGGACTCCTATCTAGATCTCCACAATGATTTGGACTCTTTACCATATGTGGGAATTTTATTTTTTGGGATAAAGTCTCTTTGTGTAGTACTGGTAGTCCTCGTATTTCTCTGTGTAGACCAGGCTGATCTCCCACTCAGAAATCTGTCTACCTCTGCCTCCTGAGTGCTAGGAATAAAGGTGTGTACCACTGTGCCCGGCTCCAGTATTATCTTAAAAGTCAATGAACCAATGACAACCTGTGAATAGGCCTACCAGTAAAATAAAAAGAATAACCAATGTAAAGAGGGAAAGGGTGAAGTTGCAAAGATGGTATGGCTTTGCACTAACATGTTAGTCTCTAAGCACAGAAATGGAAAGGAAATACGGAGAGTAAGACTGGTGGTTAGAATTAGAGCAGCAGGGAGAAAAAAAAGACAGAGAGTACAATGAAGTGATGAACAGTAAAGACAAATGGAAGAAATAAGGCAGTTCCAACTAAAGTAGAATGAAAGAAGAAAAAAAAGGTAAAGAAATGCAGCCAAACAACCTAAGATCAATCCAGAGCTTAGGAGGCTGAGGAGGGAGACCACCAATATAGGATAATCCATGTTCTTTATGTAGAGATATTCTATAGGTCAGATCTCATTTGTTTTGTCCCATGACACCTGTTCTAGGTTTCCAGAGTTAGCTCTGAAGATAAATTCTTTGTCTCTAGAGCTACCTAGTTGCTGACTCTACAGGGAAGGGTCTTTTAAAAATGGCTTCTTCTAGCCGGGCGGCAGTGATGCATACTTTTAATCCCAGCACTTGGGAGGCAGAGCCAGGCGGATCTCTGTGAGTTCGAGGCCAGCCTGGGCTACCAAGTGAGTTCCAGGAAAGGCGTAAAGCTTCATAGAGAAACCCTGTCTCCAAAAACAAAAACAAACAAACAAAAAAAAAAGGCTTCTTCTGTTAAGAATTCTCTGTTTAGCTCTGTAGCCCATTTTTTGATTGGATTATTTGGTATTTTGATGTCTAGTTTCTTGAATTCTTTATATATTTTGGAGATCAGCCCTCTGTCAGATGTGGAGTTGGTGAAGATCTTTTCCCATTCTGTAGGCTGTCGTTTTGTCTTATTGACCATGTCCTTTGCCTTACAGAAGCTTCTCAGCTTAAGGAGGTTCCATTTATTTTAATTGTCGCTCTCAGTGTCTGTGCTACTGGTGTTATATTTAGGAAGTGGTTTCCTGTGCCAATGCGTTCCAGACTACTTCCTACTTCCTACAAGACCCAGCTATATCACTCTTGGGCATATACCCAAGGAATGCTCAGTCATACAACAAGGACACATGCTCAGCTGTGTTCATATCAGTATTATTCGTAGTAGCCAGAACCTGTAAACAACATAGATGCCCCTCAACTGAAGAATGGATAAAGAAAATGTGGTACGATAGAAGCAGATGCAGAGATCCACGGCCGCATCCCAGGGGGAGCTCCAGGAGTCCAATCAATGAGAGAGAAGAGGGATTCTATGAACAAGAGATATTGAGAGCAAAGTACAGAGGCAACTAGCCAAACTAGTGGAAACGCATGAACTGTGGACCAATAGCTGAGGAGTCCTCATGGTACTGGACTAGGCCCTCTGGATAAGCAAGACAGTTGTTTAGCTTGAACTGTATAGGGGGCCCCCAGGCAGTAATCTCAAGACCTGTCCCTAGTGCATGAGCTGGCTTTTTGGAACCTAGTGCCTATGGTGAGACACTTTGCACAGCCTTGGTGCAGGGAGGAGGGGCTTGGACCTGTCTCAATTGAATGTACCAGGCTCTGCTGACTCCCCATAGGAGACCTTGCCTTGGAGGAGGTGGGAATGGGAGGTAGGTTGAAGGTGAAGGCTGGGGGGTGGGGTGGGAGGAGGGAGGACAGGGGAGCCTGTGGTTGGTATATAAAATGAATAGAAGATCTTTTAATAAAAAATTATTTAGCCGGGGGGGTGGTGGTGCACGCCTTTAATCCCAGCATTCGGGAGGCAGAGCCAGGCGGATCTCTGTGAGTTCAAGGCCAGCCTGGGCTGCCAAGTGAGTTCCAGGAAAGGCACAAAGCTACACAGAGAAACCCTGTCTCGAAAAACAAAAAACAACAACAAAAAAAATTTTAAAAAGAAAATGGTACATATACACAATGGAGTATTACTCAGCAGTAAAAAACAATAACATCATGAAATTTGAAATTTGTAGGCAAATGGATGGAACTAGAAAATATCCTGAGTGAGGTAACCCAGACTCAGAAGGACAAACATATAATGTACTCACTCATACGTGAATACTAGATGTAAATAAAGCAAAGGATAACCAGATTACAACCCACAGCTCCAGAGAAGCTAGCTAACAAGGAGAACCCTAAGAAGAATTCATGGATAGCCCTGGGAAGGGGAAATAGAGGAGATCTACATGAGTAAACTGGGGATAGCAGGGGCGATGGAGGGTGGGAGATGGGGGATGAGAACATGAAGGAATGGGATAGTCAAGCTGGAGCAGGGACAGAATGGGGGAGCAGTGAGGGAGATACCATGATGTGTGGAGATGATATAGGGATGGGGAGAGGTCAGGTGCTGGGGAGGTTCCCAGGAATCTACAAGGATGATTCTAGCTTAGACTACTAGCAACAGTGGAAAGGATGCCTGAACTGATCAGTAATCAGATCAGTGAGTACCCTAACTATCATCATAGAGCCTTCATCCAGTAACTGATGGAAGCAGATGCAGAGATCCACAGCCAAGTACCAGGCTGAGCTCCAGGAGTTCAGTCAAAGGGAGAGAAGAGGAATTCCATGAGCAAGGGGCATCAAGGTCATGATGGGGAAATGTACAGAGATGACCAAACCAAACTAGTGGGAACTCATGAACTTTAGACCAACAGCTATGGTGCCTCCATGGGACTGGACTAGGCTTTCTGCATAAACAAGACAGTTATGTAGCTTGACCTACTTAAGGGTCCCCCTGGCAATAGGATTAGGATCCGTCCCTGGTGCATGACCTGGCTTTTTGGAGCTCACTACCTATGATGGGACACCTTACACAGCCTTGATGTAGGGGAAGGGGCTTGGACCTCCTGAATGTACTCCCCATGGGAGACCTTGCCTTGTTGGAGGAGGGAATGGGGCATGGGTTGAGGGGAGAAGTTAGGAGGGGTGGGAGGAGGGAGGAGAGGGGGGGATCTGTGATTGGTTCCTTAAAAAACAAACAAACAAACAACAAAAAACCAAAAATGGCCTCTTTCCACTTCTCGTTGAATACTGAGAGGATTTTCCCATCATTCTCCTCTCCTTCTGCCATGCCTCTAGAAGCTTTTGGGTCACCTCTTCCCCCACTCTCCTTCTTCCCCCTTCTTTGAATTATATATCACTGATAAATTTTATATATATTATATGATATTGTATATCACTAAGTGCAGATTTTCTGAGTCTCCAACTTTCTCACAAGCAGCAGTTCTGATCCTTTACAATTGAACTTGCCTTAGCCCTGTCCTGTTTTCTGAAGTTTCTTTTCTTTCTTTGTTACCAAAAACTGTTTTTCTGCTGTCCCCCACCTCATAGGTTGGTTGTTTTCCAGCTATCCAGTGTATTTCTCAGATACTTTAGCAGAAGGCTGGGACACATCATCTTTCACGTTTGTGTTTCAAAAAATATTCTAGATTCCACATGAGAGGAAGCATGCAGTCTTTTTATTTTCTGTAATGTAACCTGCAGTTCCATCCAGTTTTCTGAAAATGCTAAAATTTCATTCTTGCTTATGGCTTACTAGAATATCATTGTGTATGTATGTATATGTGTATTTATTGTTGGACCCCAAAATCTGGAGGTCTCGAGTGGGTGCCCCAAGAACCCAGACTCCAGTCCAGTTGATGCAATAGCAAGAGGTTTTTATTTAAGCTTCTATATAGAAGGGCAAACTCTGCTCCTAAGAGCAAGAGCCGCATCTTACTGCAGTCCCATGGGGGCTTTTAAAGGAAAAACCCACAAAAGCCATAAGATTACAATTCCCATACAATTTCGTTTCACAAGATCATGGTCTGGGTACAGAGTGATCACAGAGTGGGTACAGTTACATCAACAGGTACATTCTTCCTGAAACCTCAAGGGGGGGTATCAGTGCAGGAGTGGAGTTTACACAAAGGTCACTGTGGTCCTTCCTGGAATACCTGCAAGTATCCCAATCACAGTTGAGTACATCTCTTAACAGAAATCTCTTTACATTATTATATGGTTGTAGGGGAGATTGAACAATGGCTAAGTCAGGTTGCCCTTGGAACTAGATTTTTAGTTTCTCATTTCCTGGTGCTTGAAGTTTCTCTTTTCCTGAGGCTTGGGGGGTGTAAGCCTGAAGGGCTAGGGTCTTTCATTATACATTACATTTTCTTCATCCATCTATTGGTAGGTATCTAGGTTGCTGGTTCTATAACTTGGCTATTATGAATAGACCATGGTTAAACATACATATGCAGATATCCTGTTGTATGCTGCTTTAGAATGTTTTGAGTAAATACCTAGTCGTGGTATGGCTGGGTCATATAGTGCTACTTTTAGTTTTGTAAAGGAACCTCCATATTACTATTCTATAGTAGGATAACTATAGTTATAGTAGCCAAATAATTTTAGTTTTTATGTAGTTCTTGACCATTGGATGTTTGTGTTTGAAAGAAGAAGCTTATGTAAACTATAGAGAGATGTTTTTAATAATTTTTTAGTTATTGTGTTATCATTATGTAGACCTGGCTGTTCTGGAGTTTACTTTGCAGACCAGGTTGGTCTTGAACTCACTGGGATTTACTTCTCCCTCCCAAGTGTGTGCCCCATGCTGGGTCTGAAAAGTATTTTTGAAATACAGAGTATTTGCTGAGTCTTCAGGTTTGTTGTTGGGTGCTAATTTGTTTCAATTTCTTTATTTCCTTGCAGATTGCCCACAATGTGTTGTTTTGAAAGGAGCAATAGTGTAGTCTTGTTTCAAGTTGCTTCACAAATCATGTCACTATCATATATGAAGGGCTAATAAAATAACATGTATAAAAAAGAGCATAATACAAATGCTCTTTACAATCATTTGTATCTCCTTCACATTCTGCAAAGAAGCTGATTTTACTAGAAATTAACTCATCAATCTTTTTGCTACCCCTAAGCAAAGTGACCATCTTCTATCCTAGCAGCAAGGGAGTTGGCATTATCTTTTTGCAGAGAACTTTAATTTTGTGCCCATGGTCACTTGCAGAGGAGGAAATAGAATGTTGAGTTTATGACCTTAATAACATGAAGAAGACAGTTTGTCTGAATTTGCAGAATGGCTTTTGTATTCTAATTAAATACCTCGAGTTTTGCTTTGGATAACAGTTAATTCTAGATTAATCAGACCTAAGTTCTTTAAAATCTTTAAAAATTACATTTTGTTTATTTGTTGTGTGTATGTGTGTTTATGTTTGTGTACATATATATGTGTGCCTGTCTTATCTATCAGTGGATATATGAGGGCCCTTGTGTATGTGTTGAGGTCAGAGGCCAACTTACAGGAGTCAGTTCTTCACTTCTACTATGTGGGTCCTGGAACTCAAACTCAGCTCATCAGACCTCTGTCTACAGAGCCATTTCATTGACACCTGAGGACCTGGAGTCAAAACAAACAAACAAACAAACAAAAAACCCAACACCCAACAAACCATATGTAATGATATATGGGTATCAAATAAAGGTTGCCTGAGGATCAGAGGACAGAGCCAGCCACTAGATTAAACATAGAGGCCACGAAGTGGTGGCACACACACCTTTAATCCTAGCACTTGGGAGGCAGAGATCCATCTGGATCTCTGTGAGTTCAAATCCACCCTGGACTACATGATTGATTCAGTCTAGGAGAGAAACAGAGCCAGGTAGTGGTGGCACACACCTTTAATCCCAGTATTTGGGATTCACACACCTTTAATCCCAGCACTTGAGATCCCATGTCTTTGCTACCAGTATTTGGAAAGCATATAAGCAATTAATCCCAGCACTAGAAAGGAAGTGATATAGCTGGGCAGAGAAAGGTATATAAGGCATGAGGAGACAGGAACTAAAGCTACCCTTTCAGCTGTACTCCTTTTGGCTGAGGACTCAGAGACATTCAGTCAGAGGATTCGTCCAGTTGGTGAGGTAAGAAGTAGCTGTGGCTGTTCCTTTGTTTCTCTGATTTTTCAGCATTTAGCCCAATATCTGGCTCCAGGTTTTTTATTATAAGACCATTTAGAATTTATGCAACATCTATATGATAAAGAAGCCCAGATTATTCTTTTATGTAGTTTCTTGAATATATATGTTACTGTAGACATTTATATTTACATATTATTAAGTTGGTTCAGTTTCAAAATATTTTAAGTCTTTCCTTTAGATTAGGGAAACTCAGATCTTGTGGCTTTTTAAAAATATTCATGTTTTAAACTATTTTATTCTAGAATATTTTACTAAGCATATAAATATTTAAAAAATATTTCTATTTGATGAGTATTTGGAAAATTTGTTGAGTTTCAGAAGTTAATTTGGACTTGCTGATTTCCCTGTAAACAGTTGCAACATTGTTTCACTATGTCAGGTGAGCAGATACACTTAAAAGAAATTACACCACACAACGTGCGATAGGTGCCAGTACTATTGATGTTTTAAGCTTAGGGCCCACTCAGAGTCATCTCGAATGTCTTTATTTGAAAAGCAGTTGTCTTTATTTCTACATTCATTTCCAGATTTCTCAGTGTAACTCAGTGAAATGGCTTCGGTGGTGGTGGTTGGTCAAAGAAAAAATGAAGGCAGGAAGAGAAATTAAGCATTTTCTTGAAGATAGTAGTAATGTTAACTTTATTGTTCAAAAAAGCAACATGATGCTTGGAGTTAAAGATAATGGAAAAATTAAAACGATTGCAGTTGAAATAATGAGGCATGTATGCTGGTTTCAGGGGACAGTTTTCCATGTGCATATGAGAGAAAAATTGACTGTTTGCATGAACTATGTGTGTAAAGGCAGAGCATCTTGGAGGTTTTCTTCACACACCTGAAGTTTATAATGAGGGAGTTTTTAAGTAGGTAAAGTAGAGGGACATCATTTAGAAGAGAGTGAATCTAAGTCAGAGGTTTCTGAGATGCTTCTTTAATATGAAAGAAAGGTTTTACAGAGTTTTAAAACCCTAGCAAATTGATTGAAGAGATTACAGAAGTGGCAAATAAGCACACTAAAACTATTCAATACTATTAGCATCCCGGAGAAAAAAAGTTAAAATTACAATACCACACAACTATAAAAATATAACAGTACCAATTTTTGTCAAGGATATGAAGTAATTTGATCACTCATACAAAGTGGCAGAATGCAAAATGGTATGTATAGCTTGTGTATGTTATCTTTTTTCAATTTATTCTTCTCTCATACATCATATTTGACCACAGTTTCCCTTCCTCCACTACTCCCAATCCTCCCTCATACCTACCCTCTTCCCCAGATCCACTCCTACTTTGCTTCCCTTCAAAAGAGACCAGGTCTCCCAGGGATATCAACACAATATAACAAGTTACAGTAAGACTAGGCACAAACCCTCATATCAAGGCTTGACAAGGCAACCTGGTAGGATGAAAAGAGTCTCAAGAGCAAGCAGAAGAGTCAGAGACAGTCAAGTGGGAATGGGCTACCGTTAAGAGTTCCTTAAGAACACCAAGGTACACAACCATAACACATATGTAGATGACCTAGCTCAGATCCATACAGGCTCTGTAATTGTTGGCTCAGTCTCTGTAAGCCCCCATAAGCCCTGCTTAGTTGATTCTGTGGGCCATGTTTTCCTGGTATCATCAACCCCTCTGGCTCCTATAGTCAATCCTTCCTCACCTTCTTCTACTGGGTTCCCGGAACTCTGCCTAATGTTTGGCTATAGTTCATGCATCTGCTCCCATCAGTTGCTGGATGAAGCCTCGATGATGATGATTGGGCTAGGCACTGATCTGTGAGTATAGCAGAATATCATTAGGAATTGTTTTATTGATTTTTTTCAGTCGTGTTTGGTTCTATCCTACGTTTCTGAGGTCTTCAGCCTCTGGTTCCTGGCCATACAGACAGTGTCAGGCATGGGCTCCCTCTCGTGGCATGGGCCTCAAGTTTGACCCTCAAGTTGATTGGCCACTCCCACAAGTTCTGTGCCACTTTTACCTCAGCACATTTTGCAGGGTAAATTGTAGGTTGAAGGTTTTGTGACTGGATTAATGTCCCAGTCCCACCACTGGAAGCCTTTCGTGGTTACAGAAGATGGCCAGTTCAGGATCTGTATCTTCCATGACTAAGAGTCTTCTCTAGGTTCACCCTTGTAGATTCCAGGGAGTTTCTATTTCACTAGGTTTCCACACTGCCCCCCAATTGCTTTGAATTCCCATTGTCTTTCACAGTATCCCCACACCTGATTCCTCCTGTTCCCATTCCCACTTGCCCCCAATCTACTCATAAAATCTGTTCTGTTTCTCCTTCTCAGGGAGATACATGTGTCCCCCTTTAAGCCTTCCTTGTTACTTAGCCCCTCTGAGTCTGTGGTTTGTAGCATGATTATCATTTACTTAACAGCTAATATTCACTTATAAGTGAGTATATACCATGTTTGTCTTTCTAGGTCTGAGTTACCTCACTCAGGATAATTTTTTTTCTAGTTCCATTTATTTGCCTGCAAATTTCATGATACCATTTTTAACAGCTGAGTAATACTCCATTATGTAAATTTAGCACATTTTCTTTATCCATTCTTTGGTTGAAGGACATCTAGGTTGTTTCTAGTTTCTGGCTATTATGAATAAAGCTGCTGTGAACATAGTTGAACAAGTGTCCTTGTGCTAGGATGGAGTGTTCTTTGGGTATATGCCCAGGAATAGGATAGCTAGGTCTCGAGGTATATTGATTCCCAATTTTATGAGGAACTACCATATTGATTTACATAGTAGCTATGTAAGTTTGCACTCTCACCCACAATGGAGGAGTGTTCCTCTTTTGTCCCATAGGATGCCTTTTGCATCAGGCTTTCTTTTGGGCCACCAACCAGCTCCCAAATCATGACATGGAGACTTATTACTTAATTAATGCCCAGCCTTAGCTTAGGCTTGTTTCTTGCTAGCTTTTATAACTTAATCTGTTTGGCTTCATCTGTGTTTTGCCTCAGGGCTTTTTACCTTTCCTTCTGTATGTCCTGTTCTGTGTCTGGCTGGCTGGTGGCTAGCTGACTCCAGGCATCTCCCTCTTTTTCTCCCTCATTCTTTCCTCCTCCTTCTCCTCCAATCTATTTCTATTACTTATACTCTCTGCCTTTCAGCCTGCTTATTCCTCTCCTGATTACTTATTGGCCTTTCATCTTTTTATTAAACCAATCAGGTGCCTTAGGCAGACAAGGTAAAACAGCAACACATTTTTACATAATTAAACAAATGCAGCATAAACAAATGGAACACATCTTTACATAGTTAAAGCAATATTCCAATTCCCCATTTCTTTCTAAAAAAAAAAAGGATTTAACTTTAACCGTAGTAAGAACAGTAAGAACAATTATCAAGTAAGAATTATATTTATAATACCTAGTCCATTTCTATTTGCAAGTTCAGAGAAATTATTATCTATCCTATCTTAATGAGTTCAAAGTTTTGTACCTAATTACTTTCTATATAGCTAAGGAAGCTCTAACTATAACCATCTAGTCTTCAAGACCACAGAAGGATATAATACTGAGTAAATAGAATGTACAGTGCAAGCCACTTCCAAAACTATAGAAATGACAGAGACATTTGGCTGCCTGGACAGTCACCCCAATTTCCTCTGCAATGTTGGGGCATCCCTCTTTGGTCTACAGGCCTAGAATATCTGGCAGACTTTTCTATGAAGCAGGAATTTTGAAGGGCTGTCCTCCTTGTCTTGGCAAAGTTTGACATCTTTTTCCTTTGTGTCCTACAAAATATGTGGCAGACATTTTTATGAAGCAGGAATTTTGAAGGATTGTCCCACCTTGTTTTGGCATAGTTAGACAGTCACTTTTCTTTGTGTCCTGCATGTCCAGTTTGGACAGTATACTGTCAACAGTCAAGGCAAGGACAGTTTCTTGCCCAAATGGCTAGCTTTGCCACATTAAAAGTAAACTCCATATAGAGGTTCTTTGGTGCCCATCATCCTTTTATGAAGCAGATTGGTGCTGCCAGGAGCAGACGTCTCACTGTCATGAGAAGCCTTGGGTTATTAAACATCTTAAATGCTATATTCTGTAGGTCTCTGAAGCATTTGAAGAGCACCTATCTATCTAAAATATATCTGTTTAATCTTGAAAACAGAGCTAACATGACTACAAATTTGATTATTATAGATGACTACTAACCTGCATGTCTTAATTATAGATTACATTTTTTTTTTTTTTTTTTTTGGTTTTTCGAGACAGGGTTTCTCTGTGTAGCTTTGCGCCTTTCCTGGAGCTCACTTGGTAGCCCAGGCTGGCCTCGAACTCACAGAGATCCGCCTGGCTCTGCCTCCCGAGTGCTGGGATTAAAGGCGTGCGCCACCACCGCCCGGCTAGATTACATTTTTAAATGAGCTGCATAAGCAGAATATCCCAAATGAGTAGAAACATACATACAGTATAACAAAAATACCTTTAAATTTGTATCACTATGCCAAAATCCTTACCAATGTAAACGATTTGAAATAAATAGTTGTCTTTTTATCCTATATTCCTACATCCCCACTAAATGATGACAAACATCCATAACCCACCAAATGACCACAAACCACACACCCCACCTCTTGGGAATGTGGACTTGTGTTCTCTAGAATCCATGTTGAAACATGTATGTTCATGTGTCCTATATGGCTAGGTGTCTTACCATAGTAACCTCTAATGATGCTGTTTTCTGATGTTCTACTAATCAGATATGGCAGGAGATGCAGGAACTGCTTCCTCTTCTGGTTTGTCATAGTCTGGCTCATGTTGAGATTCTCTGCACTAACAGATTTCTAACTAATCTGTCATTTAGGTTTGTCTTGTCTTTGAGCTAGATCAGTTTAGTCGTTCTTTGTGTGGTTTGGTATTTTTCATAGATTTTTTTTGTTTTTCAGTTTTATCTGGGATAGTCACAATCTTACATATATGTAGTTTATGAAATTCAGATATATAGACATTAGAAAACCAGCAGGAAAAAAAAATTAGCTGGGGGCATGGTAGTGTACAACTTTAATCTCTCAGGAGGCAGAAGTAGGAGGATCTCTGTGAGTTTAATGCCAGACTGTTCTATGTAGGGAGTTCTAGGTGAGCCAGGGCTGTATACTGAGATCCTGCATTAAACAGACAACAAAATAGTAAAAAAAAAAATGTTGATGAAGTTTGATAAAGTTTTCAAACATAAAAGCAAGAGGAAAGCTGGGCAGTGGTGGTGCACGCCTTTAACCCCAGCACTCAGGAGGCAGAGGTAGGCAGATCTCTGTGAGTTCGAGGCCAGCCTGGGCTACAGAGTGAGTTCCAGGAAAGGCTCCAAAGCTACACAGAGAAACGCTGTCTCAAAACAAACAAACAAACAAACAGAAAAAGCAAGAGAGAAATTAAAATCCATTTCAAGAAACTAATGTATTCTGAAAAGGTGAAATGAGCCATTTGAGAGAACACTCTTCATATATATAAAACCAGGGCCATTGCATAGTGCTCGTTGCATGTAATCCCAGCACATAAGAGCTGAGGCAGGATCATTGTGAATCGGAGGTCAGCCTCATGGGCTACATAATAAGACCCTCTCAAAAATTACAGTAAATAGTGTCAGAACTGAAAAATGTATTACATCTAATGCTACTAGTAAAAAGATAAGAACATATTATGATTATCTATGTGCTAGTGAATTAGCAAAATTGAAGTAGATAAATCCCCAGAAATGTATAACCTCCTAAGACTAAATAATGAATGAAGAGAAAAATTAAAGGCACTCAAGTAGGAAAAAGAGCAAACTATCTGTTTTTAGAGAAGTGTAAGTAGAAATCTCTGGTGACTGTGTGTATACATACACCTCAGAATTAACCGACAAATCCACTAAAGTTATAGGATAGGAAGAACATACCAAAGTCATCTACACTTCTATAAAACTAATAGATTATCTGAAAAGGAAATTAAGAAAACAATCCCATTGATAATAACATCAAAAATAATAAAATACTAGTGAATAAAGTTAGCCAGGAAAGTGGAAAATTTGTACACTAAAAACCAAAACATTGCTGAAGGAAATTAAGGTACAACTAAAATGTGGAAAATCCTGTGCCAAGGTCATTCATATTTGGCTCCAGAATAAATGAGCTCATGGTTACTTAGAAATGACAGCTGTGCTTTTGCACCAGCATATAGTTATGTATAAACATATGTACTTTTTTGATAACTGAAAATGCCTTATTATTACTAATTTATAGCTTTTTTATACTGTAAATTATATATAGTTTATAGTTTTTATATATTGTGCAATATATTTATATATTTTTTTCAGTAGAAAACATTTTGTTACCACAGAAATAACAAGCAGTGGTTGGGGGAATCCCATGCTGTTGGGCATCCAGGAGTAAGCCCCAGGGGAGCACATGTGGAGCAACAGGGAAAACTGGCCACATTGACATCCTCGGTTCAGATAGGTGCGGGTAGGAAGGACTCACAGGCCTTCAGCAAACGGAATGTCCCAGAACTACCTCTGCTACACACAGGATTCTGCTAAGGTAGAGCTCAAGGTCCTGGGCTCACTAGAGTGGCAGAGGACCAAACTTGTTCTCTGCACCTGAGCCCATGGGCCTTTTGGGTCACCAGCCAGAGATGAACGTGAATACTTGCTTGCCTTAAAAGAGGACAGAGAGGCTAGGATAGGACGGGCATCAGCCCACAGGCACCCAGGCAGGATACCTGTAGACTAGGCATGATCCTGGGTGGTGAGGACTTGTTGCCAGTGCTCCAGCAAGGCACTGGCAGCATGAAGATGAGAACTGGAGGTCTGTATTAGTTGCGTTCAGAGCTCTGCTAGGCATCTGTTGGCAGTCTTCACCCTCTCGGGGCCTAGTGTCCTACCACCTACAGTTGAGCAGAGATGGTACAGGGGATGAAGAGTATATAAAGCTTTATTATATAAAGCTTTCCTGGGGATCAGAGAACAAAACAGCCACTAGATTAGACATAGAGGCCAGGCAGTGGTGGCACGCATGCCTTTAATCCTATCATTCAGGAGGCAGAGATCCATCTGGATCTCTGTGAGTTCAAGGCCACACTGGGAAGCACACAAGAGCCAGGCATGGTGACACACACCTTTAATCCTGGCACTTGCGATCTCAAGTCTTTGGTTGGGAAGGACACAGGCCTTTAATCCCAGGAAGTGATGGCAGGAAGCAGAAAGGTATATAAGGTGTGAGGACCAAGAACTAGAGGCTTTTAAGCAGTTCAGCTGAGATCCATTCGGGTGAGGACTCAGAGGCTTTCAGTCTGAGGAAACAAGATCAGCTGAGGAGTTGGCGAGGTGAGGTTGGCTGTGGCTTGTTCTGCTTCTCTGATCTTTCAGCTTTCATCCCAATATCTGCCTCTTTTTTTTTTTTTTAAAATTAAAAGACCATCTAAGGACTGGGCAGTGGTGGCACACACCTTTAATCCCAGCACTCAGGAGGCAGAGCAGGTGGATCTCTGTGAGTTCGAAGCCATCCTGGTCTACAGAGGGAGTTCCAGGACAGGCTCCAAAGCTGCACATAGAAACCCTGTCTCAAAAAAAAAAAAAAAAAAAAAAAAAAAAAAAAAAAAGACCATAGAAGATTTGTGTTACATTTGGCACATCTTATATTGTACTTTGTAGTTTGTCTGACTGTTGATAGCCTTTTAAGTTTAGATCTAAGACTTCATCAGTAACTATCTCACTTTAAATAAAAACAACTACAAATGACTTGTTTACCCTCTTCAGAGCAGCATGCTCTTCAGAAGTAAAGGTTCATTTCATCAGGAAGATAAAGAATTTCTGCATATGACATTTCTTAAAAACAGATAAAAATGAGCCAAACTTTAAAAAGGAATTATGTACATAAGTAGTTAAAATATAAAGGAAGTATGCGATACAACAAGATTGTGATTACCATTTGGGTGTTAAGAAGCATTATTGTTGGGTAGGGGTGCTTATAAGTAAGACACAAGGGCAAGGGTTGGTGGTCATTGCTTAGAAGCTCATCTTGCAAACTAGGTGATATTTTGAGGCCAGGTCCAGAGCAGTGTCTACTGGAGAAAGAACAAAACAGAAGTGTGATAATAACTACAGATGCAGATAGATTCATTCTCATTTCTTTCTCTCGCACCCTCTTTCCTTCTTCCCCCAAATGAAAAAACCAAGGATTACCACAGAAGCTAATTAGTAAATTTCACCCAGATTACTATGATTGGCAGTTAAGATAGAGCATCAAGCGTTCTTGACCCTGTATCTAGTATCCCTTACCCACTATGGTATATTGTTAAAGAATTACTAAAGTCTAGAGGGACAGTCAGTAGTAGGAAGACAGGGAATGCTCTCATGTTTCTGTTAATGATGAACTTGAGAATTCACTTTGGAAGGGGTGAATTGTTTAACATTTAATTTAAAGGATTCAGGTGTTTTTCCCCTAGGAGGAAAGACAGACTTTTAAGAGAAAACAAATTAGACTTAGGATTTAGTATAACACTGAGCCTTTAATAAGGAACTCCTAGGTTTCCTTGGAATTAGGTCCTGGTATGAAATGACTGTTGCTGTAGACTACTAGATGTAAATATGTACCTTCTGCTTCTTTTCTTTTCCTTTACTGCTACAGGATGACTGAGAGCCTAAAGGGTCTTGGTTGGCAGGGTAGCTGCAATCACTGCTGCTCTATATGCAATGTTAACAGAATATGAAAGCTATCAGTGGACAAATCACATGCTGTAGTCAAGACACAAAGCTTTTTCCAGGGCCGCCTTCTACTGTGGAATGCTTTTCATTTCTCATATGTTACAGGAATGAGACATATAAGTAGTCTAGCTTTTGTGTTGATTTTGACAGGGAGTCATTGTACTTAGACAGATTTTCTAGTTCCGTTTATCAATATTTAAGTTGGTAAAAAGCAATGAAAGCTGTGTTCAGACTGTACTTAACTTTGTGTCCTATGGTAACTTGGGATGAGAGATGGAAGAAGGCCTTTTATAGTTGGGGATATCCAGTTTTGTCTTTTAAAACAGTCAAAGATGTATGTAAATCTGGGTTTTAAATAAATTTATACTGTTAGTTATTTAATTAAATTTGAGTTCTAGTGCCATCTCTTCCCACTTCTAATTCCATTTATTTATATATTCCATTTATATCTAATTCCATTATTTTTTCTAGCTCTTTTAGCTATTTCCTTAATGTTCTACAAGTCTAGAAATATTCCCTTAGTGGATGTCTTTTCTAAACTTGAGGTATTATTTAATGATTTTCTTACTGTAAAAGACAATAATTAAACTGAATGCTCATTCACCTACACATGTACTATTCCACTCCTGCCTTATGTCCAAAATCCAATATCACCATCATTTGAATCAATATTCAGTAGTTATAATGTCTCTGTAACTATTTTCATAAATACTATATCATCCTTTTTTGAGTCAATATAAAGTTGTTATGATGTCTCTGTAATTGTTTTCATAAATAAGGAATTCAGGTTGTGCTTCTTTTCTTGTATAACTTGTTTTCGTATTTAGTGACTGCTTGGTTTTCTTTACTCTGTTTTCTAAAGTCTAACCTCTTAGCAGAAATAAAAGTCTCTGTTGAATATGTTCAAATATTTAGTCAACATAACTGTTTTCCAGTTATATCCTGTGTGGAACCCTGCTGCTGCCTTTTACATTAATATGTCCTGAAAAATGTGTTTTTCTCTGAGGCTAAACCAATTTTGCCTTAATTTTAGCTTATTTGTTCATTTGGCAAAAACACTTTACCAATAGCTTTCTGAAAAAAAATCATGTAAAATAAAAATAATCATTTTGCATTTAAAAATATATTTAGCCTACCCTTACCTTTGATTGATAGTTTTGATGAATATAAAAATTTTATAAATAAGATACAGAATTTTAGCTTAGTTTGGGTATACACACTTATCCTAGCCAGCGCTCAGAAGGTTGAGGCAGGAGGATCAAGAGTTTGACTTCATCTAGACTCACATATCCAGTGAGACTGTTTCAAACAGACAAAACAACAACCAAAGCAGACCCTCCAGAACTTTGAGAGCAGGTCTTCACCATTTTCTGTCTTCCAGGGCTGTAGTTTCTGTCAATCTATGCCCGTGTTGTTCTAGTTCCTCTGTTTACAATTTGTCTCCCTGAGAGTTTGTGGATCATCTCTTTGTCCTCAATATTGTGAAATTCACAACAAAGTCCCTCATTGAGCCGGGCGGTGGTGGCGCACGCCTTTAATCCCAGCACTCGGGAGGCAGAGCCAGACGGATCTCTGTGAGTTCGAGGCCAGCCTGGGCTACCAAGTGAGTTCCAGGAAAGGCGCAAAGCTACACAGAGAAACCCTGTCTCGAAAAAAAAAAAAAAACACAAAGTCCCTCATTGAATCCGGTTTTTGTTTTGTTTTGTTTTATTGTTGGTTATGCTGACTACACATCCAGTTATTCCAACATGAGAGCTCATTTTCTTTACTTCTTGCACATGTAGTTGTGGGCTAGCTTAATTCAGGAGTTGAAGTGCTAGAAGAGCTCTGGTTACACAGAACTTCTACTGAGTTAGTGGCTTTAGTTCTTGAGAATTCACAGAATTTTACTGACTACAGATAGGATAGGATTTTAGGAAGGACATTACTGCAGATGAAAGCTTAAGGAAAACTAAGCTAGCAGAGTGCCTGTGTAGCAGGAGCAGGTCCCTGCCAGAGAGAACCACTGAATTGAGTGTAGAGGATTGGAAAATAAATTGACACCATATGATTGCAGTAATAATGCTGCTTTCTAATTATATGATCCATTTCATTCGTACTCTGTCTTTATACAAAAGGCTAGGACAGGTTTTTCCACCTTTGCATAGTTAAATGAGAATGGATTTTCTACTAGATAAAAAGTATGGCAGTTTTATTCCAGTTATCTATATAACAAAACATGAACAGCTTAGTAGCTTCAAATAACTGCTAAATGTTTTAGTAACTCAGCTGGGCAGTTTTCTCTTATGGTTTCTCATTCTGTTGCAGTCAGATAGTTATAGGGTGGGCAGTAAGCCCCTGAAGATTTGACAAGGCTATGCATACAATATAGCCCACATATTCGGAACTAGTTATTAGAGTGCCTACTTGTGACTTTAACGTGTAGCTTGTGCTTTTAAAAGCATGATTACTTAACTCATTCATTTATTCATGCATGCTAAGAGACAGCATGAAGAGAACTAATTAAGGGCTAACAACTGACTTAGTTCACTGCTGTCATGTTCTGTTGCTCAGAACAGTCTCAGGACCTGCCTAGATTCATGGATAAAGACGCTCTGTCTTTCCCTGAAGGACTGTCCATGTCACATTGTTACAGAAGAACAGGGCATGGTAGATATTATTATCTCTGGACATCTAAATATGAAAACTCCTTATTAAGAAGATAAATAATTGTTTATAATTAAATTATAATTATAATATTATAATAATATGATATTATATTATAATATAGTCTTGCATAAATATTATGTATGTATATGCATGTGTGTAGATATTACATGTGTGTATCTGCTTATATATGTATATACCCATATACATAATTATATACATACTACACTTGTACTCTTACTTTATTAAAGCTGTTATATCAAAATTCTGTAAACTGTAAAGAACAGAAATGTATTCATCATAGTCTGGAGTCTGGGAAGTCTAAGATAAAGATACTCACAGAGTTACTGTCATGGGAGAGCCCATTTCCACATAGGTGGCACTTCTCACTACATCCTACATTGGGTAGGAGATGAACAAACTCCATTGAGCAATTTTATAAGGGCACCAATGGTATTTGGGCTCTGCCCTCTTGACTTTAATCATCTCCCCAAAGGTACTGCCTTCTAGTACCATTGCCTTAGGAGTTAGAATTTTGAAATGTGAATTTTGGTGTGACACAAACATTTACATTGTAGCACATAGGCTGCAGAGATAGCTTAGCAATTAAGAGCACTGGCTGCTTTTCCAGAATAGCTATGTTCTATTTACAGCACCAACATGGCAAATTACAACTGTTACTGTTACTCCAGTTCCAGGGTTATCCAGTGCCGCCTTTAGTCTTCTGTGGGCACCAGACTTGCATGTGATACACAGACACACATTTAGACCAAAAACTGATGCACTTAAAATAAAAAAATTAATCTTAAAAATAATAATTCATAACACATGTACACATGTGATACACTGATGTCAGTATACTTCCTTATACTTGGCCTAAAAAAGAAAAAGAACTCCACTTTTAAATAGTACATAAATCTCAGAGCTACCTAGCAACTGAATTCCCCTCTAATTGAAGTTACCATTCCCTGAGAAACTGATGTTTCCTAGAGCCTCAGCATCCTTTTACATCACTCTCAGGGATGGTCTTGCCCTTTATTTTTGTCAGAATGAAGTAATCAAAGGAAAAAACTTCAATCATTTCGTTAAATTTCCAACTCTTTGTGTCATTACCCATATTAGAGGCTTTTCCTTTCTGTGATAATATGGTTACCCCTTTCTACCCGTGGATTCATGTGATAATGGAACATAAATATTTGAAAAAAATGCATTGGGCATTTGTTGATTGATCATTAAAAACATTCTTTATAGACTTGTTTTATTCCAAATTGTTCAGTAATCATATAAAATCATTTTTGTCTTTGAAAGAAACAGAATCCTAAGTATTCAAAAGTCAAGATTTTGCTTCTGTGAAATGAGACTTTCAGTTCTTAAATTTTTATTCTTAACATTTTTTGAAGCATCAACTCTGAGTGCTTAGTTTTATTTTTGTTTTTTTACTTGCAAGGTAATAAACACTATAATGCCCTTAATTAAGTTCATTATGATGTTTCTGCTTAACTTTTGTAAACGTAAGGATCTTTATTAAGCTGAAAGGAGTAGAGAGTAGAAATCAATTACTCTAGGGACCCACACTGTTTAAAAGAAGCTAATTAGAAAGCTAGATGAGGCCTAGAAACCAAGAAAGGAATCTCACTCCTGAGACTGGCTTTATATGAAACCTTAGTTGCTTCAAAATAGGGCAGTTAATTCTCTCCCTCCTCCTTTTAACTTGACTATCCCTCCTGATGAAACTAGAGGTGTTGCCAGATGGTCGAAGTCTTTGCTGTTAAGTGCATTATTACTTCCGTTGTGAAATCAGCTTTGGGCTCCTGTGTAAGTTACTTTTCTGATTAAGCTTAATAACTTTGATTTTCTTGAGATGAGTAGTCCAGAAAGGAATAGAGGGGGTGCTTTTTCCATGATCCAGATTAGTTACACTGCCTTGTTAGATAGCACTGTGTGCACAAATTTTTAGCAAGTAGGAAGTCAAAACTTTGTTTCTAAGTAAGCTCCTTCTTACATTGCCTTTATAGTTCAGGGAAATGAGCACTTTTCATAGTTTAACTATTTTTCTTTCTCTTTTCATTCCCTTTCCATACCCCTTTTATATTTCACCCACACCAAAATACCTTTCAGAAACACAAAGTAGATCTTTTCTACAAACTACGCCATGTGATGAATGAACTTATTGACCTGCGAAGGCAGCTACTGTCTGGTCACCTGACACAGGATCAGGTGCGGGAGGTTAAACGGCACATCACCGTGCGCCTGGACTGGGGTAATGAGTAAGTATGACTATTACTTGGGCATCTCTTAGTTTCATTGTAACTCAGTCCTCAGAGAATTTAAATTTAATCTAGGCTTCTCTTTAATGATGAAAAGATAATATATCTTCTGAACAGTTTTGCTAGGTATCATTGTTTCTTCTCATTATCAAAGGGCATTCACTAGTTCTAGTCTAAAGTTTTCTTAGCCTGTGTTTTATTTCTGGAAAGAATTAAAGAATTGGACTGGGTTATCCTCTGAGCTGTCTTCCAGGAGATCAAATTCCTTTATTTTAAACCTCACTAATCACAGTATACTTAAAAAAATACTCTATAGTACTTTAGAGAAAAAAGGAGAGGGAGTCAGGAAAGGTGGTTGCTCAGCAGATAAAGGTACTTGCCACTGAACCTCTCTACCTGAGTTTGATCCCCAGATCCCACATGGTGGAATCTCACATGAGAAACTGACTCCTCCAAATTCTGATTCTGTATGGCATCTCTATGCATACACACACAACAAATAAATGAATATTGTGTGTGTGTATAAGAGAGAGAGAGAGAGAGAGAGAGAGAGAGAGAGAGAGAGAGAGAGAGAGAGAGAGAGAGAGGGGAAGAAGAGAGATTAGTGTTCTGTATACCTTTTCCAGCCATACAATTAATCTGAATAATCATAATCTATAAATGAGGATTTATACTTCTGAATATTCTTAACTCATTTGTCATTCAGAAAGATTCCTGCATTTGTGCAGTGGATGTGATGATGTTCTGTGCTGTTAAAATAAAATTTAGGGGCTAGAGACATGGATCTGTGGTAAAGAACACAAGCTACTCTTTCAGAAGACCTGGGTTCTATTGTCAGCACCAACATGGTGACTCACAACTGTCTGTAACTCCAGTTCTAGGGGATCTGCTGCTCACTTAATAGCTTCTTTGGCACCATACATGCACATGGTGCACAGATACACATGTAGGCAAAACACACATATACATAAAATAAAATAATTTTTTAAAAATAAAAATCTGAGACGTCATTGTAAATTGAGATAGATTAAAGTTATTTCTTCCTAAATTTAAAACTTATTCATGTTTATTGAACTTTGAAGCAACTAGGTTGTTTCCTACTTCAGACATATGTATTTACTTAAGTATATTTAATATTTATGTTCTTCTCCCAACCAAGGCATTATTGAAATGATAGAAAAGAAAAGGAATGGGAAGGGGTATCCACCAGTAAATGAGATATGTGAACCTATTTCTGAAAGGTAGGAAGTAGGCTACTTGACAGAAGGAGCCAATATAGGCAGAGAGAACTTTAGCTATGTTGGAGACAGTCTGCTCTGAAGCTCCCAGAATCAGGGGATATGAGAGGGATGTTAAAAGGTCATACTAATGGTTTGAAAGTCTGTATGAAGAATAATCATACCTTGAGAACAACTAATAACTACTTGTTTCCCCTTTATGTAAGCAAATAAGAAACCAACAGCCTCAGAGAACTGGGCAACAGGCGAGAGATTTGGGACCCTGTGTCTTGTGGCATTTAAAGATTTCGTAGTATAATGACCAGGTCTCCCACTCTTACCAGAAAGGAAAGCCTGCCAATTATCTATTCATGCACAAAATCTTTCTATATTTTTTCCAGTGTATTTTACATACAAATGAACAATCAAATTTCACCGATATTTATATAAATTAAGCCTCAAGGAAGAGGGACACCAGAATTGAAAAAAAAATTACCAGGGCCTAGGGGAAATGACTTCTCCTTGGAGAAAAATAGAAATTCATTTACAAACTTTAAGAACAAAACAAATTCCCTCTGTATCTACAAAGAGAATCAAGAAGGCCCATTATGTAGAATTAGAGTCAATGAAAAAAAAATGAAGTAAATGATTTCTAAAATAAAACACTCAGATAAATTTTGTGTAATTGCCTTGAAAATAAAACAAAAAAGATGGAAAACAATTGAGTGAATACATTTACTGTTAGAGAATAATTACTGAGGAGGTTCAAGATCAGATATAATTCCCAGAAAAAGAACAAAGACAATGAAGTAGTATTTATAAAGAAACAGAAATTCCCAGAGCCCAAAATAAGCAGCCACCAGATAGAAAGGGCTCACCATACATTTAAAGGAATGAATGGGGGCTGGAGAGATGGCTCAGAGGTTAAGAGCACTGGCTGTTCTTCCAGAGGTCCTGAGTTCAGTTCCCAGCACCCACATGGTGGCTCACAACCATCTGTAATGAGATCTGGTGCCCTCTTCTGGCCTGCAGGGACACATGCAGGCAGAATGCTGTATACATAATAAATAAATCTTTAAAAAAAATAAATAAAAATAAAGGAATGAATGGAGTGGTTTTTTTTTAAAGTCCATATTAAGATACATATTTGTTTATTCTAGGGGTGAAGAGAAATGCATAAAGATCCTTAGATAGAAAAACAGCTTCTCTTAGAAAAGGAAGTAATTACACTGACCTCAAAGATTTTATCAATAATAGCAAATACTGGAAGATAATAAAGTAGTTGCCTTAGAATTCCATCGGGGAAATGATAAACTAGACAGAAGTTGTAAGAAGTCACACTAACTGTTGGTGTCAAGATCAAATAAAGCCATTTTTAGATATAATAGCTATCTCTCATTTCCTTTCTGTGGATGAAACTTGAAGAAAGAAACTGCAAAGTATATGAGTAAATCAGGAATGCCAGGCAGTCAGTGGTGGTGCACACCTTTAATTATCCCAGCACATAGGAAGCAGAGGCAGGTGGTTCTCTGTGAGTTCAAGGCCAGCCTGGTCTACAGAGTGTGTTCCAGGATAGTCAAGGCTACACAGAGAAACCCTGTCTCAAAAACCAACCAACCAACCAACCAAACAAACAAACAAACAAAAAAGAGTAAGTAAGGAGATATGAACTCTAATAAATCTGAGTGGATTCAACTGAGAGTGATAATTGTTATTACTAATAATAAGAAAAATACAACTTAAATTAGTTGTTTATAGTTTTTCTGAAGGAACAGGATCCTATCCCAGCTAGTTTTGTAACTGTACCCTGTAATCTTTGTTATATATTAAACTACTTATGTACTATAGTATATATGAATTCAAGTATACTGATCAATAGTGTTCTCTAAATTAATGACTCGAAACAATTAAAAAGCTCAGTAAAATATGTTAAATAACAGTATAGCTAGTGATTTTTGCCTCCTCAGCCCCAAACACTATTTATTATATTATAAAATATCATTGCATTTTCTTTAGGAATCAATAGTAGTAACCAGTAGTGATGCACAACTTCAGTCTCAGTACAGTGGAGGCAGAGGTAGGAGGATCTCTTTGAGTTTGAGGTCTGCCTGGTCTCACAGTGAGTTCCAGGACAGCCAGGACTAAAGAGAGAGACCCTGTGTCAAAAAATAAAAAATCAATACTAGTAAATGAACTTGAATTGATGCCACTAATAGTTACATAATTCATTATGTTGCAATTTAACTGCAATCGTAAAACCAGTAAATAAATAATATTTTTCCAAATATCAGTCACCTTTTTGTTGCAAAGCTTAAAAAACAAACCAAACATATTTTACAATCTTAATGAGGGTAGTTTTAAGGTGATATCTTAGAAACAAGTAGAAATTATTATTTTTTTATATTTTATTTTTTTTTATTTTACAATACTATTCAGTTCTACATAACAGCCATGGATTCCCTTGTTCTCCCCGTTCCTGCCTCCCTTCCCTTCCCCACAGCCCACCCCCCATTCCCACCTCCTCCAGAGCAAGGCCTCCCCTGAGAAAACTAAGTACACTGGAAATACCTTTCAGTAGCTGTAGACCTTTTCCATTTTTATAACTTTTCCTCAATGAAGTATGTGTATAGTGGGGGGTAATATGTCAATTTTAAATTTAAAAAAAGAAACACAGTTCTATTTCTTTCCATCCTTTCCCTGTTCTCCATCTTCCTTCTTCATGCACCACTTCTTTCCTCTAGTTTTCTTCTTTTTCCCAATAGAAAATAAAGTTGAAACCTAAACAGAAAATTTGTAGGTCTGTCTCTAGTTTGTCCTTGTTTTATTTATTCTTCTTTCATACAATACATCCTGACCACAGCCTCTACTCCCTCCACTCTCCCAGCACTTCCCTCTTCCCCAGAACCACTGCTCCTCTATTTCCCTTCAGAAAGGAACAGACCTCACAGGGATATCAACTGAATACAGCATAGCAAAATGCAATGAGACTAGATACAAACTCTCATATCAGGACTGGACAAGGCAACCCAGTAGGAGGAAAAGAGTCCCAAAAGCAGGCAAAAGAGTAAGAGATACCACTGCTCCCACTGTTTCATTGCAGAATATTGAACTATGTAAAGATGTGTTTAATTTGTTTATGTTGTGGAATATTTATGTAAAGATGGGTTGCATTTGCTTAATTATGTAAAGATGTGTAGCTGTTTTACTTTACCTGCCTACGGTGCTTGATTGGTCTAATAAAAAGCTGAATGGCCAATTGCAAGGGTGGAGGTATAGGCAGAACTTCCAGGTAGGAAGAGTAAGTAGGAGGAGGAATTTATGCTCAGGGAAGAAAGAAAAAGGGATTCCAGGGAGGTGTCAGGGGCCAGACAGACAGACATGGAGGAAGCAGGAAATAGGACATACAAAATGAGAGAAAGGTAAAAAGCTCTGAGGCAAATTGTAGATGAATAGAAGCAGGTTAAATTAAGTCAAAAGAGCTAGTGGGACAGGCATAAGATACGGCTGAGCACTCATAATTAATAAGAAGTCTCCATGTCTTTATTTGGTAGCTAGCTGGTGGAACAAAGAAAATGCCTTTGACACTGTTAGTAGTTCATAAAATCCCCAAGCTAAACAATTACAACATATATGCAGAGGATCCAGCACAGACGCTTGTAGGCTCCATGATTGCCGCTTCAGTGTCTGTAAGCCCCTATGAGCCCTGCTTACTTGATTCTGTGGGCTATTTTCTTCTGGTGTCCTGGATTCCTCTGGCTGCTTACAGTCCTTCCTCCTCCTCTTCTGCTGGGTTCTCTGAGCTCTGCTTAATGTTTGGTCATGGATCTCTGCATCTCTGATGATGATTGGGCTAGGCACTGATCTATGAGTATAACAGAATATCATTAGTAATCATTTCATTAACTTTTTTAATCTTTATTTAAACAAACAAGCAAATAGACAAATCCAAAAATGTTTGCTCAGAAATGATATAACTTCTAGTTCTTGCTTGAACTTTAATTTTTCCTTAATATTTCAAAAGAATAGATGATTTACTGTTAAGATGCTTCCTGCCTTTAGGTTAGGTAAAAGAGACTATTTCACACCAAAGTTGAGTCAGAAAACCACATTCATCATTCTTGTGTATACCAGAATATTTCTACATTTTGTATTCTACTATTCTTATATAAGTGCCATAAAACATTGGTACATAGCACATATTGGCATGTAGTAGATGCACTGTCAGTATTTGATGAACACATTTTAATGTTTTATTTCATGTAATTAAGTATTAGTCATATGCTAAACTTTTGGGGGGAAGGGGGTTCAAGACAGGGTTTCTCTGTGTAGTTTTTGTGCCTGTCCTGACTCTTGCTCTGTAGACCAGGCTGGCCTCGAACTCACAGAGATCCACCTGCCTCTGCCTCCTGAGTGCTGGGATTAAAGGCGTGTGCCACTACCGCCTGATTATATGCTAAACTTTTATGCCTTTCCTATAAGCTGTGACATAATATAGTTTGCTTTTTCAGAATCAATTTCATAAGGTATTAATTAAAGCTATTAATAGTGTATGTAACTACAACACTGTGGCAAGTGCAGGGACCCATTACTATAATGAAATACTCCTATGACCTTCCAAGTCAAAAGCTTTGTCTTACCTAGAAAGGGAACTGTGACCAAGAAGCACTCTCGTTGGTGTTCTATCATGTAGTGGGTGCTGGAACTGGTATTTGTACCTAGGGTGAATCCTAAAACTCATACTTTCAGAGGACTGTACCTGTATGTGTGCGTCTTAAAACTCAGTTACATGTCACCAGTGTTTGTAGTTTAGATGTTACTTGGTTTTTAGTTTACTTTTCCCCTAGTATTGCTTCTCCTCCTTTCCTTCCTTTTGTTCTCGCCTCTCTCATTCCATGTTCTTTTCTTAAATTTTAAAATAAACACAGAACTTATTTTTTTTAAGACAGGATCTCACTATGTAGCCACTGCTTCTGGCTTCCGAGTGCTGTGATTAAAGGCGTGTGCCATCATGACCAACAATATTGTGTTCTTATATTTTTAGGAACTGTGATACAGGAAGGGTGTAATACAAAGTTCTTTTCAAGTGAACTGTTCATTCTCTCTTCTAAAGTATCCTATTTAAAGAATAAGTCCAATAATTATATTCAGCTCAAAGAGTTAAAAAATAATGTACCTAGTAATTAATTTTCAATTTATTAATTTTTCAATACCTTTCATAAAGACTTTTCTGCAAGTCTCTAATTTCATCACTATAGAAAAATATAAAATAGGTAAATTAAAATTATAGCAATCTAGAATTGACACAAGTAAACTGATTTTTCCCTTAGAAAAATACTCAAAGGGACAAATATTTTTATTTTAAAAATTTTTTATTGCTTCTTTTATTTTTTTGAGATTATAATATATCATATCATTTCTTGCTTTTCTGTTCTTACCCCAAACCCTCCCATATATCTCTGCTTGCTCTCTTTCAAGTTCATAGCCTTTTTTTCATTGTCATCGCATATATATATATATATATATATATATATATATATATATATATTCCTAAATACAGCTTGATCAGTTTGTATGATGTTTATGTTTTCAGGGCTAGCCACTTGGTATTGCCTAACCCATTGGTGTGCTCTTCCCTGGAGAAGACTATTCCTCCCACTCTCAGTATTTTGTAGTTGCATATATTCCTCTGTGTAGAGCTAAGTCTTGTGGTCTTTCTCCTATCTACTTTAGCATTTCTATTGTTGTGGCCTTGTTCAGTTCATGGTTTGGCAGTCATGTTGGTGATACTTTATGGGTGTAACTTCTGACATTACTAGAAGACACAATCTCACAGCCAACATCCTGTTTCTCTGGCTCTTAGAATCCTTCTCCTCTTCCTTCTGTGGTGTTCCTGAGCCTTAAGTGTGGGAGGGTTTTTTTGTTGTTGTTGTTGTGTTTTGTTTTTAGATGTATCCATTGGGACTGGGCTCCAGAACTCTGCATTGTGATTGGTTGTGATTTTCTGTAATGGTCTCTGTCCCTTGAAAAGAGAAGTTTGCTTGCTCTCATGATGCCAGCAGTTGTCATGAAAGCTTCCATAGAGGGAAGCAGCCATCCATCCTACTCAGATGTGACGCCTATGAACAACAGAATAGCATGGTAACTCTCAAGAGTGCTGTAGTTACAAATTATAGAATTTGATATGTTGCATTTTTGGGGGGAAAATTTCAGATCTGAATAATATGCAAGTATTTTATAAACTTTTGTTGAGTTAAAATTATGTTTTTGTTGGGTGATGGCACGCCTTTAGTCCCAGCACTCAGGAGGCAGAGGCAGGTGGATTTCTGTGAGTTTGAGGCCAGCCTGGTCTACAGAGTGAGTTCCAGAACAGCCAAGGCTGTTACACAGTGAAACCCTATCTTAAAAAAACTAACAAAAATGTTTCTGCACATTATATTGTAAAATGAAATTGGTATTTTTATTGCAAAGTCAAAAAATTTTAAATGAATCATTTATAAATTTATAATTCTAATTATTTTATTTTTGTTTTGTTTCAGATCTAGTCTTACTATAGCCTAGCTTTGAATTTATAATTATTCCACCTCAGTATCCTGAGGGTTAGGGTTGTATGTACCTGCCATCTGCTTAGCCTTCCTTTCTTTCTTTCTTTCTTTCTTTCTTTCTTTCTTTCTTTCTTTCTTTCTTTCTTTCTTTCTTTCTTTCTTTCTTTCTTCTCTCTCTCTCTCTCTCTCTCTCTCTCTCTCTCTCTCTCTCTCTCTCTCTCTCTCTCTCTTTCTTTCTTTCTTTTTTGGTTTTTCGAGACAGGGTTTCTCTGTTTAGCTTTGCGCCTTTCCTGGAACTCACTTGGTAGCCCAGGCTAGCCTCAAACTCACAGAGATCCACCTGGCTCTGCCTCCCAAGTGCTGGGATTAAAGGTGTGCGACACCACCGTCCGGCATCTTTTGTTCTTTCTTAACCTCACTTTCTCTTTATAACTTTTCTCCTCCCTCCTCTTTTCTACCTTCACTATCAGATTTTTACCTGTAACAGCTCCTTCATGTTTCTCTGCTTCTCTCCCCCATTTAGTTTATATCCTTGAGTATCACAAGCAGTAGTTTGGTCTGTAATATATAAAATGTGTCACTCAATCAATTTCCTCACAGATTTTAAACTAGGATTCCTGATTAAAGATATGGTCATTTTTTTCTTTGTAAAACATAAGGAACCAGCAGAAATACCAGTGACTTCTCAGGTTCTTCTAGTGGTTGGGGTAGTGTCCTCAGCAGCCATTCTTATTCTGTTTAAGAATTTTGACTGTGTGTGTGTGTGTGTGTAGTCAGAAAAAAATCTTTCAAGTTTTATTTTTAGACCAATCAGTTTGTCTCTTTCTCCTTCACTCCCTTTTCCCTCTCCACCTTTCTTTCATTTTCTCCCAGATCCTCTCCACCCTTTTACTCTTCTCTCTCCCCTTTCCTCTCTTCCTGTCATTATATTTTGTAGTAAGTACAATCCCTCCCTTGGTAGTTAGTATATAAATGTATTTTTGTATTAAAATAAGCTCTTACCATACCTGGTGGTTACTCATTAATGAATTGGTATTTCTTTCTTTCTAGATTGAAGTATTGAGAATTAACCTCCAAACTATTATAACTAATATATTATAAATATAGTCACTTGTAGCTGTTAGTACTTAGACAGTTATTAACAGAAAGATAGTGGATATAATTGAAATACTATCAGTTCAGAGAAAGATAGACCTAATAAAAACGCATTTCTCCCCAGGAGGCCACTTTTAATCTCTCTAAACCTTTATTTTCCTTCCTTTAAAAAAAAATGTGTCTAGCTCGAAGTCATGGTACAGGCCTATACCTGTACCATGACCATGATCATAGTAGGGCTGGAAAGATGGATCAACAGTCAAGAGTGCATCTAACTACTCGGGAGATTGAAGCATGAGGATCAAATATTAAGGCCACCTACACTATAGGGATAGGTCAAAATCAGCTCAAATAACTACTCAAAAAGTAAGAAGAAGGGACTCAGATGGTAGCTCAGTGGTAGAATACTTACCTAGCATATGCAAAGTCCTTAGTTCAATTCTTAGAATGACAGAAAGGCAGGGAAAGGGGGTGGGGAACAGCAAAGGGGGGAGGGTTGGAAGGAGTTGATGATGTTATACATAGGAATAATTATAATCGCAGTAGCTGTCCACAATGCCAGGCACTGGTGAGTGTTCACATGCATCAATCCTTAAAACAGCTAATGAGACTATATCAGTCAATGTGGATTGGTGGAAAAAATTAAAATAAAAAGCATATGATTAGACATTGGAGCCCTTTTTATTATTCTGCTGTACTGCTCTTGCCTCCCTTTGAATAAAGATAGAAAGAAATCATGTTGACTGTTTCTTGCATTTCATTTCACAGTCTTTGAAGTAATTTATAGGAAAAAGTGGCTAGGAACCTCTTTTTCAGGATATCAGATTTGTAGGGAATATGTATAGATTACATCTCCTTATGTAATTGCTCTGCTTTCTTCAAATGAGACTAGTTACTAGTTTAACATTTGCAAGCTTTTCTTCCTGAATTGAAAATGATCATAGTCGGGCTGGAAAGATGGACCAACAGTCAAGAGTGCATCTTGATTTTGCAGAAGACCTGCATTTGGTTCCCAGCACTATGTAAAAGAGCTCACAGCTACCTGTAACTCTAGCTTCAGCAGAGCTGGTGCCTTCTTTTGGCCTCTTCAGGCAACTCCCCTAACATGCACATATCCCCCACATAGACAACACATGCATACACATGATTAAAAGTGAAATAAATCTTTTATTTTTAAAAAATGATCATAATACATATAATTCAGTTTTCAGTTGTTACTAGATCATTCCTTAATTATTCTCTTATTTCCCAAGATAATGAAATGAATGTACTGAAAGGGCACTTCATTCTGGCTACTTCTAGGAACAGGAAAGCACTGTTCTCAAAAGAGAAAGTATGATAAATAACATTTGCTTGACTCAAAACTGGTATATTCCCTACATCTACTACTCTTAGTATGATGCAATAAAAAAGAACTTCAGGAAATTTTTGTATAGATTGGGTAGGATGGTGCATGGTTGTGTGGCTGAGTGGACAAGCAATCTAAGGCCCCAGGTCCATCATTACATGTGTTCCACAAAGGCCAGAACACATTTACATTCAATTCCTGCCCCACTTATTTAGATACCAATGAGAGTTTTCTTTAGTTCTTGTACATCTGTTTTTTCATTGGGTTATTTGCTTAGTTTCTTTTTTTGTTACTTAATTATTGTACTTAGGCTATTCCTTATGCATTTGGCCCTCTATATTTCAAGTTCCATATCCACATACATAGATTAAATTGACCATAAAATGGAAAATTTTTTTCTTAAATTACATGTTTTTCTTATTATTTTCTAAACAATGCAATTAAACAACTATTTATATAGCAGCTACATTGTACATATTACAAATAATGTAGAGATGACAAAGTATACAGAAAGATTGTATATTATATGCAATTGTTTTGAATATGTATATGTATTATGTGCAAATTGTAGCTGTTTTATGTAATAGGCTTGAACATCCTTGGATTTGGGTGTTCTTGAGTGCTTTTCATACTAATCCCTCTTGGATCTCAAGTGACAGCTGTACATCTCTGAACTTGAAGCAGTTGAAGAATATATATGAAATATTTTGTTCTCTCTTACCCATGCTTCTCCTTCCATTTGTTCTCCTCCCTCATGGACACAGATCTTACGATGTAACCTAGGCTGGCCTACAACTCATTATCTTCTTGCCTCAGTGAGTACTGGGATTTAGAGACACTTACCAATCTGCTTTTGTATATGTCTTTTTTTTTTATTTTCAGAAAAATTTAAATGACATGGCTTATAAAGGCTTTGGAAAATATTTTTAAAGATAATTTTATAACTCTAGTTTTCTAACCTAAGTACTGGCATGCTCTTTTCATTCTTAATTATAGTATTCATTTTGCTGTTAATGCTTGCTTTTAATATACTGTTAATATGCTTGCTTCTATCTTCCTCATAGTTTTGATTTTCCATTTTTATTTTATCATCTTATAATTTGATACTTTCATATTGGATATTTTGCTATGAATAAGCTTTCCTTAGTTTGTTTTTTGATGTCATGATAAACACCACAAGATCAAAAGCAGCTTGGGGAAGAAAGTATTTATTTCCTCTTACAGCTTATAGTTCATTCTGAAGGGGAGTGAAGATAGGAACTCCAGGCGAGAAGTAAAGCAGAGGTCATGGAAAAACTCTGCTTACTGGCTTGCTCTTCATGGCCTGCCCAGCCTGCCCTCCTATAAAACCTAGGACTACCTGCCCAGGGATGATACTGCCCACAGTGGGTAGACTCCCACATCAACTTTTTAAAATTTTATTTTATTTTATTTTACAATATAATTTAATTCTACATATCAGCCACGGATTCCCTTGTTCCCCCCCATCCCATGCCCCTCCCCTTCCCCCCAGCCCACCCCCCATTCCTATCTCCTCCAGGGCAAAAACTCCCCCGAGGGTTGAGATCAACCTGGTAGACTCAGTCCAGGCAAGTCCAGGACTGCTACTCCCACATCAAATGTAATTGAAAAAATATCCAACAGACCAGCTCGCAGGCCAATTTGATGGAGGCATCTTCTCAATTGAGCTTCCCTCTTCCCAAGTGCCTCTAGCTTGTGTCAAGTTGACAAAAACAAACAAACAAAAAAGCTAGTTCAAGTAAATTGTAAGTTATAAGTAAAATAAACCTACACTTTAACTGCACAACTAACTTTATTTTAAATGAGTAGGGGTCTGTGTACTGAAAGAGCTTACAGAATTAATTTTGCTAGCATATTATGAAAAGGTTTATAGCTCAGTTAAAGTAGGGTAATTGTTGTTTCTTTTAAAAAGTCCCTTGGAATACTTTTTGCCAGCGATAGTAATTCATAACTTTATTTGAAGTCAGGTGATCATAGAACCATCTCTGAAACCCTGATAAGTAAGCTCTCCTCTTTAGAAAAATAAATTCATATGTGATCTCCCCCAGTCTAGTGTCACAATCCATTTCATAGGTTCACAACCCTCTAACTTCACTGATCTTCATGTTTAGAGCTAGTATCTTAGACTGCGAGATGGGGACTAAAAGTTATTGACTATAAATTATGTTAGATATGTGAACTCCAACATAATGTTTCTAGAGATTTCTTTCCATTGCTTAATGCTGCCACATAATCAACTGAAAATTATCATCACTTCTTTTTTTCCTGTCCAAAATTATACTTTATCTTGTAAATTCTGTTGCTTGAGTAGTAGTATTCCTTAAACCTCTGTCTAATGTTAAAGATACTACAGCTTATATATGTTCAGGACTTACCAATGTTAGTATTAAATTGGAAACAGTATACAGCTAAACTAAAACAAATTTCTAGGACATGATTTTTGTTTTGTTTTGTTGAGATAGAGTCTCACTGTATAGTTCTGACTGACCTGGAACTTGCTTTGGAGCCTATATTGGCTTTGAACTCAAAGAAGTCTGCCTGCTTCTGCCTTTGAGTGCTGGGATTAAAGGTGTGCACTACCATGTGTGGTGCTGGGACATTATTTTTATGTGTTAATTTTTTTCCTTGGGATGAAAATGATTCGTAATTCAACCTTGAACATACTAGTATGGAGGGAGAAACAGAAATAAAAAATGGCTTATTATTTGTCTAGTAAAAAGTATTCTTAAAATACTGTTATAAACATACTAAATGAAAATTTCTTGTAATTATGAGGTGGAACAGCTTAGTAACTAGAATTGTGTCTTAAAATCCCTAGCTTCATTTTTTTGCCCCAAAGTGAACACAATTTGATATTGCTACATAAAGGCATATCACTTCTAGGGCAGTGCTTGAAGCTCTGTCTACAAAATCGAGACAGGAAGAGGTTTCTAGTTCCATAGAAAGAGATGAGTAATCTGAGCACTTACAACTAAATGTGGTCTTTCTCTTTATTAGGCATTTGGGCCTGGACTTGGTGCCTCGGAAAGACTTTGAAGTAGTGGATTCAGACCAGATTAGTGTCTCGGATCTCTACAAAATGGTAAGAAATCTTAACAGGGAATGGATTGTTCCTTTACAGCTCATTTTTCTCCTTTGTTTTCCCTGATAATGTTGTAAATTGTATGTTTTTTAAAGCAACATTTAAAAAACTGTCCTTTTGCTTCTGTCTCTGTATTTAAGAAACAACTAATTTTACTTTGATGTCACACTTTCCAAGTGTAAATACAAAGCAGAGATACTGAGTTCACTATACTTTGTAGGGGTTACTTCTCTGTTAATTTTGCTCTGTTGGTTTTTCTACCACTTGTGGTAGTTAATAACATTATATACCCCTGTCTCCTTTTATAATGAAAAGATGACTAACATAGCAAAGAATCAGTTGTTAGTTAGAACAATGATTGAAAAAAAGTGATTGAACTTGAAAATAATATGCTAATCTTTCTAGAGACATGATGTTGTTAAGAAGCATTTCAGGGTCCTGCTGTCAATCACCATCCTCATAGTTTGTATATATGGTTTATAAACAGAAAATGGAACTCAAGTACTCTTAACATACAGGGGGTTCCATTCTTGGGATGAATATTGTGGATAATAAAGCCTATAAATATCTGGCAGATCCTTAGATGTATATTGTTTATTATAAAAATATACTGAACAAATAAAATTGGCCTCTATTTAATGTAATTTTTTCTAGTTATGATACTGAATTATAAACTCAGACTAAAGGATACTCAATAAAAATGATGAGCCTTAAATCCCTGTCATATTATTTAGTAGTTGTGTGACATAGTTATTTAACCACTTCTAACAATAGACCATGTATTGCTGTATAATACCTAAGTCATATAATAATTATAGAAATATGACATTGTGTTATAACTGTGTATTACATTTTGGGCATAAAATAAAAACATCAATAGATCTAAGTAACCATTTTAATGAAAAAATCTATAGGGTTGACTGATAAACACAATTATATTTTACACGCTGGATAATAAGTAAAAAAAAACTCACAACATTATGATGTAAAATACATTAGAAACTTAAGGTGAGAAGTTCAGACTAAGGAACTTCATTTTTAAGAGTTTGTAGTGATTCGGAATATATGATGAAAACCTGCAAATTTTAGAAACTTAAGAAAATGAAATACTTTTATTTAGTATAGTACTGATTAGTGCTATCATGAACCTATGTTAGAAGCTCTTAGTGGATACATCACAAATAATTACCCTTGCATGTACTGCACAGCATAAATAAGGTGTATGCTGATGTTATTAGAATTAATGATTGGTGTTCTGGAGACTAGAAAAGCTAAGGAAGGAACTTCCAAAAATGGCACACAACATAAGGAAATGGCAGTTCCAGGAAATGTGAAATAATTTTGGCTAAGAAAGAGTCAGCACAGGCTGGCCTCGAACTCGTGATCCTCCTACCTCTGCCTCCTTCAGCAAATCCTACCGGCGTGCGCCACTACCAGCGGCCCTACTCTGGTGATGGGATGGTCAAACACCCTTATAGTTGTGCCAGAAACCCCATCCAAGGACTGAGGAATCTGAATGCAGACATCTATGGCTAGGCCCCGGGTGGAGCGCTGGGAGTCTAATTAGCAAGAAAGAGGAGGGTTTATATGAGCAAGAATTGTTGAAACCAAGGTTGGATAAAGCACAGGGACAAATAGCCAAACGAATGGAAACACATGAACTATGAACCAAAGGCTGAGGGGCCCCCAACTGGATCAGGCCCTCTGAACTATCTGGTGAGACAGTTGATTGGCTTGATCTGTTTGGGAGGCATCTAGGCAGTGGTACCAGGTCCTGGGCTCGCTGCATGAGATAGCTGTTTGAAACCTGGGACTTATACAGGGACGCTTGGCTCAATCTGGGAGGAGGGGACTGGACCTTCCTGGACTGAGTCTATCAGGTCGATCTCAGTCCTTGGGGGTGGCCTTGATCTGGAGGAGGTGGGAATGGAGGGTGTGCTGGGGGGAAGGGAAGGGGACAGGAAGTGGGAGAACAAGGGAATCTGTGGCTGTTATGTAGAACTGAATAGTATTGTAAAATAAAAGAAAAAAAATAAACAGGATAAAAAAAAGAATATAGGGGGAAAATATGATATTTTATTTGTGCTGAAATGTAATTTTATTTGTATGTTAATAAAGTTGCCTTGAGAAAAAAAAAAGAGTCAGGAGCCAAATTGTGAAGAGCTTTGTAGGCCCCAAATTAAATTCTCTCCAGAGGTCTGATAGAACATGATAATGACATGGTAAGTTTTTCAGATCATAAAATGAAACCACAGAGAAGTCATTTAAGTAAGAGACCTTAATTTCAGTAGTTTAGACTGGAGCCAGGACAGTAGAAGTGGTAAGAAGGTGTTCAATATTGAATATACTTTGGCATTAGAGCCAGTTATTGATAAATTGAATTGGTATGCACATGTACAGGAAAGAGAGATCAAAGAACAGTGACTCCTGTGTTTGATCTGCCCAGATGATAAAAGTACAATGGGAAACTATACTGGAGAATCAGCTTTGGGGGTAAGCAATGGGCGACCAAGAATACTGTATATTTTGTTTTCAAGTTTATTGTATCTTCCAAACTTCAAAAAATTGTATTTAAAGTCTGTGGTTCAGGAGTAAAGCTTAGCTATAGTAATTTTAGCATCATCAGGAAAACTATCTATATTTGAAGCTCAGCAAGAGGATTGCTTTCTTTTCTCAGCAAGAGGATTTCTACAGTGAAACCCAGTGATAACAGATCCCACAAAGAACTTTTGGATAGCCATACATGAATGAACAAAAATCTCTACATAAAAATTAGAGAACAGCGCAAGTAATGTATGGAAGATCTAAGTAGGAGAAAACGGTGATTGTTGCCTACAAAGAAAAAGGAGAAAACATACAGAAAGAGTACAATAATCCACACAGCTTTTAAAAATTTAAACCAGCTGCATGGTGGTAACACATGCCTTTAATCCAAACACTTGGTAGACAGAGGCAGATGGATCTCTGAGTTTGAGGCTAGCCTGATAGATAGATAGAATGAGTTCCAGGACATCCAGGCCTACACAGAGAAACTCTGTATTGAAAAACTAAAAAAAAAAAAAAAACTAAAAAAAAAAAAAAAAAAGAAAGAAAGAAAAGAAAAGAAAAACATTACATCAAGATCATTAGAATAAATATGACACAGAAGGAAGAGAAAAATCTTCCTGACTTATCCCCAAGTGGGACAACACAACTCCTGAGCCCAAGGCTCAGGGAGTAATTGTGAAAGAGGGTGTGAAGAAAAGAGAGAACAGGGAGAACTGCTTTGACAACATGAGGAGGATGTTGCTCCATGAACTCTCAACAGCTGTAATTACTTGTACAAGACCCACACAAGACCATACAAGTCAGCATACCAGAATGGTTGAACAAAGAACTTATGAACTTCTACCCCTAGTTTAGAAGCTACAGGCAATTGTGGAAATGAGAATCATGTCCCCTAACAATCTAGATTGCCCATGCCCAAGTGGTCAGTTCTGTTCCCATGTGCATATGGGCAACAATAACTAGACTCAATAGGATATGAATATGTGTGCACACACAAAACAACAGTAATTATAGTAGAAGAGGACATAAATTTGCAGACATCATAATAAGATGGAAAAGGATAAGGTAGATGGCTTCTCTTCCAGAGGACTCAGTTTTTATTCTGGCACCTTCCAGAGTAACTCCAACTCCCAGAGATTTGATGCCTCTGGTCTCCACAGGCACCTGCACTCACATGCACATTCCTTCATGCAGACACATATGCCTTCACATGTAAAATAATGAAAAAGAAATCTTAAGAAAAAAGTAGGAGAAGCTACAAAGATGAGAGATTTAATCTCAGTATAATGGGATTAATGGACTTTCAAATGGAAAAACAGACACAAAGGCATGGAGAGGGGGAGGGGAGAGACTCTTTTCAAGATAGTACTGAAGATTAAATTATTCCTTCAAAATGGAGTAGAAAAGGAGTGGGGGATGGGAGGATGGGAGGATGGGAGGAGACCAAAGGTACTATGTGCTATCCAAATGGAGCCTGTCCCAAATGAAATGGGCAAAGAATTATGATGCAGTCAGGATAAGGAAGTCCCAAGGTATCATTTGTACAAGTATTTAAGAGAAAAACTGTTGAGAACTGGTTCACATTAGATGAGAAGAAAGTAACCAGGAAGATTATCTGTAGAAGAAAAACAATTATCTGATAACCTTAATTTTTCTAGAGCATGTAATTGGAAGATATTTTATAGAGCTATTGGAGGACATAGGAAAAGACCCTTTACAATTGGTACTTCCTATCTGTAGGTTCCATATCTGAGGATTTTTTTTTTACCAACTTCTATTATAAAATATTCAGGAAAAAAGTTATGTTACAATTGGTACTTCCTATCTGTAGGTTCCATATCTGAGGATTTTAAACCAACTTCTATGATAAAATTTTCAGGAAAAAAGTTATGTCTGTTTTAAACATGTCATTATTCTAAACCACATATCTTACTTAAGATTTCTACTGCTGTAATAAAACATCATGACCAAAAGCAGTTTGGGGACAAAAGGGTTTATTTGGATTCCCCTTCTACATCACAGTCTATCATCAAAGGAAGTCAAGGCAAGAACTCAAGGCAGGAACTGAAGCAAAGGCCATAGAGGAATGCTTCTTCGTGGCCTGTTCCCTAAGGCTGGCTCAACCTGCCTTCTCAGACACCCTGGACCATTTGTCCAGGGGTGGCACCACCCACAATGGGATGAGCCTTCTCACATCAATCACTAATTAAGAGAATGTCTCACAGGCTTGCTACAGGCCAGTCTTACGGAGGCATTTTCTCAATTGTGGTTCCCTTTTTTCAGATAGCTCATTTGTGTCACATTAAAAAGAAAAAAAAAGCCGGGCGTTGGTGGCGCACGCCTTTAATCCCAGCACTCGGGAGGCAGAGCCAGGCGGATCTCTGTGAGTTCGAGGCCAGCCTGGGCTACCAAGTGAGCTCCAGGAAGGCGCAAAGCTATACAGAGAAACCCTGTCTCGAAAAACCAAAAAAAATAAATAAATAAAAAGAAAAAAAAAAAAAAGAAGCTATTCCTAAACAGGAGGGTATAGCCACTCATTATATAACATTTACATTGTAGTTGATATTTTAAGTAGTTGAGAGATGAGTTAAAGAGCAGAATGTATCCATCCTGGAGGTTTTGGTATCTGTGAGGAGGCCTAGAACAAATTTCTGACAGATAACAAAGAATGACCATAATTTAAAGAAAAAGAATTAGATCCATGTTAAAAATATGAAACAAAAGGTCTAAAATTGAAGTATATTGACTTACTTAACTGTGAAAAATATTTAGGTTATAATGTTATGAATAGTTTTAACCAAAAGTTTTGAAAGGAAGATAGATGAACAGAAGATGTAAACAAGAGTTAACTGCTATAATAAAAAGCGATTAGATCATTTTAAAATTGAAGTAAAAGAGAACATTATAAATATAGCATTTAGAAGTATTTGATAAATTCTGGAGAAAAACACAGTAAGGAATTAAAACTGTTTCTTTCTATGAAACAGGACAGATGGGCAAAAGACTAGTGATTTTTATTGTAAGCTTTTAAAGATATTTAGCTTTTAAAATACATGCTTTACTTTTACTGCTTTTTTGTCAAAATACTGATTTATCATAAAAGCTTAAATTCAAGACTTTTATTTTCTATTTTATTTTCTTTTGTGTTGTGCATTTATTTTTACATTGAAAGAATCAGGTATATAATAAGCTGGGCATAGTGGTGCATTCCTTTAATCCTAGCACTTCAAAGCAGAGGCAGGCAGTTCTCGGTGAGTCTAGGCTAGCTTGGTCTACATAGTGAGTTCCAGGACAGCCAGAGGATACATAGTGAGACCCTGTTTTGAAAACACAAATAAACAAATAAACCAACAAAAAAGAATTAGATATAATGAAGAAAAACTGATTGAGAGTTTACATCTCTTAGATGATTGAGAGTTTCATCACTTAGGGATTTATGTTAGCTCATATACAGACATATAAATAACGTGACCTGGTGTGTGTAGAGGACATACTACTCCTCTTACTGAAGTCCCAAATTCTGTTCTCAGCACCCTTGTCAGGCAGCATACAAATGCTGTAACTCCAGTTACAAGGGATCTGATAACTACTTCTGGCCTACATGAGCACCTGGATTCATAAGCACGTAGACACACGTAAGATATACACACATTCTCTCTGTCTCTCTCTGTTTCTCTCTCTCTCTCTCTCTTTTTCTCTCAAGAAATAAATCTTTTATGAGGCTGGATAAATGGCTCAGCAATTAAGAGCATTGGATCTTCTTCCTGGGTTTGATTCCCAGTACCCACATGGCAACTAACAACTATCTGTAACACTAGTCCCAAAGGGATCGACACCGTTTTCTGGTCCCTACAGGTACCAGGCACACACATTGTACACACACATATATACAAACAAAGTACATATACACATAAATAATAAATAATAAAATAAAAATTAAAAATCCAAATTTTTATTAAAAGGAAATGGACGATAATTCATACATTTTTGCTAAATCCTAAAAGTTATCAGTGAGGTTCAAAAAAGTCCTTTTAACCAACATAGTAAAAATGGCAATTTTACCAAAAGCAATCTACAGATTCAATGCAATCCCCATCAAAATACCAACACAATTCTTCACAGACCTGGAAAGAGTAATACTCAACTTCATATGGAAAAACAAAAAATCCAGGATAGCCAAAAGAATCCTGTACAATAAAACAACCTCTGGAGGCATCACAATCCTTGACTTCAAGCTCTACTATAGAGCTACAGTAATAAAAACAGCCTAGTATTGGCATAAAAACCGACATGTGGACCAATGGAATTGAATTGAAGACCCAGACATTAACCCACACACCTATGAACATCTAATTTTTGACAAAGAAGCCAAAAGTGTACAATGGAAAAAAGAAAGCATCTTCAACAAATGGTGCTGGCATAACTGGATATCAACGTGTAGAAGGCTGCAAGATCCATATCTGTCACCGTGCACAAAACTTAAGTCCAAGTGGATCAAGGACCTCAACATAAATCCAGCTACTCTGAACCTGCTAGAAGAGAAAGTAGGAAGTAGTCTTGAATGCATTGGCATAGGAGATCACTTCCTAAATATAATACCAGTAGCACAGACACTGAGAGAAACAATCAATCAATGGGACCTCTTGAAACTGAGAAGCTTTTGTAGAGCAAAGGATATGGTCAACAAGGCAAAGCGACAGCCTACAGAATGGGAAAAGATGTTCACCAACCCCACATCTGACAGAGGACTGATATCCAGAATATATAAGGAACTCAAGAAATTAGACATCAAAACGACCAACAGTCCAATTAAGAAATGGGCTATAGAACTAAACAGAGAATTCTCAACAGAGGAAATGGCTGAAAGACATTTAAGGAATTGCTCAACATCCCTAATCATCAGGGAAATGCAAATCAAAACAACTCTGAGATACCACCTTATGCCTGTCAGAATGGCTAAGATCAAAAACACTAAAGACATTTTATGCTGGAGAGGATGTGGAACTAGGGGAACTCTCCTCCACTGCTGGTGGGAATGCAAGCTTGTACAACCACTTTGGAAATCAATATGGTGCTTTCTTAGAAAATTGGGAATCAATCTTCCCCAAGATCCAGCTATACCACTCCTGGGCATATACCCAAGAAATGCTCAATCATATCACAAGAGCACTTGCTCAGCTATGTTCATATCAGCATTGTTTGTAATAGCTAAAAACCTGGAAACTACCTAGATGCCCTTCAACTGAAGAATTGATAAATAAATTGTGGCACATATACACAATGGAATACTACTCAGCAGAGAAAAACAATATCATAAGGTTTGCAGGCAAATGGATGGATCTAGAAAAAAATCATCCTGAGTGAGGTAACCCAGACTCAGAAAGACAAATATGGTATGTACTCACTCATAGGAGGATGCTAGATGTGAAACGAGGATGACTGGACTGCTACTCACATCACTAGTGAGGCTACCTGGAAAATGGGACCCCAAGAAAGACACGGAGAAATGGATGAGATCTACATGAACAGCCTGGACATGAGTGGGAGCAATGTAGGGCGAGGGTCGAGGGAAAGAGAGCGGGAGATCCTAGCTGGATCAAGAAAAGAGAGGGAGAACAAGGAATAGGAGACCATGGTAAATGAAGACCACATGAGAAAAGGAAGAAACAAAGTGCTAAAGAGGCCCACAGAAATCCACAAAGATACCCCCCACAAAAGACCGCTGGCAATGGTCGAGAGACAGCCGGGACTGACCTACTCTGGTGAAGGGATGGCTAAACACCCTAATAGTTGTGCCAGAAACCCCATCCAAGGACTGAGGAATCTGGATGCAGAGATCCACGACTAGGCCCCAGGTGGAGCGCTGGGAATCTAATTAGCGAGAAAGAGGAGGGTTTATATGAGCGAGAATTGTTGAAACCAAGGTTGGATAAAGCACAGGGACAAATAGCCAAATGAATGGAAACACATGAACTATGAACCAAAGGCTGAGGGGCCCCCAACTGGATCAGGCCCTCTGAACTATCTGGTGAGACAGTTGATTGGCTTGATCTGTTTGGGAGGCATCTAGGCAGTGGTACCAGGTCCTGGGCTCATTGCATGAGTTAGCTGCTTGAAACCTGGGACTTATGCAGGGACGCTTGGCTCAATCTGGGAGGAGGGGACTGGACCTGCCTGGACTGAGTCTATTAGGTCGATCTCAGTCCTTGGGGGAGGCCTTGCTTTGGAGGAGGTGGGAATGGGGGGTGTGCTGGGGGGAAGGGAAGGGGGCAGGAAGTGGGAGAACAAGAGTGGCTGTTATGTAGAACTGAATAGTATTGTAAAATAAAATAAAATAATAATAAAAAAGTCCTTTTACATTAAAATTTAGATAAAATTAGAGATTATAAATCTAAGCCTGAAACTTTCTAACTCTAGTACTCTTTGTCAAACATTTTCTTTAAAAAACCCCTTTATAATGGTGGTGGCGCATGCCTTTAATCCCAGCACTTGGGAAGCAGAGGCAGAAGGATCTCTGTGAGTTCGAGGCCAGCCTGATCTACAGAGCCAGATCCAGGAAATGCACAAAGCTACACAGAGAAACCCTGTCTTGAAAAACAAAAACAACAACAACAACAACAACAAAAACTTTATAAATATAATTTATGTTGCATTTAGTGCATTGTCTTTTTCATTAGGAAAAAAAGCCCCAGTTGCAAGTGTTAGGTATTAATTATTAATGAAATTTCTTTAAATGCAGTTTAAATTTTTATTGTTTGAGGAAAGCTCTTATGTTTCTTCCTTTTTCATCTTCTTCAACAAGTTTAAACCCATTTGTCAACAACAGAAAGTAAGTTCTGCAAAAGATACTAAAGCATTTTTTAAAAGCAACACCAAAATGTTTGTATTAATGTTTATGAACTAGATACAGGTGGAAATTACAAAGAGAGTATTCAAATTGTGCCATGCTCTGGCATGTTGCTCAATAAATTGTAACTCCTACTTCATTCTTACCCTTTCATGCAGTGTTGTATTAATTTGAAATTCTGTTATCCTATTGTTTTTAGTACTAATTAATATATTTCAAAATAATGCCTTTATTTTTTAAATGTAATTGATATTGTAATGTATAAATATTCTCCCATTTCTGAAGCCAATCACTTGACTATACTGTTTATCAAAATTAAAGTATCATTGATAATCCTGATCAGATACCTTATATTTTCTTGTAAGACTCAAAATTCTTATATATAAATATATGTAATTTTTATTTTATGTGCATTGTCTGTTTTGCCTGCATGTATGTCTTTGTTGAGGATGCCACATCACCTGAAACTGGACTTACAGGTAGTTGTGAGCTGCCATGTGGATGCTGAGACTTTGAACCTAGGTCCTCTGGAAGATCAGCCAGTGCTCTTAGCCACTGATTCATCTCTCCAGCCCCACGACTCACAATTTTTAACACAGTCCCCAGTGTATACATCAGGCAGTTAGTTACATTATTCAGTTTAGTACTGTGTTCAAAGATGCATAGGTTTGTTTTCATATGGGTAAATTTGATAGACTAAATGGACTAGAGATTGTAAAGGTCTGGAAACAACTCAACTGGAGGAAAATTGCCGGGAGGAGTAATATAGTCTATGTATTTCTTAATTTCTAAGTTTTATTGATATTGCTATACTATTAGAATAAAAAGATAAATAGAACAATATTTTGCTTCCTGGAAGCTCATAGTCTAAAATTAGATAGTAAACGTGGAAATATTAATGAATTAAAGTCCTGATACTAGTGATGATTGTTGTTAAGAGGTAGGATTTTTGAAACCTGTTTGTTTTGTAAAGTTTATTTTTTTATTTTATAATATAATTTAATTTTACATATCAGCCAAGGATTCCCCTGTCCTCCCTCCTCCCGCCCCACCCCCTCCCCCCAGCCCACCCCTCATTCCCATCTCCTCCAGGGCAAGGACTCTCCTGGGGATTCAGCTCAACCTGGTAGATTCAGTCCAGGCAGGTCCAGTTCCCTCCTCCCAGGCTGAGCAAAGTGTCCCTGCATAGGCCCCAGGTTCCAAACAGCCAGCTCATGCACTAAGGACAGGTCCTGGTCCCACTGCCTGGGTGCCTCCCAAACAGTTCAAGCCAATCAACTGTCTCACTTATCCAGAGGGCCTGATCCAGTTGGGGACTCCTCAGCCAAAGTTGTTTTTTTTTTTTCACTGTCTGAGATCAAGCCAAGAGCTTTGTGCATGCTAGATAAGTGCTGTATCATTGAGCTATACCTCCAACCCTTAAAGTGTTTTAAAACCAGTTTTATATGTGAAGTTTTCTTTTGTGAATATACATTCTATGAATAATTTACCACCTATTGGAGACTTGATTTTGTTACTTTAATATGTATCATGGGAAAATAAAGCTCCAGGAGTAGACATTAATAATCAGTAGTAATTAGCTAATATTGCTAATAATGTACATAGATAATTATGTATGACATTTAAATTATTATTTAATTTTACCTAGTTATTGTAGTTAAATGTATCTGTGAATGAAATGAAGTAATTCTATTGAAATAATAATTCTCATCCATGCTATGTGAAGCACCAAATGAGTTCTGTTACATACCTTTATATACCTTTAGGGTAGAAACGATTAAAAGTTTACTAGTATCAGGCACAAAATGTTTTTGATGTCATGATGTTCTTGGACAGGATTTACTCTTAAATGTAAATGACTTTTCCCCTGTAATTTATCTGTAAGTATAACACCAATTAAAGAAATAATAAGAATACTAGTTGTAATTACAATTATCCATTTACAATTTAATAGGTACTATATTGAGTTAATCTACATAAACTTCTATGAAGTTGATTTAAGCACAAAAATTTAAACCCAATTTATAGATGAGAAAATACCCAACTAGTAAACATGAGTCAAGATTCAAAACCAGAGCCAATTTCTGTAATTAAGTTCCTAATTTACAATAGAATACTGATTCCCACTATGTAATTTGAGCCTCAAAAGAACTTCCTAGGGGATTCCTGGAGTTCACTAGCCAGCAAGCCTTGCCAGTTGATGAATTTCAGGTTCATTGAGAGCCCTGTCTCAAAACTTAAAGTGGAGAGCAACTGAAGAAGATACTCAGTATTGACCTCTGTCTTACACATGTACATACACATGCACGCACACCTGAACCAACATTCTGGGAAAGATGAGACAGGTTCTTATCTTTTATATTTGAGGAAAATCTCTATTGGAAAGATTGATATTTTTTAAATTTCACAGCCTAGGTGTAGGGGAAGAGGCCTCAAGCAGTGAAGAGCTGAAGAAGGGCCCTTCACACACTCTCACCCTCCTCATTGACTTCCATCATGTTCCGTTTCCTACTTGAATTTAATTTGAGAAAAGTGGTTGGAATGTTTGGCTCAGAGCTGTGACATACATGTCAAGCCTGGGTAAATACTTGAAGATACAAAGATTTAAAGAAAAAAACAAAACAAAACAAAACGTGGAAGCCAGAAAGAAACCCCCTAGTTCCAGATGCCTACCCCAGCACTGCATTTTGATCCACCACCGGTTCCACCACTGGGGAGGCCTGCTTCCTTTACAGCCTTATCCCAAAGCTTTTGTGTTCCTCTTTAGTCTCAAACCCTGTGTGTTGCCTCAGAGCCAACTTGGGGCCAGGACTTACGAGTCACCCCTTAGGTTTCTAGCAGCCTTCCCACTTTCATATCTTCCTTCCAGCTATTCAGAGGTTTTCAGACAGGAAATATGGTGCTGGATTAGCAAGTACAGCTTTTAATTAGTAGTTGTTCACCTATCCTTTGGAATTCCTACCACTTATTGGCGAAAGAAAAATAAAGCTTTGGGTAGCTGCTCCAATAAATAATGCTGATTTACTGTGGGCATTGTTAGATATTTGTTGTTTCAAAGTACTTAAAATTCGTTTCTCAAGAAAAGTTCACAGCCCTACATGATAGAGCTCAAATTGTAGTCTACATCTTGTAACTTCAGCCAGTGATAAAGGAACAACATACAAAGATGTTTGGGAGATTCTGTTAAAGGACTCTATTGTAGAAAGCCTAAAGAAACTTCATCCTGTAGCATAGAAAATTATACAGTGTGGAAGATAATTGCCAAATCAGAAATCTAGTAACAAGCACTCATCCATGTGTGGCTTGGCTATTGCTTAGGAATAGAGAGGCTTGGGTTTTACATACAGACTTTACCACCTTCTTGTGTGACCCTCAGCAAACCAGTCCTTCACTCTGAGCTTTAGTTGTCTCTATGAAATGTGAATAATACTGATTTAAGTGAGATCACGACTATCATAGGCATAGTAGATTGCCTATTTTAGAGAGGTGCTTAATAAAAGTTAGTTTCCTCCCCCATAGAGTAAATCTTTCTATATTTCTTTCTTTCCATAGCATTTATCTAGCCGACAGAGTGTACAGCAGAGTACATCCCAAGTAAGTGACTTTCTCAAACCTCCTGGTTTTTTCCATCAACTCTTTCTTTTATAAGATCATAAATGTGAAACACCAAGAAATGACAGGCACCATTTACTTTTGGTGGCCTACTGTGTGATTAAAATTTTTTGGACATATATAAAATAATGGGCTTCTTTAAGACATTTTCATATCATGTATATTATTATACTCAGCTCATATTTGCCTCCCTAAAACCTTGATTGTGTTATACTTTCATTCTAAGGCGGTTTGGCCTCCAAGCAGTTTGACCAGTTTCCATTCTTCTTTGAAAATTTATTTAAGCACAATTAAAATAAAGTAGACTGAGGTACTAAAATGATACCTGCAGTGGTTACTATTACCACCTAACAGTTTAAATTAAGCATGTCAGATGCTTGTTGAGCTCAGTGTAAGTCTGCTTGTAGTAGTCCATAAATTGCCAGAGAAAAAATATTCAGTCTTACCTATTTAATAATCCCATTTGTCAGTATAATGAGACTTAATTTATTTTTGTTTCTTAATGATAAATATAATGAATAACTAAAATATAAATCACAACATTTTACTTTCTTCACTAGGTAGATACAATGCGCCCACGCCATGGGGAAAGCTGTCGAATGCCAGTACCACATCATTTCTTCTTCAGCCTGAAGAGTTTCACCTATAATACCATTGGGGAAGATACTGATGTCTTCTTTTCTCTATATGACATGAGAGAAGGCAAGCAGATTAGGTAAGAGTCCTGGGATGTTCTGGTGAGGTTTATACTTATATTTCTTAGAATGGGATGGGTAAAAGTCAACTCTGGCCTTCAGAGTAAATGCATATAGTTGATAAAACAAGATAAAATAGCTTTGTCTTTAGCTGGGACTTTGGCTCCCGTTCCCAGTAGCACTTGAAGTCATTCAAAGCATCCCATGTTGTGTTAACTTTCCATCACTATGACAACATATCTTCAGTAGGCAGCTTACTAAGAATATAGATTTGTTTCAGTCACTGACTCAAGGGTTTCAGCCCATGGCTGGCTGTTGTTTTTAGGCTTCTTGTAAGGCAGAACAGCACAATGGGGATATGTGATGGAGTAAAACTGCTGTCTACAAGGCAACTAGGAAGCAGAAAGAAACAGAAAGGGCTAGAGTCTCAGTGTACTCTGAAGTGGCATGATCCATTCACTTACTTCCTCCAGCTAAGTCTGGCCTCCTGTAGTTTCCCACCAGCTCCCAGTCATATCACCAGATGGGAATAAGACTTTCAACATGGATTCTTGGAAAGGTATTCCAGAAGACACCTAATCATGTATAGCCTCTTTTTCTAATATACCTAATTCCATATGGAAGCACAAAATTAGGTTTTGGCTATCCCTACCTCAGAAGAAAATATGTTGTGTTTAATGTTAGAGAAAAGACAGTGGAGAAGCATAAGGGCAAAGAAAATGTAACAAAGATGCCCAGCCCCAGAGAACGGAAGTCAGTTGGTCCTGGATGCTTTTGCTTTGTGTGAGAAGGCTCACAGAGAAAAAGGCTGTGAGTGTTATATCTGAGGGCAACTTCAGACCTCAGTGCTGTTGTAGCCCTGTGAGAGGGAGTGCATCTTCTGAGCAGAAAGGAAGGCTAGCATTGTCATTCATATTTGCTTTGGTTTGGAAAAAAGGCAACAAACTGGGTTGACACACAGTAGACTATCTTGGCAGAGTGTTGGCTTCTTGAGCATAAATAACTACAGTACTGCTTTCTCACTTCATGGATAGGGAAAAATTAAGGAGGCTCTAGGCTTCTCTTGGTCTAATCGGCACAAAGATCTGGTAGTATGTGGTGACATTTGTAGCCAAGATGCTAGTTTAGAGAGTTCAGACATTTCTCTGTGGTCATTTCCTAAGTGGAGCCAAGAGAAAAAATCTTGGGGTACTTTATATTATTACTTGGGAATTTTCTTGTCATTGGAATGTTTAATGGAGCTTTTTTTGTCCTTTTATTTAAATTTACACTTAAGAAAAAATTTTAATGAAAGTTAATATAATGTGTGCCGGGCGTTGGTGGCGCACGCCTTTAATCCCAGCACTCGGGAGGCGGAGGCAGGCGGATCTCTGTGAGTTCGAGGCCAGCCTGGGCTACCAAGTGAGCTCCAGGAAAGGCGCAAAGCTACACAGAGAAACCCTGTCTCGAAAAACCAAAAAAAAAAAAAAAAAAAAAAAAAAAAAGAAAGTTAATATAATGTGAAAGAAAAAGTTGATTTGGCCAGGCTGTGGTGGCACATGCCTTTAATCCTAGCACTCAAGAGGTAGAGGCAGGTGGATCTCTGAGTTCAAGGCCAGCCTGGGCTACAAGGTAAGTTCCAGGACAGCCAGAGCTGTTACACAGAGAAACCCAGTCTTGAAAAGACAACAACAAAATAAAAAGAAAAGAAAGTTAATTTGCATGCTCCACAGTGCTCTGATTTTTACAAAAAATAAATTAAAATACTGCTTCCCTTTAGCTATAAATAGATTAATACACTTCTGATCAAGAAATGTGAGTAGTTGCTAAGACAGGCACTTTATTTATTTTTTTATTTGTATGGGTTTTATGTCTTAATTCAGGCTTCTATGGCAGAAAGTTATAGTCTGGGATGTTTATATTTCTCATAATTCTAAAAGCTAGAAAGTTCAAGATGAAGGTACCAGCTGACCCAGCACTTGGTAATAGCATTCTTTCAAGTTTACAGATAGCTGTCTCCTTTTTATATTTTACAATGACTGAAAGAGAAATCTACCTCCTTTCCCCCACCACTGTCACTTCTTCTTTTTTAAATATTTATTTTAATTAACAAATATATAGATATATATTTGTGTGTATGTGGACACACACATATGTATGTATGTATGTATGTATGTATGTATGTATGTTTTCTGTGGGTATGGGCAGTTTTGAGCTACCCCATATTGCAAAGTGAACTCAGGTCCTCTGTGCTCTTAACCACTCATCAATCTCTCCATCCCTCTTGAGGATTCTACCCTCATGACATAGCTACCTCTTAAAGGCCTTAACTCCCAATGTATTGGTGTTTAGAATTTCAATAGTAATTTGAGAGTGACACAAACATATGGTTCATAACCTTCTGTCCCTGTCACCCCCAAATGAATATCTTTCTGACATAAAATGTACCCACTTTGTCCCAATAGAATCCTACTTTGTTCCAGCATTAACTCTAAAATCCAAAATCTCATCTAAATATCTAAACCAGAATATGGTGAGACCTGAGAAAGAATTCATCCTGTGGCAAAATTCCTCTCCAGCTGTGAACTTAAGAAAAAGTTATATACTTCCAAAGTACAATGGTGGGGTAGGCATTCTCATTCCAAAAGGGAAAAATAATAAAGGATGTGTGATAGATCCCACATAAGCCCTCAAAAGACGAACTTCATGAAATCTTAGAGGTTAAATTCTTGTTTCCTCACTCTGCTTTCTGTGCCCAGTAGGGTGGCACCAGCACCCCCTACAGCTTATCAAACAGGCACCTGTATTTTCTAGTATGTGAATTTCCTTATTCACAAAAGAATATCATTGTTTGGTTATTTTCTCCGCTCCACTGTGTGTGTGTGTGTGTGTGTGTGTGTGTGTGTGTGTGTGTGTGTGTGTGTATTGTTATACTACCCAGGTTTTTTTTTTACTGGATCTCTACAAATTTAACAGTATTCAGAAGTCCTAGGGTGCCAGTGTTGGATTTCATCATTCACCTGACATTCCCTATAGTCTCTTCTTTTTAGTTAGCTCTTGAGAGTATGACCTTATTCTCAGAAACTTATCTGTATTGGTTGTCAGATATAAACCCTTAGGCTAGCCATCTTTATATGGATGCTGTACAAAGCAAGCTACATCATCCCTTATTCCTCTGGTAATTATTTACTTGGCATTCAAAATACCCTTGCACAGAATACTTTTTCTTGGAAATCAGCTGATTCTATAATTGAAGTAGAGGAGTCTGTTTGAGAGTTAAGCATTCTACTTAAATGGGATAATTTGGGTCTGAGATCCCAAGAGTTCCTGAAGAGAAATATTCATTTAAAATTATAGGTGAACAATCTGTTTACTAAAGTTAACAGTTTTGTTTCCCTCTGCAAAAGAGACTATGTCTTATAATGCAACTAGAGCTTATCTGCAGGAGCTCAGGCAGATAATTATAAACCACCAACTAAATCATGGTACACTCTAGCTGTCTTAACTGTTCTGAGACATGGATTCTAGCTCATTGCTCAACACCCCAGGAAGATTTCCTATGAGTCCCAGCAGGAATAAGACAGGAACTATCCTGCCTTTGGTATCTATGAGGATCACCCGTTTTCTTTACTCCACCCTACTCCCCTTCCTGACATAACCTAGGGATCTGAAACTTGTGTATTAAATGAAATTGTGTATAATCCTATTGCCTTGATTGTTTCATTATTATAGTTCTCAGAAAATTCCAATAAGAAAGTTAGGACAAATGAATGCAAATTGGCTTTAAAAGCTCAATGTATTTCCTACCAAATGCCAGGCTATCTTGACATGCTTATGTGTTTAGCATATCAAAGCTTATTTAGAAACATTTAAGTCAAAGTCATCTGAGAAGGCCAGAAGCAGAGTGAAACTTTGACTTCAGATATGTTCTTTGGCCTGTGGTTAAACCTTTGCCCTTTTCATCCATGAATATGATCAGAGGTTACTGTCCTGTGTGTGTCATCTATGTTTTGAGTCCACTGCTCAAGTTGGACAGACAGTGGCTGTCACTTTAAAAGGCAGTCAATTTGTCATTCTACAGATAGGGATAAAGACAATTTAAACTCATATACTTTTAAAAGTTTTATGTTCACTCAGGAAGCAAAGGCAGGTGGATCTCTGTGAGTTCGAGGCCAGCCTGCTCTACAGAGTAAGTTCCAGAACAGCCAAGGCTACACAGAGGAAACCCTATTTCTAAAATAAAAAATTGGAGAGATTTAAAGTAGTTTGTGTTTATCTGAGACCTGGTACTTAGAGAAACAAGTTTAAGGACTGTGTCTATTGTCTTTGAAATTTCAATGCCTGAAGGCATCTGTAGCTAGGTTCCCTGAGACACACATTCTAGTGACTGGAGATAGTTCTGTGAGCAGATAATTTTCTTCTCTTTTTTTTTTTAATTTTATTTTACAATACTATTCAGTTCTACATAATAGCCACAGATTCCCTTGTTCTCTCCCTTCCTGCCCCCTCCCCTTCCCCCCAGCCCACCCTCCCCCCATTCCCACCTCCTCCAGATCAAGGTCTCCCCCAAGGACTGAGATCGACCTGATAGACTCAGTCTAGGCAGGTCCAGTCCCCTCCTCCCAGATTGAGCCAAGTGTCCCTGCATAAGTCCCAGGTTTCAAACAGAGCAGATAATTTTCTTAACACACTAGTGCATACATTTCTCTTCCTTCCCAAAGCAATGTAAAAAAAAAAAAATCTGTCAGGCCTAAGATCTACAGTTATTAAAGACCATGTTAGCTGGGTGTGTTGGAACATGCCTCTAATCCCAATACTTGGGAGGCAGAGGTAGGCAGATCTCTGTGAGTTTAAGGCCAGTCTGGTCTACACAGTGAGTTCCAGGACAGCCAGGGTTACATAGTGAGACCTTGTCTTGGAAAAGCCAAAAAGCCAATCAAACAACAACAACAACAACAACAACAAAAAAAAAAAAAAAAACAAAAAAAAAAACAGAGGCAGGGAAAACATGAGTTTGAGGCAAGCCTGGTGACACAGTGAGACTGTCTTCTGAAAGAAGAAAGAGAGGAAGGAAGGGAGGATCTCAAAATAGATTAAGAGTTTGAAAAGTAGATATTTGAATCCTCACATGGAAATGTAAGCACTCTAGGAACTCAGTTCTCTCTGATCAATCAGTGCAGTAAGACTCATTTTGAAGAATGTACTGAATAGTGTTTTAAAAAGCAAAAACAAGACTGGAGAGATGGCTCAGAGGTTAAGAGCACTGGCTGCTCTTCCAGAGGTTCTGAGTTCAATTTCCAGCAACCACATGGTGGCTCACATCCATCTATAAGACCTTTTCTGGCCTGCAGGGATATGTGCACACAGAACACTGTACACATGATAAATAAATCTCTTAAAAAAAAAAAAAAGACCAAAAACCTCCAAGGCTTAGATCATGAGCCCCAGGAGGCAGGGAAGAAGCAAAAACAGGGTCCTGGGAGGGTGGCATGTAGCTCAGTAGTAGAGCACATGCTTAGCATGTGTGAACTATCACCCCTCCCAATGCCTCCAACATCTAGGAACTGATGAGAATGTCAGGACAGAGCATCACAAGCCTATTGCCATAGAGCAAGAGATAACAGATGTTATTGTAACTGCAAAATAGGTAAAGTAATGGGAAATAGCACAAATGAAAGGAAGCTTTGGACTAGCTATGTCTTCAGCAATAAACAGGAACCAGGAGCCCACAATTATTGTTTGTTTCCCAAAGCAAAAAGGTATGAGGGGAAAATGGAAATATTATTTTAAATACAAAATATATACAATTATGATGTAAAAACTCAATTTTTAGGTGGAAAAAGGAGAATATTTTATTTTTAAATTTTATAATTAAAATAATTTTACATATCAGCCACGGATTCCCCTGTCCTCCCTCCATTCCTACTTTCTCCAGGGCAAGGACTCCCCTGGGGATTCAGTTCAGCCTGGTAGATTCAGTCAGGCAGGTCCAGTCACCTCCTCCCTTCACCCAGGCTGAGCAAAGTGTCCCAGCATAGGCCCCAGGCTCCAAAAAGCCAGCTCATGCACTAAGGACAGGTCCTGGTTCCACTGCCTGGGGGCCTCCCAAACAAATAAATATTTTGTTTTAATGGCAACTGCAGCTATGACTGACTGCTGCTTTGTGATAGGGAATGTTCTAGATACCTTTCCCTGGGAATAGAAATTCACTTGAAATTAGAGTCTGTCGATTATTTGCCTTCAGTTTGGTTCAGTATTACTTAAATGGTCCCACCCCGTAGGAAAGTAATTATGTTTCATAATGATTTTTTAAATAAAATTTGTAAAACATTCTACTAAATACTTTGATTGCTGTTTTAAGTTTTCTACTTAAACACATAAAAAGGTATCCAAGATCTTTTAATAGAAATAAAAATACTTCAGCATCTCAAGGAATAGGATGGAGAGACATACAGCAGATTCACTAAAGTGATTATGGTGTATTCCGAAGAGTTTGGGCTGGAGGAAACTATAGAGAGAAGTAAGGGAGATGTGCAGAAGAAACAAAGCAGATCAGTTCCAGCATTTAGAAAAGCAAAAGTGAGGGTCATTTGTAAATTCCACAAGAAAATTTAATATTAGTCTGAATCATGTTTTGTTTATTGAAAAAATACTACCTTTCTATCTTCCTTTATCATATTTAATTTTGAATTACATTTTGTCCCTCCAAAATGATGAGATTCTATCAAAATACTTAAGTATTATACAACTGTCTCATAGAAGATCCATTGTTGTCTTTGTAATATACTAATGAACCGGTTTTCTGAGAAAGAGATAACAAGCAGATAAAGTTTTAGTTTTCCAAGCCCAGGAAATAACAGCAATTGCAAAGACCTTAATTTATATGGTTTGGAGAATGATCTATTATAGCTATGTTTTCATAGCCAAAGTAAAATATGAATATTAACTCACTGTAGCTAAATAGCAAAACATTATCAAATTAGGCACTCAAAACATAGAGGAAATCAGCCAAGGTTAAGAGAGCCAGTTGGACTTCCTAATAGAGTCCCAGGCAGAGCAGAGAGGCCCATCATGGAAGACCCCCCCCTAGTGAAAGAAAAAGTAACAGCAGTGTCTTAGGGTTTCTATTCCTATGAAGAGACATCGTGACCATGGCATCTCTTATAAAAGAAAACATTTAATTGGGTGACTTTCAGAGGTTTAGTCCATTGTCATAATGGCAGGACATCGTGGCATGCAGACAGACATGGTTCTGGAGACAGAGCTGAGAGTTCTACATCTTGATCTGCAGGCAGCAGGAGGTGAACTATGTCATTGGGCATAGCTTGAACATAGGAGACCTGAAAGCTCACCCCATAGTAACACACTTCCTCCAACAAGATCACACCTACTCCAGCAAAACCACACCTCCTAATAGTGCCACTCCCTATGAGGGCCATTTTCTTTCAAACTACCACGAGCAGAAAGGTAATAATGTTAAATTGGTGGCTTAAAACATCTAGCAGTAACCAACTGGATTCCCAATAGAGAGAATCTTAGGCAGAGCCAAGTGTCCTCTACAGTGAGGTTTTCAAGTATAAGTATAAATAGTAGCAGATAGAGATATATCAAATCAATTGTTCAACAATATCCATCAAAAAGCAACTAGGGAAGTTGAGGTTGTCAGCTGGAGTTCCAATTGAGTCTTCTGTCTGTGACTGAGCTTCTTGCTTCCCTTTCCCACAGCAGGTACATTTATAACATAGCATAATAACAACAAACAAGCAGCCAGGTGTGGTAGCACATGCCTTTAATCCCAGCACACAGGAGACAGAAGCAGAAGGATCTCTGTCTACAAAACAAGTTCCGGGACATTCAGGGCTGTTACACAGACAGAGCCTGTCTCAAAAAACCAAACCAACCAAACAAGAAACACATACATAAGAAAACCCCACAAAAATGAAAATAAATAAACAAGCAAAAGACCATTAAGACAAAAAATGTCCGATGCAAAAGGAGACAGAAGGTCTACAGAAATACCATTGAGTTTATATTATGTTTGTCAACTACTCATGGGGCCTGCCCTGAGGTGTGGTTAATATACCCAACGTGATTCTACTGGAGAAAACTGCTTTTTCCTTTGCCAGCAGCAGGTATCAGTTGCAGAGAGCTTCTTGGTTAGAGGTGGGAGCATATGTCCATTTTCCCCACTAAATGCTTGGACCCCATCTGGCTTAAACCTGTGCAGTTCATGGATGTGCTGCCATAGTCTCTGTGAGTTCATATGTGCATAGTCCTTTTTTATCTGGAAGACCCTGTTTCCTTGGACTTATCCATCACCTCTGGCTCTTACAAATTTTCTGCCTCCACTTCCACATAAATCCCTGACCCTTGAGGGGAAGGCTTTGATAAAGACATCCCATTTTGGACTGAGTTCTCCAAAGTATCTCACTCTCTGCACATTGTCCAGTTGTAGGTCTTTGTATTAATTCCCATCTACTGCAAAAAGCTTCTCTCATGAGGGTTGAATGATGCATTGATCTGTGGATATAGCAGTATGTAATTAGAAGTCATTTTATTATGTTTCTTTTGCAGAATAACAGTAGTAGGTTTTCCTCTAGACAAGTGGTTCTCAACTTGTAGGTTGTGACTCCTTTAGGGGGTTCAAACGACCCTTTCATAGGGGTTGCCTAAGACCATCAGATAATACAGATTATTTACATTGCAGTTCATAGCAGCAGCAAAATTACAATCATTAAGTAGCAACAAAAAATAATTTTATGGTTGGGGGTCACCACAACAGGAGGAATTGTTTTAAAGGATCACAGCATGGAAAGTTAAGAGCCACTGTTTTAGGCCCATGACCTATCTAGTTTAAGGTTCTTGGCCCCTTTAGCAGTGTCAAGTATGGGCTACATCTCATGGAGTAGGCTTAAATCTAGAAAGTAGTTGGTTAATGTAACATTCATTCTACTATTGTACCAGTATATTTTGGAGGCAGGTCCATAGGCAGAGTTTACCTGTCCCTTAGATGCTCCCAAATAAACACATTGAGGCTTGTATTAATTACAAATGCTCGGCCAATAGCTCAGGCTTATTACTAACTCTTACATTTTAAGTTAACTCATATTCCTTATTTACACTCTGCCACGTGATGGTACCTTTATTAGCATGGCACGGAAATCTCCTGCTCCTTCTGCATATGGCTGGTGACTCCAGACTCCACCCTACTTCCTCCCAGCATTCTCCTAGTCTGGCTCTCCTGCCTAACCTTATTTTGTTCAGCTATTGGCCAGTCAGCTTCTTTACTAAACCAATTACAGCAACATGTATTCACACAGTGTAAAGGAATATTCCACAGCACAGGTCACTGTTACAGGTCATGGATATTGAAGTTGAGATGATAGAGAATATGACTGAGATTTAAGAAAGAACCTGGCATAGTCATTGTTACATATCATATAGGTCCCTTATGTAGTGTGGGTCTAAAGGGTGCTTAGATGATGTCTAGAGGCTGGGGTTGGACAATTTTTATTATTTATTTTTATTTTATGTGCATTGGTATTTTGCCAGCATGTATGTCTGTGTGAGGATGCCAGATCCCCTAGAACTGGAGTTACAGACAGTTGTGAGCTGCCATGTGGGTGCTGGGAATTGAACCCAGGTCCTCTGGAAGAACAGCCAGTGCTCTTAACCACTGAGCCATCTCTCCAGTGCTGGACAATTATTTTTAAGCCATGTATTTCTCTGTTATAAGAGAACAAGGTCACTGTGATACTTGTCTCTTGTAGAACAAAATAAATAGCAACAATGCATATACATTTTAAATTTGATGGGTCTTAAAAGGGTTTTAAGAAAATAAATAAGAAATATTGTAACCTGACAGTTGCTATTGACAAATCACTAATGTCAACTTTACATATGAAGGACAGAGAGTCTAATTTTTTTAGAAAATGCTCAATATGTCATAGTATTTGGACCAAAGCTATTAGATTAAAGGAATATGATATACTCACCATCAAACTGCTTATCATAACTCATTTTAAGCTGGAGTGAAGTGACCTTGGTCCATGTACAAGTTACATATATCACAATTCTGTCAAACCTGATGAGATTTCATCTCTTTGAGGGGTGGGGGTGGGGTTTCAAGACAGGGTTTCTCTGTGTAGTTTTGATGCCTGTCCTGGATCTTGCTCTGTAGACCAGGCTGGCCTCGAACTCACAGAGATCTGCCTGGCTCTGCCTCCTGAGTGCTGAGATTAAAGGCATGCGCCACCACTGCCCAGCATTATTTCATCTTAATAAGCTGTAATATACACAGACAAAGCTGTCAGTCCCTTATAGTTTTGTAGAAAAATATCTGAATTTTCCTTAGGGATGTCAAAATGTTATACCATCATTTTTTTTAAAAAAATGTACATTCATACTTGGAATTTACTAGGAAAATACTCTTGTGAACAAACTGTAGAAAGATGAAAAGATAAAATACACTTCAAAAGTATTTAGGCTTTTTTTTTTTTACAATATTCTATAAAGTGCAAAGAAATCCTAAGGAAAGGGAAAAACTACGTTCTATAATTAGTTTAATCACAGGAGCTTTTGCATAGCAATATTGAGAGGAAGCTAGACACATCAGTTTCCTCATGAAGAGGGTGAAGAGGTTCTTCTGATTGTGTCTTGGCCATTAAGTTTGCTTTCTTCAGGAATGGTTGCTGATGCTGAATCACCATCAAGTATGTTTCCTGAACAGGGAAGAGGTCTATCTTGGTCTTCAAGGGGAATGTCATCATAATATTCTGTCCAAGTAGGTTTTTGGTGTTACTGAGAAAGTCGATGAAGGGCAGATGCTGGTCTGTTGATAGAGTAGCTGCTACTCTGAACTGCAAGAACTAGAGTGGCTGACAACGATTCATCTGCACAGAAGGAGAAATCAGTGAAACCAAGGGATCCAGATAAGGCCATTAAACATGTCAGGTTTAAACTTGGCATTTGCTGCCATCATACAGTCCTTGGTTGTTGTGATGAATGTGTTAAAGGTGGCACTAAGCAGGGAAGAGGTTTCACTCATAAATGAGACTCAGCACGGTGAACAAATTCCTGGATGAACCTCCTCTATTAGAAGGTCACAGTATAGGTGAAGTTCAGACATTTTGGTTTTCAAAGATATACTAGTTTCACATTTCTTTTTCTTTTTTAGTCCTGTTGTCAGTCAAACATGCTTTGGAGCTCCCATGGGCAGCCAGCCACCTTGTTTCTTAGTGGCATTTACTGCTCTCATGTAGAAATGCTGCTTTCCTGGAATGATTAGTTTTATTCTTGTGTTGTCTGTTGAATGGGCTTTAATATCATAAATTGCCATCTTTATACATCCTTTGAAGACATCATCCTGTAAATGTTAGTAGGATAAGATTCTATTGTCTAGAATAAACCAGCAAGGCTGCCAACCTGTGAGAGAGTTGGTCCACCCGTACTGAAACCCCTCTATGCTTTAGAGCCCTGCACCACACATTAGAGGCCCTACCTCTGTTTCAGGTGCTGCATGCTGTTTGCTGGCCACAAGACACCAACAGCCTTGGGCTGTGACCAGTGTCCACTGCCCTCCCACAACACCCCTCCTTGTGCCTAGCGCTGTCTTCCTCTGTGCTCACCTTCCTTGGACAAGTTCTTAGTAGAGTTAAGCATGCCTAACTAAATTTCCTTCCCAGGTAAACCCAAGGAAAATAAGATATAGATTAATAAAAATATTTAAACAAGAATGTCTAATGAAAGTTCATAATACCCAAATATATATATGAGAATCAGTAAATAATTGGAATATATTCACATAATGTAATACTAACAATAAAAAGAATCAAGTATTGATGCCTATAACAAGGATGAATCTTGAAAGTGTTATGTTATAAAACATGCCAGATCTCAAATGACACATACAAATGATCTCATTTATATCAGGTTTAAGAGTAGGTAAGCCTAAAGAAAACTGGTCTGCATCCCATTTCTAAATGCCTGGGTATTTACTAGGAATATCACAGGGGTGAAGGTGAGGGGGGTGTTAGAGTGCCAGTAGCATTCTGTATCATGGTTTGCATGGTAATTCCATAAGGAAAACTAACAGTCACATCCTTAAAATTGTATGTATTACTATATAAGTAAATTATATGACAACATGTTTAAAAATACAAATACATACTAATAGCTTATAAGATAAGCATTAGAAATGTCCATAAAGGGCTAGAGAGATGACTCATCTGTTAAAAGCTAGGCTCACAATCAAAAATATAAGAAATAGCCATAAAGATACACGTTCAAAAGACATTTCATTAAAAGTATGAGGAGTAGCAAGAATGACCGTTGGGTGACTGCTGAATCTATTACTTATAAGGATAATGCAAAAGGAGAAGACAGGTTTAAATGAACAGGTTTTAGATAAATGGTTTTTGTTTCTTTTACTGTTGTTACAAGTTCTCACTACATAGCTATAGTGGTTTGAATAGGTATGGCCCCATAGACTCATGTGTTTGAATGTACATAGAGAGTAGCACTATTAGAAGGTATGGCCTTGTTGGAGTGGGTGTAGCCTTGTTAGAGGAAGTATGTCACTGTGGAGGTGGGCTTTGAGGTCTTTTATGCTCAAGCTATGCCCCGTGTGAGGCACAGTTAGTTAACTTCCGGTTGCTTGCAGATCAACATGTAGAACTCTCAGCTCTTTTTCCAGCCCTGTCTGCCTGCATGCCACCATGTTTCTGCCATGATGATAATGGACTAAACCTCTGAAACTGTAAGCCAGCTCCAATTAAATGATTCCTTTATAAGAGTTGTTGTGGTCATGGTGACTCTTCACAGCAATAGAAACCCTAACTAAGACAATAGTTCATACTTACCTCTAACCATCTTTCTGCCTCTATCTTTCAAATGCTAGGATTACAGACTATGCCATGCATAGCTTATACCAGTAGCCTTGACCTTTTCTGTGCATTAATTTCAGTTCCCAATACCCTGGCATTCCCTAGGACCATTAAATTTTTTATGTGTGTTGGTGTTTTGCCATGGAACTGGAGTTACAAACAGTTATGAGCTGCCATGTGGGTGCTGAGAATTGAACCTGGGTCCTCTGGAAGAGCATTCAGTGCTCTTCGCCTCTGAGCCATCTCTCCAGCCCCTCACCCCTGGACAATTAAATCAAACATGATTCCAGTGTGTAAGAAAGGTTAAGACTCTGTTTTCAACAGCTGAATTAGGGCACCTGCTGAATTGAGTCATGCTCAGAAAGTCCATTCCTACACTTACATCATGTAGGATATTGCTTATGTTTTCTTCTAGTAATTTCAGTGGTTTGGGTTTCATATTTAGGTCTTTGATGCATTTGGAGTTAATTTTCATGCAGGGTGATAGATATAGATCTGATTTATTCTTCTGCATATAGATAGCCAATTTTTCTAGCACCATCTGTTAAAGATACATTTTTTTTCTGTTTTTTGCTTTTTAGCGGAGGCAGAGGGCATCTTTGTCAAACATTTAACAGCTGAAGTTATGTGTACTCTTGTTTAGTTCAGATATTGAATTTTGTTCCATTGATCTACTTGTCTATTTTTAGGCCAGTACTGTTTCATTTTTATTACTATTGTTTTTTTTTTTTTTTTTTTTAAGCCTACAGCACCCGGTATTCCCAGGCGGTCTCCCATCCAAGTACTAACCAGGCCCGACCCTGCTTAGCTTCCGAGATCAGACTATTGTTTTATAATATATCTTAAGATCAGGAATGGTCATCCCTCCATCATTTTTTTTAACTTAAGGATTGTTTTGGCTTTCCAGGGTCTTTTGTGGTTCCATATAAATTTTGGGAGTTTTTTTCTGTTTCTGAAGAAAGTTGGCTGTGGGTATATAGCATTTATTATGTTGAAATATGTTTCCTTTAGATGTATATTCTCTATGATTTTTATCATGAAGGCATATTTGATTTTGTCAAAGGCTTTTCTGCCTCCATTGAGATGATCATATGATTTTGTCTTTAAGTCTGTTTATGTGGTTTATTATATTTATTGACTTGGATCTAGTGAGGCATCCTTGTATTTCAGGGATAAAGCAAACTTGACCATGGTGGATAATCTTTTTTATATGTCTGTGTTCTGTTTGCAAGTATTGCAAGTTCATCAGAAATACTGGTCTGTAGTTTTCTTTTTTGGTTGCTATGTCTTTACCTGGTTTGGGTATTAGTGATACTGGCTTCATAGAAGGAATTTGGGAGTGAACTGGCAAACATTTCTACAGGACTAGTGGTTTTGGAGAGAAGATAGTGGTTTGATCTTTCATATTGTTCACATATTTGCAATGATATCTGAGCATGTGGACTTCCTTTGTTCTAAGTATGATGTATACAGGGCAGTTTGGGGCAGAAAAGAATATGTACAGGCAGGCTGGGCCTAAAGGTAGGAAATAGCTTGGGTGGGATGAATAAGTCAGACGGACAGAAGGAACAGAGGTGGTATATGGGATGTGCCTCCTGGTCCAACCCTGGAGTGTGGGTGTAGACCTAGCTGGGCAAAGAGAGTGGGTATGGTGTGGGAGGTTGTAGAGTTGGCATGACCTGTGGGTTGGGAGGTAGGCAGAGTCGGGTCCCAGAGGAAGCCTAGAAATTGGTTATTGTGCAGGTAGGAATGGAAAGACTAGGCCTAGGCATTGGACATGGGAGATGGGGGGCTCAAACTAGATCTGGCTGGTCATGGAGGGTGTGTGCAGGGGAGGGTCAGAAAGACTCAGTAGACTAGACTAGACTAGACCTTAGAGAAGGAAATGGGAAATCTGGGTGGATGGAGAGATTGGGTGTAGTGAAGCAGGGACCTGTGGGTCAGTGGTAGGTAGGGTGGGTCCTGGTGGGCTCCTAGAGGTTACGTTCCTGTGCAGGCAGCAGTGGCCTGCAAAGTCAGCATACTGCATGTTGACCACAGGCTAGGTCTGGCCAGTTCAGGAGAGTTATGTGGAGGAGAGAGTCAGGCAGATTCACCCAGATAAACTCTGGAAAAAGATATGTGGATCCCAAACTCTAAAAACATGATGAAAGTCAATGCAGATTTGTTGAGAAAAATTAAAAAGGCAGGGGCAGGGAAAACTGTAGAAAGGCCTTTGTGTTAGTAGTTACAAAAAATGTTCTAATCCCACCAAAGTGTTCTTTAATTTTTCCTGTGTTGGTGAACAGTAAGATTTGTTGAAGAGGAGAGGAAAGCAGAAACTAAAAATAAATCTGGAAACTATGGCACTGGACTCTGATTAGCTTTTATGAAACAAACCCCTAGGGCATGTTTCCTTTCTCTACTTTAACATGAAGCAGGAAAACTTAAGGAACTTGAACAATAAAGCTAAGTGATCTAAATTAGAAAATGAATCTATGAGGGAGTGTTAGAGAGTTCCTAATCTGTTAGGATATACAATATAGTATATCCTTGGGGCTACTTGCCAGTTTTCAAGCACCTGGCCAGTTACCGTGAGAGAGATAGCTAAGTGGCAGGCATCCATCTCCAGGGAGGACCAGATGAGGAGCATAAAAACTAAATTGAAGCCGGGCGGTGGTGGCGCACGCCTTTAATCCCAGCACTCGGGAGGCAGAGCCAGGCGGATCGCTGTGAGTTCGAGGCCAGCCTGGGCTACCAAGTGAGTCCCAGGAAAGGCGCAAAGCTACACAAAGAAACCCTGTCTCGAAAAACCAAAAAAAAAAAAAAAAAAAAAAAACTAAATTGAAAGAGTTGGGAGAATTCAACTGATTTTTTTTTGAGGAATCTAAATCTATTTCTGAAACTTAGTCTTTAAGAAAGATTGCCCTTTAGGATGAGAGATTTTGCTCTGCGTCTGTGCACTTCATTCACCAAGCATTTGCTGTAGGGATGCTTGAATTGCCAGCAATGAAGTATATGAAATGCAGGGCCACCCAGGAAGTAATAATGTTCATAAAAGCAAGTGATCTTAAAATTAAGATACGTTAGACTTGTCATAGATTCAAATTATGGAATTAATTTGTAAGACTGATTTTATAATATGAAATTAGTATAATTTCAAATAGTGTCTGTCCATAGTTCACCATTATGAAGACAACTACATGTAGAGTTTTCTTGTAATATAGTTTGCTAAAGAGGAAAAACTGGGGAGGGACATAGTGGTGTGCACCTGTAAGAGGCAGGAGGACATCAACACAATTTACATAGCAAGTTACAACCCATCCAGAAATGCTAACAAGATCCTATTGCAACAAAACAAAAAAGGAAAAGAATACTAGTTATCTCTTTCCTCTTGAAAGACATCGAATAGTAAATTAGTGAGTTTTTCACTTGTTGTTTAAGAGAAAGAATGACCTGTTGCTGTTTAAATCTCATGAATAAATTTGACTGTTTTGCCTATAATCACCTTTAAACTCCCATGGGAGTCAACAAAGCATGGCGCACTAAGTTGAGGCAGGACCAAGCTCCTCCCCACTGCATCAAGGCTGAATGAGGCATCCCAACATAGGGAATAGGTTTCAAAATGCCAGCTTATGTGCCAGGGACAGATCCTGGTCCCACTGCGAGGGGCCACAAACAGACCAAGCTACACAACTATCACCCACATGCAGAGGGCCTAGGTTGGTCCCATGCAGGCTCCCCAGCTGTTGGTCTGGAGTTCCTGAGCTCCCATGAACTGAGGTTAACGGTTTCTGTGGGTTTCCCCATCATGATCTTGACCTCCTTTGCTCATATAATCACTCCTCCTTCTCTTCAACTTGACTCCTGGAGCTTAACCCAGTGCTTGGCTGTCATCACACTGTTCTAACATTGGTCCTTAGCTAAAGTGATTCTCTACAGCTTTGACTGAAATAGCATCCTGTTGTCCTTATTTTTCTTCTGTGTTGATGTTTGTCCATATGTATCTATGTTGTTAGTTTTTCTTTTGCCTATTTCTTAAATCTCAGCATCTTTAAGATTCTGACCAAAGCCTCTTCTCATTCTTATGAATTCCTTTCTTATTCTCATTTACTCTCTCAGATAAAGAGTTTCAACTTTATACCTGACCTAAATCTTTTGAGATTTGGTTATGCACATTTCACTATCTACCAGGAATAAAAGCTTAGTGAAAGAAAATTATCTTGTATAGGTCTTATTCACATTTGTATCCCATGTTTAGCACATAGAACATCACAGAAATGTATAACTATTTACTTGGTGAACAAATAGATATATGAAAAGCTAATCAAATTTGGTAGGGTTATCTTATTATTCTAAGTGTAATACTTTCATTCCATTCTTTTTCTAATATCACATACATTTAATGAGTATAACTGGGCACATAAAGAAAGTACATTTACTTTATAATCACATAGTTTTTGTTTTTGTTTTTGTTTTTACCATGGCTTAGTGTTGCTGTTATAGTTGGTCAGGAGCCTCGGGGGAAAAGGGCAGGAAGGAGATTTTGAGCTGGAATGGGAAGATTAGAGAGCAAGGGAATATTTTTCCAAATGTTGTAAATACTGTTTCTGATGTGTTTTATTCCATAATTTTCTACAGAAATGATCTATGTGAATTGAGAATAAAATATTTACTGTCTCAAACTCTCATTGCATCAAGAAGAAAAATACTTATAAAGACTTAGGTAAAGTTTAAAAAACAGTATATAATAGTGAAAGTGCTAAAATAATTCTCCAGAGTTAAATATAGGAAGCTATAAACTGGATAATCTAGCTTCCTTTAGCTGTAGTATGATATATGCTTTTACAGTGATTTGCTCGCATCATCAAGGAATATATCTTCTATGATAGGTATAGAATTGGACTCAAGCTTCTTTAAGGAGAACTTATGGAGCAGTATAAGTTCATTGATACTCTCAAGGAGCTCACAACTTGAGAGAGACTAGATATACAACCACAACCAATAAATAAACAACAACATATGTGAGAAGATTTAGAATATCCATTGCAAATTCCTTGGCACAACAAATAAAAATAAAGTGTTTGCCAATGCACATGGTTTTATCCTTGCCTATCACAATAAGCTGTTTGATAAGCATTTAGGGATTTTTCTGTACATGCCTTTTTAATTTGTTCTAGAATATGTAGTTCTTTACATTCTTCCCTCTCTTTCCTTTCAGTGAACGGTTTCTGGTGAGACTGAACAAGAATGGTGGGCCAAGGAACCCAGAGAAGATAGAACGAATGTGTGCCCTTTTTACAGTATGTGCAAATTCTCTTTCTCTTTATGTGTTGACTCTAACCAAGGGCCTGCTTGTGGATATTGTCTCCCACCTCCACTTGTGAGAATAGGGATTGACTTATGTTTCCATTAAATTTTAATTAAATATTTTTAGAGACCTTCAGTTAACAATGATTTTTAATTGAAATTTTCTTTTAAAAAATCAAGTACCTGTTACTAATGTAGATTTTATAAGCTCTTTCATCTGAAATCTCTGATGTCCAAGTCATCCACCAGATCTACAGTTTAGGAGCATTTTAGAAAGTTCGTGTAAGCTAACCAGTCCTCTTTCAGATACCAAACGGAGGGGTTTGTACTTTACATTTTCCCAGATAACTGTGTTATTGCTCATGGTCTCCACTCATGAAGCCATCATCTCCGAAGGCTTGGCAAACCTGCTTATTGAAAACTAAATCTCATCATACTACACTGTCTTTGTGATTTCCAAATCAACTTTATTTATTTTTACTAAGTAAAAATTATCCAACTTTATTTATTTGAATTAATTTATTGAAGAAGAAGAAGAGTGTGTCAGAAGAAGAAGAAGAAGGAGGAGGAGGAGGAGGAGGAGGAGGAGGAGGAGAAGAGTGTGTCACAATTTAAAGCACTTGGACACTTGTGGATTCTTTGTCCCATTTCAGTGATAATTAAGATATATTGAATTCATTAGCTAGGCATAGTTTGCTTATGTCTGTTACAACTAGCTATTTAGGGAGAAGAGGCTGGAGGATTAGCAAGATGTTAGGAAAACCAAAACAGAACAAAGCAAAAATCCTCATTAGCTTAGGAAGGTGTAATAGTTTTACAGTGTTCTTGGCATTACATGTAGCCTATGACTAGTAGGTGGAGAGATATCTTAAAACTGACTTGATGCAAATGGTATTTATCTGAAGATCTAATATGTGACTTTATTAGAAAGCTAATTATATTTCTTCACCTGATTTCAGATCATTTATTACAACTTAATCTTTCAAAATGTCAAGTGATGGTGCTACAAAATAAGAACCTGCTTTCCCAGGAATAGCTTCACTAAAAATGTTCCATATAGGAAAAAAATGCTCCAGCTGTACAGAAGGATTTTCAAATCTATCTAAGCTCAAATAATATTTTGTCCATGTCTGAGTTCATCATTGAAACCTCAGGAGATAATGTAAGAAGAAAGAACAGGGAGAGCAAACCCATGACAATTATTGAGGGAATTAAATAAAAATGGCTAATCTGGAAAGAACGATACATCTATTCAGCATCCAACAGAGGAAAGAATGAATCTAGATTACAGGGAATGAGATTATGTTAACTGAGAACTTTTGAAGTGAGAGTACCTAACTGAGGTCTCTTTGAGACTTCATTTCTAGAACAGAAAGAGAATGTCTCAGTTAAAAAGAGGCTTTTCTGGATCTTGATTCCCTTGTATTTTCTGGCAAAACAAGAGAAATTGTTGATGACTGTTATTTAGATTTGCAAGAGCTAAGTGTATAAGTAAGCTGTTGTTGAATTCTTAGATATGAATGCCTGCCCTTTGTCTCTTGAAAAAGTAGCTTAATTATGAAGATGTTTGAATGCAATTACAGTAAGTCAAGATTTTTATTTAGCGCTTTAATTATTTATATGAGCCCAAAAGCCAAAGCTGTAGTATCACCTGTATAAATAAAAAAATGTGCATAATACTCATGATGTGCTCCTCTTCTTCCATAGTGGGAAGGCACAGAGCTGTTAAGTATACGACTGTATAGTTTCCTTTGTAGTACAGCCCTGGATTTTTTAAAGTTTCCCAGTATTATTGGAGGAGTATTTGCAAAGTTTTAAATAATATTTTTGTTAATTCCTTGAGAATTCCATACATGTTGGTTTTTATCATATTCATCCCCTCCCTGATCTCCTCCATATTCATACCCATTCCATTCTCTCCCAAATTTGTGTCCTCATTAAGAAAAAATTGAGTCCAATTTGTGCTACCTAATATACTCTTGGATATGTGTCTGCCCACTGGAGCACTGGTGACAATGATGTTAGACGTTGTGAAGTATGGGTTAACACTAATTTAGGCTATGTAGATGAAACTGTATCATTTGAAAATGTGTCACACCTTCTGTATACTTCAGGAATATGTAAATTTTAACCTAAGAATGAGTATAAAATACATGAAAATATTTTGTTTCTAATTTCTGTTATTTATTGTATATTTTTTTTCTTGGCTTTCCAAGACAAGGTTTCTCTGTGTAACAGTTTTGGCTATCTTTTAACTCACTCTGTTGACCAGGCTGGCCTAAAACTCACAGAGATCTACCTTCCTTTGCCTCCCAAGTGCTGGGATTAAAGGTGTGTGCCACCACCACCCAGCCATTGTATATCTTATTGCAATGTTACCTTGAAAATATCATTTAAAATTCCATTTTTATTTTTATTATACTTTTTTAGATTTATTTTATATGTTTGAACATTTTGCACACATACATATACGCACCATGTGCAAGCCTGGTACCTGTGGAGACCAGAAGAAGGCATTAGATCCCCTAGAACTGGAGTTCCATATGTTGTAAGCCACCCTGTAGGTGCTGGGAACTGAACTCTGTTCTCTGCAAGAACAGCAAATTCTCTTAACCACTGAGCCATCTCTAGCCCCTAAAATTCTATTTTTAAATTAGAGAAATTTGCAAAATGGAGTTCAGCACATCCCTTCAATATTAAAAGATAACTTTCATGTAAAAGTTTATCTTTGTGATACCAGAAATACTAATTATGTCACATAATAAATTTTTGTGACTTATTTCATTGTTACTATTTTTTTTAAGAACTTGGCAATAAATTGTAACCATTTAGAATTCAAAACTACAATTTCACCTTTCTGTATTATCTTTTAATGTCTCCCTGGTTCTGTTGTTGTTCAGAGTTATTCAGCAGGACAGAGTAGGAACTAGACTAAGATAAGCAACACACAGGATCCCAAGAGTGAGAGCCTCTGTACATTTTGTACCTTAGGTTACTTGCTTGCTTCACCTTAATTCTAGTCCAATAAAAGGCTATAAATCAAGACATGGTGACTCTGCATTATAAGCTAACCCAAAGTCAAAGCCACTCTTTTTTCCTTCCTTATTAAAAGAGACAAGCATGTGAAACCAAGCAAAAGATGAAAGATGGACAGGAAATGGAGCTGAGGGGCTCTTTCCTAGACAGGAAAATTTGTCTCATGAAAGACAAAGGTCACACCGTCAGGCATCACTAAATCACAGTAATGGCTGGAAACAACATGCAAATGGATAGCCTGATGAAAAAATCTGAACCCGAATAGATGATAGATAGATAGATAGATAGATAGATAGATAGATAGATAGATAGATAGATAGATAGATAGATACATAGATACATAGATACATAGATAGATACATAGATACATAGATAGATAGATAGATAGATAGATAGATAGATAGATAGATAGATAGATAGATAGATACATAGATACATAGATAGATACATAGATAGATACATAGATAGATACATAGATAGATAGATAGATAGATAGATAGATAGATAGATAGATAGATAGATAGATAGATAGAGGAAGGGAGGAAGGAAGGAAGGAAGAGAGAGAGAAAGAAAGAAAGAAAAAAGAAAGAAAGAAAGAAAGAAAGAAAGAAAGAAAGAAAGAAAGAAAGAAAGAAAGAAAGAAAGAAAGGAAGAAAGAAAGAAAGAAGGAAAGAAAGAAAATATGAACTATATGTGGAAGTTTTACTATTCCTGGTGAAATGTTCTAAATAAAAAGATAGCAAATGTGTTACTTTAAAATGGATTTTAAATATAAGTATGTTCAGACAGATTTTGTAATTTTTAGTTGGAAAGTTTCTGATTTGGGATTAGGTTTGTTTATTTAAAAGAAGCTCTTTGAAGTTTCCAATAGAATTATTTTCAGGGCTAATAAGATGGCTCAGTAGATAGAGGTACTTGCTGCCAAGCCTGATGACCTGAGTTTGAATTCTAGCTCCCACATGGTGGAGAAAACTGATTTGTGGAAGTTGTCTTCTGACTTCATATGCATGCCACAGCACACATGCTCCCTTCCATAAATAATTGAAAAACAAAGACAAAGTATTTTCAGTCTTATAACTGGGTACAGATAATGACAATAAATATTTAAATTTAGACCCAAATCTTTTATCAAGGCTTTGCTAAGATCAAATTAATCTCATTTGCAGGAAATATGGCCAGTGTGTAATAATGACTTGTGGACAGTGGGATGAATGTAAAGTTAGTACAGAATAAATTTTTAGCATATTAGTCATTAATGAGATTTTAATATTTTGCTGCATTTTATTGCACTGAATGTTTATTTCTTGCATTCCAAAATGTCTTTGCATGATGACAGAATAACTATGGGTGAAGACAATATGATTTTCATTGTGAAACTTTTGTAGATACTTGATTTATTAGGTGATCTAATTGAGATCTAGAATAATACTATCAATAAAATAAAATTTCAAAGTAACATGTTATTCAAATTTTCACTATATATATTTTAACAGTTTTTATTTTAATAAAATTTTTCGTGTAATTTTGATTATATTTTCTCTTTCCCAGATAGTCAGTCCCAAGATCCTTTCCACCTTCCTATCCACCCAACTCATATTCTTTCTCTCTCAAAAAAAAGGAAATTAAAATTAAAAAAAAAAACAAAACAGTAAGACAAAAAAGAATGAAACAAAACTCCCCCCTACACGCACACAAACATGGAGTCTGTTTTGTGCTGGCCAGCTCCTCCTGGGCATGGGACCTGCCCTGGAGTGTGTTTGTGTACCCAGTGATACTCCATTGAAGGATACTGATTTTTCTCTTCCCTAGCAGGTATCAGGTGTAAATAGCTTCTTAGTTAGAAGTGGAACTTTGTGTCCATTTCCCCTTCTGGGGTCTTTTATAGTTTGAACCTGTGCAGGTTTTATAGGTGCTGTCACAGTCTCTGTGAGTGAGTTTGTGTGTACATCAGTTCTGTTGTTTTTGAAGATACTGTTTCCTTGGTGTCGTCTATCACATCTGGCCTTTACAATCTTTCCTCCTTTCTTTAGAATAGATCCCTGAGCCTTGAGGAGAAGGGCTTGACAAAGGTATCCCATTTAGAATGAATCCTCCAAAGTATCTCATTCTTTGCACACTGTCCAGTTGTGGGTCTCTGTGTCAGTTCCCATCTATTGCAAGAAGAAGCATCTCTGATGAGGGTTGAGCAAGGCACTGATCTATGAGTATAGCAATATGTCATTATGAATAATTGTATTGCTGTGTTCTTTTAGCAGAATAATAGTAGGTTTTCCTCTAGGGCCCATGATTTACCTAGTCTCAGGTTCCTGGTCATTTGAGTCACCGCTCAAATGGTCTGGTGTGAAATCGAATCACAGAGTGAACCTTAAATCCAATCAGAAAGTAGTTGATTACTCCTAACATTTGTGCCACTATTATACCAGTATATCTTGCAGGCAGGTTGCTGTTTTAGGTCATAGGTTTTGTACCTGGTTTTTACTGGTGATTACTTTTTTCCTCCAGTAGTATGTAGAGTACCTTCCAGCATCATGAACGCTAGTCAGTAGGGGTTAAACTTCTAGTTGAGCGCTAGCTCAATTTTTCATGGTTTGGTGACATAAGTAGTATTTTCAATAATAGGGCCTCTCCTCTGTATAAATATTGTATTCATTAAATGTTGTGTTCTATGAATCCCATCTCTCACCTGTAATATATACTAAAAGGAAACTATTATGAAGTTCAAATGAAAGTTGAATGAAATAAAATTTATCATTTTCTGTGCATTATTTGCCTAGATTTGTTTATTCTTTTTCTTTCCTTAGGATCTGAGCAGCAAAGACATGAAGAGAGATTTATACATAGTTGCCCATGTGATCCGAATAGGTATTGTCCGCCTTACCTGTTCTCATGATTAACACTGGTCAAACTTTGGAAAAGTATACATCTGAACTTTTTTTTTTTAATTACCCTCATGATATTCATTACTTACACTCATGATATTAATCACATTTGTGGTATTCATAGATTACATTCGCAGTATTCATTCAATTTTATATATATATATATATATATATATTATTTTAAATGTCGAATGTCATTTCTTGAAGGGGGTAGGAGGTTAAATACAAGCTTAAAGCACAATGGGAGAACCCTGGAGGGCTGAAGTTCGCTACTGATGTTTTACACTCTTGCATCTAAGCTGTTAACACCCATTATTCAGGATACACAGACAAGGAACTTCCCTTAAGCATTCAGGAGGGTGGAACCTGGCAGGGAATTAGCATTGGGAGGATATCAAGGTCAAGGTCCGAAAGCAAGGCGTTATCCAAAATAGGGGCCAGGACCCTGCAGGTCCCCCTTTTATTAAAAAATGAGCTTCTGACTTGGGTTGCGTGGGACATCAGCAGGTCACCTTACCTGTGATGGAAACGCCTGCCCAGGCCACACAGGTGCTCTGTCTTAGGTTGGTGAGTGCCCCCCAGGTATTACCCATCTCTGAATACTCATTATCATACTGGCTCAATCGTGTGTGAGCTGCATGGTTAATTGCTGCCAAAGATCTCAGAGTGGCACTGGGCTTGCAATCTGTGTGTTCAATACAGAAATGACCAACAGAGGTCTTATCTCACCCATAGCCAGTAGGCTAAAGGCAACTGAGCCATTCCCTTCCTTAACGAGCCATACTGTACGTTGGAGTCCTTGTAAGATAGCATCCCAAAAGCAACTGGAACTTGAGTTTATAAGTTTATAATTTTCAAAGCCAATCAAGATGTATATAACTACTGAATTAAATTTATCATGCCCAATAGAATGAAAGATTAACTAACTGTGGTAGCTACTTTTGTTGCCAGGATCTCCACTGTGCTAGCTGTAGTAAGCAATTATGAAATGGTAATCCCAGAAACAGTAGCAGTGGTGTGTGCCATTGTTATAACAGCAACAGCGGCAGCAGCAATGTCAAATTCTCTTCTGGATTATGTGGACATCCACTGGCATGGATACAACTCCAGGAACACAAACCACCAAGGCCCATTTTTCTTGATGCCAGCATGACTTTAGCTGGCAGCTCTTCTGGAGAATCCATTCTCATGGCTACAGTTCCTAGACTTACATTAATGCTTGCCAAAGCTGGCCATATTGGGCTCTCAATCTCCATTGGCATCAGAAGGGTAGATTTTTTCATGAAGACCCATTAGGTCTCTGTCATGTTGGGCTTCAGCAGCAGCCACAGGGCACATTCAGTGCTCAGGAATCCAAAGAGGAACCTCATTGTCCTGGGGAAAGACATAAACCAAACTCCGGGGCCACACCAACACTAGATCGGGTCTCCTCCACGTGCTAGTAGAAAGATCCTTCCATCGCTCCAGAGAGTGATTTGCAACAGGAGCCCTCCAGTGCTTATCTGCATTGGATCTTCCAGCAGAATCCACCAATAAACTCCAGCAGAATCCACCAATAAAAAAATTTAAAATATATAAAACAAGGGAAAGAATAGAATATGGAGAGGAATGATGAGTCCCTAGTTCTCCCTTTTTTTAACTTTAGTAAAATGTTTGTTTAATATTTCAAATTTTTCTTTTATTTTTATTTATTCTTTATTGTTTAAAATTAATTAATTTATTCTTCTATTATCAGCTTGATAGAGTATGTATTCTTATGGTAATAGTGAGATGTTTCATTGAGTTTTGCTCAGTAATTGAGTAAAACTGAAATTTATTATAAGCCACAGTCGTCCTAGGGACCTCCATGCTATATATATAGCCTCCATGGTTCTGTGGGTTGTAGTCTGATTGTTCTTTATTTTATATCTAGAATCCACTTATGAGTGAGTACATACCATGACTGTCTTTCTGGGTTTGGGTTACCTCACTCAGGATGATTTTTTTCTAGTTCCATCCATTTGCCTGCAAATTTCATGCTTTCATTGTTTTTCTCTGCTGAGTAGTACTCCATTGTGTATATGTACCACATTTTTTTCATCCATTCTTACGTTGACAGGCATCTAGGTTGTTTCCAGGTTCTGGCTATTACAAATAGTGCTGCTATGAACATAGGTGAGCATGTATCTTTATGGTATGAATCAGCATTCCTTGGGTATATGCCCAAGAGTGGGATGGCTGGGTCTTGAGGTAGTTCGATTCCTAATTTTCTGAGAAACCGCCATACTGATTTCCACAGTGGTTGTACAAGCTTGCATTCCCACCAACAGTGGAGGAGTGTTCCCTTTGCTCTACATCCTCTCCAACATTGACTGTCATTGGTGTTTTTGATCGTAGCCATTCTGACAGGTGTAAGGTGATATCTCAGAGTCGTTTTGATTTGCATTTCTCTGATGATTAAGGATGTTGAGCATTTCTTTAAATGTCTTTCAGCCATTTGTGATTCTTGTTTTGTGAATTCTCTGTTTAGCTCTTTAGCCCATTTTTTAATCGGACTGTTAAGTATTTCGATGTCTAGTTTCTTGAGTTCTTTATATACTGTGGAGATCAATCCTCTGTCAGATGTGGGGTTGGTGAAGATCTTTTCCCATTCTGTTGGCTGTCTTTTTGTCTTATTGACTGTGTCTTTTGCCCTGCAAAAGCTTCTCAATTTTGAGAGGTCCTGTTTATTAATTGTTGTGCTCAGGGTCTGTGCTGTTGGTGTTATATTTAGGAAATGGTCTCTGGTGCCAATGTGTTCAAGAGTACTTCCTACTTTCTTTCCTATTAAGTTTAGTGTAACTGGATTTATGTTCAGGTCTTTGATCCACTTGGACTTGATTTTTGTGCATGGTGACAGATATGGATCTATTTGTAATCTTTTACATATTGAGATCCAGTTATGCCAGCACCATTTGTTGAAGATACTTTCTTTTTTCCATTGTATAGTTTTGGCTCCTTTGTCAAAAACCAGGTGTTCATATGTACATGGATTAAAGTCAGGGTCTTCAATTCGATTCCATTGGTCCGTATGTCGGTTTTTATACCAGTACCAAGCTGTTTTTATTACTATAGCTCTGTAGTAGAGTTTGAGGTCAGGGATGGCAATGCCTCCAAAGGTTGCTTTATCGTATAGGATTCTTTTAGCTATCCTGGGTCTTTTGTTTTTCCATATGAAGTTGCGTATTTTTCTTTCCAAGTCTGTGAAGAATTGTGTTGGGATTTTGATGGGGATTGCATTGAATCTATAGATTGCTTTTGGTAAGATTGCCATTTTTACTATGTTAATCCTACCTATCCGTGAGCATGGGAGATCCTTCCATTTTCTGATATCTTCTTCAATTTTTTTCCTTAGAGATTTAGAGTTCTTATCAAAAAGGTCCTTCACTTGTTTAGTTAGTGTTATCCCCAGGTATTTTATATTATTTGTGGCTATTGTAAAGGGTGATGTTTCTCTGACTTCTTTCTCAGCCCTTTTATCTTTTGTGTATAGGAGGGCTACTGATTTTTTTTAGTTGATCTTGTATCCTACCACTTTACTGAATGAGTTTATCAGCTGTAGGAGTTCCCTGGTAGAGTTTTTGAGGTCACTTATGTATACTATCATACCATCTGCTAATAGTGAAAGTTTGACTTCTTCCTTTCCAATTTGTATCCCTTTGATCTCCTTTTGTTGTCTTATTGCTCTAGCTAGAACTTCTAGTACTATATTGAATAAATGTGGGGAGAGTGGACAGCCTTGTCTTTTTCCTGAATTTAGTGGTATCACTTTGAGTTTCTCTCCGTTTAATTTGGTGTTTGCTGTTGGCTTGCTGTAAATTGCCTTTATTATGTTTAGGAATGTTCCTTGTATTCCTGATCTTTCTAAGACCTTTATCATGAAGGGGTGTTGGATTTTGTCAAAGGCTTTTTCAGCATCTAATGAGATGATCATGTGGTTTTTTTTTTTCTTTCAGTTTGTTTATATGGTATATTACATTGACAGATTTTCATATGTTGAACCATCCTTGCATCCCTGGGATGAATCCTACTTGGTCGTGATGGATAATTGTTTTGATGTATTCTTGGATTCGGTTTGCCAATATTTTGTTGAGTATTTTTGCATCAATGTTCATGAGGGAGATTGGTCTGTAGTTCTCTTTCTTTGTTGCATCTTTGTGTGGTTTGGGTATCAGTGTAATTGTAGCCTCATAAAAAGAGTTTGGTAGTGTTCCTTCTGTTTCTATTGTGTGAAACACTTTGAAGACTATTGGTATTAGTTCTTCTTTGAAAGTCTGGTAAATTCTGCACTGAAACCATCTGGTCCTGGGCTTTTTTTGGTTGGGAGACTTTTGATAACTGTTTCTATATCTTTAGGGGTTATTGGTCTATTTAAATGGTTTATCTGGTCTTGGTTTAATTTTGGTATGTGGTATTTATCCAGAAAATTGTCCATTTCTTCCTGGTTTTCCACTTTTGTGGAGTATAGGTTTTTGAAGTATACATCTGAACTTTTTGGGATTAGAATCTAGCTTTTTTATTTGTTTGTTTTGTTTTGTTTTTTGCTTTACCTTTAATCTCAGCTGCTGCAGTAGCTGGATGCAAATGAATACATGTTTTCCTCATTTCAAATCTTCTGTTCCCTCTTTACTTTTGAACCCAAACTTTGTATTTTAAGTGATCTGCTTTTTTATATTCTTCCTGTTACATTGCCTGCGTCTGTATATGTCTTTTTTCTCCAGAGTACTCATAGACTTATTTGAATGCCAGTTGAACAAGTAGCACATGCCCTTTGCTATAATTTCTGTCCAAAATTATGCACCTGTGCCATTTCCCACAAAATTAGAATTAATGTCACCACTGCAGAAGATGAGTAACCTCTCATTTCTACTCAAACTGACATGAAAGAAAGTGACTTTTCACTACTGTTCCATTGTTGGATTGTCCATACATATTTTAGGTTTGGGTGATATAACTAATCAAGTTTTCCTTTATAGTTTAAATTCTAGAATATGGTGTATAATTTTGTCAAAAATATGTTTAATCCTTTGACAATATAACAACTATTTTGCCCTACTTCATATAGCATTTGTTGAAATTGCAGCTTTTGCAAGTGCTTGTATCACTATTGGCACAACCTTGCTCACTTATTGGAGGAATAAGCAGCCATCCATAACTAAGATTTCTTTCACTCCCACAGTGGCTCATCAGCACCTTTGGCATTAGAATTTGGTTAGAGGAAGAACTCAATATCCTCTTTAACTGTGAATATATGGTTTATGAGTGCAGCTAAAAATACTGAACTTTTATCATTAAATGGCCATCAAGTTTAAATCTTATCAGCACACTGATTTTTTTTTTTTTTAAAGAAATTCGTCAAGCCGGGTGGTGGTGGCACACGCCTTTAATCCCAGCACTCGTGAGGCAGAGCCAGGCAGATCTCTGTGAGTTTGAGGCCAATCTGGGCTACCAAGTGAGTCCCAGGAAAGGCGCAAAGCTACACAGAGAAACCCTGTCTCGAAAAAACAAAAAAAAAAAAAAAAAAAAAAAAAAAAAAAAAAGAAAAAAAAAGAAAGGAAGGAAGGAAGGAAGGAAGGAAGGAAAAGAAAGAAATTCATCAAGTCATCTTTATTTTCATTTAATTAATAAATGTACTGTTGGGGTTAATTGACCAAATGTGACACAGAAGAAGGCCTTTGGCCAGAGGCTAATTTGGTGTTCTCCTACACAGATATCCTTAGATGACTTGTGTTAGCTCTTTATTGTTCTTAGAGGATTGTTTAGGTACCTGTAGCTTTGGTGTCACTGGATGATAATTAGAAGGTGCTAGAAGAGGCACATTGGAGTTCTTTGTCTAATTGGTGTTTTCTGGTATTCCCAAGGCCGGATGCTCCTGAATGACTCCAAAAAGGGTCCTGCTCACCTGCATTATAGGCGACCATATGGCTGTGCAGTTTTAAGCATTTTGGATGTTCTGCAGTCACTTACAGAATTAAAAGAAGAAAAGGATTTTGTTCTTAAAGTTTACACGTGAGTAATAATGCCTATCAGGAATAATGATGATTTGTAGCATGCCCTGAGAGCAGCAGTTCTCAAGCGTTATGAACATAGACTGACCATAATGTAGCATAGGGAAGTTATTGGAAATGCAAAGACTTTGATCTAAGGTTTTAAAGGCTTAGGCATTTTTATTTTTAATAAGTTTCCTAGGTACTAAAACATCTGAAATTAGAACCTTCTATCCTAAATTAAAAATTTGATAGTATACATTTCTTGTTCACACTATAATAGTCATTTCCTCTGTAGAATAAGCCAACTTTATTATATATTTTCAGAAAAGCTAATAATATAATTTCTCATGTATCTTAGATTCAAAATTCTGTATTTAGTACTTGTTCAACAGTTACTGCTGCTAAGCTAGTCAAGAATTCAGTTTACTTAAAAGAATTGAGTCAGGTTACGATGTATTTCAAGAAAAGCCAAAAGTTTTGAGGATCCAAGATTTATTCTTTTCTTCTGCTACCAGATTTCTTATGCCACATCTGGCATGGCTTGGAACCATTCTTCAACTAGGGGATCTGCCTTATAGATGCATTTCATCTCCTCGTGGTCCTTGTTCAACAGTAGGGAAGAGAAAAGGAACTGATAAAAGAAACAGAACATGGGTGTATAGTCTATCTTTGCTTATGGGGAATCCATAAAGAAATACTTGCCTTAAAAATGGTTAGTGGTGGCCGGGTGGTGGTGGCACATGCCTTTAATCCTAGCACTCAGGAGGCAGAGGCAGGTGGATCTCTGTGAGTTCAAGGCCAGCCTGGTCTATAGAGCGAGTTCCAGGACAGGCTCCAAAGCTGCACAGAGAAACCCCGTCTTGAAAAACCAAAAGAAAAAGAGAGAGAGAGAGAGAGAGAGAGAGGGAGGGAGGGAGGGAGGGAGGGAGGGAGGGAGGGAGGAAGGAAAGAAAGAAAGAAAGAAAGAAAGAAAGAAAGAAAGAAAGAAAGAAAGAAAGAAAGAAAGAAAGAAAGAAAGAAAGAAAGAAAAAAGAGAAAGAGAAAAATGATTAGTGGTGAATTTAGCAAGTTTTTGCTTTTTTAATAATAAGGATGGTTTTGAGACATTCAGTAGTTCCAGCTGGCCTAGAATTCACTATGCATCCCATGCTGGCCTCTAGCTCATGATGATCCTTCTATTTCAGCTTCCTGCATTCTGGGATTGCAGTCATGAGTGACCATGCCCAGCTTTAATGAGTTTTTAATAACTAGTGTATCTCTGATAATTATTAATATTTATCTTATTTTATGTGTATGAATGTTTTGCCTGCATGTATGTAAGTATACCATAGTATGCCTGGTGTTTGCAGAGGTGAGAAGAGGGCTTTGGATCCCCTGGAATTGGAGTTATGGATGGTTGTAAGCCACCATGTGGTTGCTGAGAATCAAACCCAGGTCCTTTGCAAGAATAGCCAGTGCTCTTAACTGCAGGCCCTATTTCTGATAATTTTTTTAATAGAAACTAGTCTGTTAGCTTTAACATAGTACCATTTTCCAAAATTAAGCCAAATACTATCAGTCATTTTATTAATATAGTTTTACCATAATACTATATGTCCATTTTCCTGCATTATATCTTCTGTCTGGTTCAGATGTGGAATGAACGTAATTTACAATTACACTTAATTTAGGACTTTCTATAATCAAGTACATTTGATGAATTTCAAAATAAAAGTCCAAACATATTTATTATGTATTTTTCTTCAGCTCTGTTTGGTTGAAATGTAGAATTTATGGGTGAAGATCTTTTGTGGTAGTAGTCATTTACAAAGAAAAGATTGTCTCACTTCCTCTTTAGAGTATGAGTTAGAGTTTCTAAAAATACTGTTTCCTCTTTGATGAGAGGTAAAGCCTACTTCTTCATATACTTTCCCTTCAAAAGGAGTAAACAGAAATCCAAAGATCATTGTTCTCATCTTACTCCATTAAATTGGCAAAGGGCTGAAGGATAGTACAGAGGTGGTGTATTTATGTAGCAGCTAATCCTTGCTTTAGAGCAAAATCTCATTGCAGATAAAAGGAACTTCTTGCACTGCTTCGCTTCTGAAATTTTGTTAGGAGGCTTATTTGCCTAATTGCCCCTTAAACAACTGCTTTTATACCAATGTGCCACTTTACCAGAAGTGGGATGCATGCATAGTATTTTCTTAGCTCTGTCCTACAGGCTGTGTCAGTCCTAACAGTCCAGAGAAAGAAAGTTTTTGTTTATAGAAAGGAATAGGTGTTTTTCATTTTGAAGGAGTAACAAAGTTGAAATGTAAGATGACTCTTCCACTTGAAGAGGTTAGTAAGACTTTCAAACAGATTCCCAAATGTAGGTTTGTGAAGTTGATTTTTCATGCAGTTTGGAATCCTTCCAGGATTAATAACTTAAATCCATATCATCTCATTGAACCTAGCTGTCAGAAGTCGGATTTTTAGTACCTTTCAGGTAATACGTTTGTTGGTTCAATTAAATTGTAAACCTAAAGGCTTTACTAATCTCTACTAATAGTGCTTTAGCCTTTGCTAGGATAGACTTTTCTAAGTATGAAAACCTGTTCTACAGACTTAATTGACAAAAATTACCTCTTTAGTTGATGACATTCTCATTTTTTTTTTATTATTATTCAGAGTCAACTTTTACTAGAGAAGCTTCAAACTTCTACCTGTCTCTGCCAAGGCCACTATTGTACATCATAGTATTTTTAAATACAATAGGTATGTGTGGCAAGAGACTACATCCTTTTAAGAAAATGGTAACGAAACAGAGACATGAAAACTAGGTTGTTTGCTAAATCAAAAGTCTTAAAACTATAAATAAATAAATAACCATCATATGCATTTCATTATAATACACATATAATATTTCTCATTGCCTAGAGGGACAAAGGGTCATAGCAGGACCAAGCATGTTGTCAGGCTTTAGGAAACTAAAGAAGAGGAGTACCAGGAACTAAAGCCAACATTTGGAAGGAATGGGTATCCATAAGTAATGTATGTGAACAACTACAACAAGATTTTGAGTACATGATGACCACTGTCCAATTTCACAATGACAAAAATTTAAGTAAACATTTATAAAGGGACAACTTTAATAAAATAAATATTATTGATATATTAAATTCATAATTTAGATTATATTTTATATTGTTATATAAATATTTATTATAAATTATGTATTGTCTCATACTCTGTCTAATTGAGGAGTATTGCTTATTCTCCATTCTCATATTTTATGAAAAAAAATTCCATGAATTCATCATATTTAGCTATGCCATCATGGCTTTGTTATCAGTAGAGCCACTTTCTGCATTAACTGACAAGATTTTTTAAGGAACATAATTTTTGCTCCCATTGGGCTACTTTTTTAAGTATCCTGTGATTCCTTAATGATACTCTGTCACCAGAAATTCATTCTGAGATACAGTCAGTTATTTGTTAATTGAACTGCTATTGGTGGTGGTAGTGGTTTTAAGTCCATGCATGTGAATTCACAATATAGCTACTACCCTTTCTGCTTTTAAAGTAATTTGAGAATGGGTATGGATTTTGAATGAGAATAGAAGAGAATGAGTGAAAGTTTTAAGTATACACACACACTTAACATACGCAAGTGGGATTGCTGAGTCATGTGAGAGCCCCAGTTTTAGTTTTTTTGATGAACCGCCATACTGGTTTCTGTAACAGCTATACCAATTGACATTTCCACCAAAAATGTATGAAGGTTCCCCTTTTCTGTACACCACCAACACATGTTATCTCTCATGTTTGGATTGTAGACTTGGTAGCCTATATAAACTGATACTTCATGATGGTTTTGGCAACTTTTCATATATCTTCCCACTTGTGTGAGGTTTTTTTCATATATGTCTATTTAGGCCCTAGCTAATTTTTTAATCATTAATGTTTATAAAATATTTTATTTGTGTACATATTTTGTATTCACATAAATATGTGTAACACATGTGTGCCTGGTGCCTCTGAAGGTCAGAAGAGGACATAGAATCCATTTGATTGTGAGTCAGTTTGATTCTGAGAATCAAACTTGCGTCCTCTGGAAAAGCAACAACCACTCTTAACTGATGAGTCATTTCTCAAGCCCCTATTATTAATTTTTTAATTAGCATGCAAAATAATGGACTTCATATGACATCCTCATACATAAATATTATTTTCTCATCTTCATATTGTTCCTTCATTATACCCCCTTTATCTTTCTTTCCCTCTCCCACGGGTGTAGCTAGAATTTTTCTGCCTTGCCCACAGTCAGGACAAATCTTTGTCACCCACCAGTCCCACAGCAGCTCAGACCCAACCAAGTAAACACAGAGACTTATATTGCTTACAAACTGTATGGCCGTGGCAGGCTTCTTGCTAACTGTTCTTATAGCTTAAATTAATCCATTTTCATAAATCTATACCTTGCCACGTGGCTCATGGCTTACCAGCATCTTCACATGCTGCTTGTCCTGGCAGCACCTGGCAGTGACTCCTGCCTTCCTGTTCTTTCTTCTCTCCTCTCTGTTAGTCCCGCCTATACTTCCTGCCTAGCCACTGGCCAATCAGTATTTTATTTATTGACCAATCAGAGCAACACATTTGCCATACAGAACATCTCACAGCACACTGGTCTTTTTCTCTTCTCCAAAGGGTCCTTTTAATTCATTTATGTTGCGCACTTGCACACATGAGTGCGTGCGTGCGTGCGTGCGTGCGTGCGTGTGTGTGTGTGTATGAGTGCGCACACATGTGCACACCCACCCCACATAATTCCTAATACCTAAAGTACTCTGTGATGATCACATAAAATATCACCTGTTTTATTAGCAATGTCAATATAGATTATTTAATTCTCTGTACTCTAAATGAACTTTAGCATCTTACACTTGAGAATATGATCACACTGAAAGGACTGGTATCAGCACAAGACACCCCAAGACCAGCACAATGCTTTCCAGAGGGACAGAGGGCAAGGAATAGGAGACAAAGGCAGGAAACAGAAGGGGAAAGGAACAAGAGAGAGGGGGTAGGGGTACCCCAAAGGACTGTTTCTTGATAGAGAGGAGACAGACGTGGCTCCTAGGTAAATGGCAGTTTATAAAGGTAAAAATGGAAACACCATGTCAGGATGAGGTGTTTGATTTTGATTGGACAGTGTTAATTAGGTTATCCCAAAGGGGACTTTTGATTGCTGGACTCTAATATTTTGATAGTTGAACCTTGGTAGTCAGCCTCAGTGGGTAGAAGTGGCCAAATAAGGGAATAGACCTTGGTGGCTAGCTTTAGGAATGCAATCTAACAGGTTTTTTTTTTTTGTTTTTGTTTTTAAGCAGGGAAGAGGGAATAGGGGGAGGGCAAGACCTGCCAGAGCCATGTTTGCCATGCTCAGGCCTGCTAGAATTCCTTCATATGCTATAGTTAAGTGACTCAGCAAGTTAACCTCTTTTCTTAAAAGAACAGGAGAATGATAGGGCTCATATTTTGATTATAAAATTAGTATTTTTACCCTCCAAGAATTAAAACAGAACTACCATTTGTTCCAGCAGTCCAGTTATTAGATATGTATCTAAAAGAAATGAAATCATTATGTCAGGAGACATCTAAACTCTTAGGTTTATTGCAGCATTATTCACAGTAAACGAAAAAATGGAGACATTCTAACTGTCTTCCAGTAAGGATTGGATGAAGAAAATGCTGTACCTATACATAGTGGACTACTTTTATCCTCTCTGACAACAATGAGGGAACTAGAAATCTTCATGTTAAATAAAATAAGCTAGACATAGAAATGCATGGTAACATGATATCACTCACATATGGAGTCTTACAAATTCATCTTGTAGAAGTGAGAATGATGGTTACTAGAAGCTGAGGAGTTGGGAAGATGAAGGAATGGGGACAATTTAATTTATTAATAGGTACTGTTACAGTTAGATGAGAACTAGAAGTTCTGGTGTGCCATAGTCTAGTAGTAAGACAATAGTGTACATTTCAAATAACTTGAAAAAAAGGATTCTGAGTTTTCACTATAAAGAAATGCTAGGATTAAACAGAAGCTCAGTTGGTAAACTGCTTTCCTTCCAAGTGTGAGGATCTGAGTTCTACCGTCAGTATCCCCACCAAAAACCTGGACTTGATGCCATGTTATTATAATCTCAGCACTGGAGAGTTAGAGACAGGCAGATCCCTGGTGCTCACCTGCTAATCAGCTTAACCTACCTGGCAAGTTCTAAGCCAGCACAAGACCCAACAACAACAAACAAGATGAATAGCACCTGGAGAATAATAAAGATTGAATTATGGCCTCCCCACACATGTGCACATGCCTACATAGATGTGTATAAAGATTCATACACATACAAACAAACACACACACACACACACACACACACACACACACACACACACACTGAATGTGGCTGAAAATGTAGCTCAATGGTAGCATGTGTGAGGCTCTGGGTTTGATTCCAGTACCACCACTGCTCCCAAAAAGTAAGGTTTGGGTAGGTAGATGTTTAACCTTAATTAATCATTGCCCAATGTGTACATGGATGGAAATATTATGTAGCACCCCATTAATAGATGTAATTTCTGTTTCATGTATCTTACATATTTTATGTAAAGACAATGTTTTAGTTAGAGTTTGTACTGCTGTGAAGAGACACCATGACCAGGGCAACTCTTACAAAGGAAAATATTTAATTGGAGTGGCTTGCTTACAGTTCAGAGGTTTGGTCCATTGTCATCATGGCAGGAAGCAAGGCAGCATGCAGACAGATGTGGTGCTGGTGCTAGAGTCCTTCCATCTTGATCCAAAGGCAGTAGGAAGTGAACTGAGATACTGGGCAGTATCTTAAGTATATATGAGAGGTCAAAGCCTGCCTCTACAGTAACACACTTCCTCCAACAAGACCACACCTACTCTAGCAAAGCCACACCTCTTATTAATGCCATGCCTTTTGGGGACCATTTTTTTTTTTTTTCAAACTACCACAACAATTTAATTTTTTTAAAAAAAATAGTATTTTGTTTAACCTAAAATGATTCTTAAAAAGCAATAACAAAAATGCTAAGGGTAATAACCATATCATAAACTTTATAAAATATGCTATTTTTAAAGTATCATTCTTTATAATCAACATTTTGTTCTTATTGATGTTGAATTCTGTTTCTTACCCAATAAAACAAGACAGAAGAAATCTAGCCTGTATCTGCTGTTCTTGCCTGAATCCTAAGTGGTCTTATTAGTTTAAAAAAAACAAAAAAAACAAAAGCCAGAGTCAGATATTGAGGTGAATGCTGAAATGCTGAAATATCAGAGAGACAAAGGAACAAGCCACTGCCATGTCTCGCCTCGCCAGCTCCACGAGTCCTCTGACTGTGTCTCTAGCCCTCAGACGAAAGGGATCCAGCTGGAAAGGGCCTCTGCCAAAAAGGCTTCAGCTGAAAGACTGCAGTCTCCTCACGCCTTATACACCGTTCTCTGCCCAGCCATGTCACTTCCTTCCTAGGGCAGGGATTAAAGGCATGCGATTCCCAAGTACTGGGATTAAGGGTGTGTGCCACCACTGCCTGGCTCTGTTTCTCTTCTATACTCAGTCAATCTCATGTAGTTCAGGGTGGCTTTGAACTCACAGAGATCCAAATGGATCTCTACCTCCTGAGTGCTAGGATTAAAGGTGTGTGTGCCACCACTGTCTGGCATCTATGTTTAATCTAGTGGCTTGCTCTGTTCTCTGATTTTTCAGACAAATTTTATTAGGATACACAGTGTATCACCATAGTTGTAATAACAAGTGTAAATGAGGTGAAAAAATACTACAAGATAATCATCTACAGAGTCAAATACAAATCCTGTATATTAATAAAAATTCAGGAAGATAATAAAATTATTACAAAACATACAAATTTAAAGTAAATAGGATAGAGGGCTAGATAGATGGCTCAGGAGTTAAGAGCATTTGGTGCTCTTATAGAACACCTGGACTCTGTTCCCAGCACTCACATGATAGCTCACAACCATCTCTGACTCCAGTTCCAGGAGATTCAATGCTCTCTTTTGAATTCTGTGTGTACTACACACATGTGGTACACGCACATACATGCAGGCAAAACACTCATAAAAATAAAGTAAATACATTAAATGTCATAATAAAAATATGCTGTATATATAGTCAGATACCAACAGAGTGGGAAAATTCTACACACTGATGATAAAATATAAGGCATAATGTACAGGATGGATGTTAGTATGTCAGGGATTGATGCAGAAAGACACACATCCTCTTTAGGGGTTATGTTTTCCAATGTTATCCTCTGAGAACACATTGTTTCTATGCGAAGTGAAACAGCCTGTCAGGGTCGGCACAAAAACAGCACATGACAGTGCCCCTCTTTAGCCCTAGGATCTCCCACAGGACCACCACTTGGTTGCTTGTTCTCTGAGAAATAAAACTATTTTCTGCCTTTTAAATTCAGAGTTCACATGCCATTCTGGGGGAATTTCCCAACAGTCTGTGTAGTTCACTTACAGGAACACTGATCAAATTCAGCCTTAGCATTTCTACCTTGTTACCTGAGGAAAAGGCAGAGACAGTGTACTAGGTAGCACCTCTGCCTCTGCTTCTCCACTGTTACAGAAAACCTCATCTTGTTTTCTCTACAGGGATGCCTACAGTAGCTATAGGTGTGAGTTACTGATAGAAGTGATTGTAATGAATCTAGATTTCATACACTACATAGTGGAATACATAATGAAGATCTTAATTGTATTGACCTATATGCACATAATATTTACCTAAAGCCAACTTACTAGAAACAGAAAGACTACTAAAATAGTGCAAAGATGATTTTGTACCTCTTAACAGATATGAAGACCAAAATTAATCACTAACCAAAATGGAGGGAATCTGATATTTAAGAAAATATGAATAGGATTCAATAACAGATAATAGTAGCATCATCCGACACACTATGACCTTTGTTATCTCTTTTACAGAAAGGGAGTAGATGGAACTGAGAGTTTCTATATAAAACTTGAGTAATATGTAAAATAGTTTAGATTTTTCATAAATGAAAAGGTAATTTCAAGGCTAGGGATGTAGCTTAGTTGTTAGAGTGCTTGTCTTTCATGCATAGGGTCTGGGTTTAACTTCCAGCTCAACAAAATAAGGGGGGAGATAATTTTCCATGTATCTTCTGTCAGCTACTTTTAAGGACCTCATTTAGAAATTAATGTCCCCTGAATATCATACAAGTGAATATTGACTGTAGATTTAAAAACATGAAAAAGTAACTAAAGAAAATAAGGAGACTGGGGATGTAGTTTAACAGAGTTTTACCTAATGTGCATAGTCCTAACATCACCAAAAATCAAAATTAAAGCTATAAAATTGAGCATAAAGGTTATCTCTGAATATATTGATAACCAATAGTTCAGAGCCATAAGGTAGGGCCTCTGAGCCCCTCCCCACTATTTGACTGGTTGTTGATAGAGTTGGTCTTGTGTAGGTCCAGTTCAGTAACTATAGGTGTGACTTACTGACAGCAGTGGATGCAATGAATCTTGAAAATGCATTTCACAGCCATTCACGGTGGTGATATTTTGTTGTACTCTAATAAAATTTGCTTGATCAGAGGACAGAGCCAGCCACTAGATTAAACATAGAGGTCAGGCAGTGGTGGCCGAGATCTGTCTGAATCTCTGTGAGTTCAAGGCCACACTGGGCTACATGAGATTGATCCAGTCTAGGAGAGAAACAAAGCCAGGCAGTGATGACACACACCTTTAACTCCAGTATTTGGTAAGCACACACGCCATTAATCCCAGCACTAGGAAGGTTGAGACAGGAAGTGGAATGGCTAGACAGAGAGAGGCCTGAGAGGACAGGAACTGAGGACTCCAGGGCATTCAGACAGAGGATTTGTGGAGTTGGTGAGGTGAGAAGTGGCTGTAGGTTTGTTCCTTTCTCTCTGATCTTTTAGCATTTATTTGGCTCTGGGTTTTTATTACAAGACCATTTAGGATTCATGTAACAATTCACCCTGCTTTCCAGCTCTTAAATAACTTCTCTTACTCTTTTCTATCTTGATGATTATAATATATTTGACTTTCAAATAAAACTGAGAAATGGAGCTTCCTCTAAATGGTACAGTAAGTTATTTTGATCTTTACAGGCCTGGACGTTGATCCATAATGAAAATTGTTGTTTCTTCTGTGAACAGATACTTTAAAAGTTTTAGAGTCAGTTATTTGATTGATCCAGCCTGACAGTTTGAAAGTAAACCTCTATAGATGGAACCAGACTTGTTCCAGCTCTATGAATTATGATTTATTTGTACTTCTGCTGAATGGTCCTGATGTGTCTTTGATAAGAACTTGGCCAATAAGCACCCTGTTGCTGTTTCTTCTTTTTGCACTAATTTTAGTTCACAAACTGATAAATGCATGCACCAAGCCTCTCACATCTGCCAGACCTAAGCCTAGTTGTCTTCTGTAATCTTTGTACTCATACTCCCAGCCTTTCTCCATGTTCTTGTATGTCCCTTTTTATCCTAGAAGTACAAGGATTTATACTGATTTATTTCTACCTTGTGTGTGTGTGTGTGTGTGTGTGTGTGTGTGTGTGTGTGTGTGTGTATGTTTTTCCTCTTATTTATGCTTCTGTTTATCTCCCTGTACTCTAATGACACAGTACATCTCAAGTATAGGAATTGCAGTAATTAGGTTCATGTGTAGTTTCCTCATGTGATAGATGTGCTTCCAAAAGAAGGATTCAAACTGGTATTCTACAAACTATTGTATGCTTTTAATGCTGAGGCTATCTATTCATTTAAAAATAGATTACCAGTATTCTTTCATAGAGCAGATTATTGATACTGTTTTATCCTTTATGATCTTGACTTAAGTTCTCTGAGCCTTTATTTATGACTTTTAAAATAGAACTAATGCTTGCCTGCGTCATACAATTAGGTATATCTCCATAGTTCAGTATATTCATGTTGCTTAAGATGACACCTATGCTCACAAAATTGAGGTTTTATAATTTTAATTTCCTAAAACAATGATTAGTATAAATGGTTTTGGGAGCAAGACTCTTTTTCAAAGAGAAACATACTCATGGGACCTGTATTTGAAAACACAATCTAGATGCTTCAGAATTCAGTTGTTTGTTTGTTTGGGTGCTTGTGGGTGTGGAGACCAGAGTTTGGCCTTTATGTTATTTCTCAGGAGCCCTTTACCTTGTTTTTTGAAATAGGGTTTCTTACTGAGACTTGGGGCTCACTGATAGGCTAAGATGACTAGCTGGTAGGCCCCCTTTCTTTGCCTCCCCAGCATAAGATTACAAGTGTAAGTATTCACACCACACCTGGCTTTTTATGTTGGTTCAGAGGATTGAACTTGGAACCTCATACAGTTGGTACATCACTGACTGAGCTATCTTCTCAGCTTAGCTTTGATGTTTTGATTGCCTACTATTTGCCTAGTTCTGATAGATGTTTGAAAATATTGTAACTTGATGAAAGTAATCATGGGAAGTCCATATTATTATTGCCATTTTTATAGATGAGTAAATTGATGTTAATTGGTTTCCTGAGTCATAGAGCAGAAGTTAATGGAGCTACGATTTCAACCTAACTCTTCTTGCTCCATTCTTTCAACACATTTTCCTATCCAACATTTCAAGTATACATGTGTGATATTGGCAGGAGCCTGTATTTAGAAGTTCAGTGATACAGACTTGGGAAACAGCTGTGTGACTTTGAGGCCACCATATGTCTCTGAGCCTCAATTCTTTCCCTGTAAGGTGGCGATCATGGTACCTGACTAATGAGTAAATCTTCTAAGGTATGCCCATAAAATAACCACCACAGGTGACATTTGGCTGTTTTCTACATTCAGGCACTCTGGTAAATATTTGACATGTTATTAACCTACTTAATCTTCACATACACTTGGTGATCCTCTAAAGTTCTTAGTTCCTTGCCTAGCACAAAAGGCATGCTCTGCTAATGATAGTTTCTCATCAATTTTAGCTTAACAGGAAGGGTTTGGTTTGGAAGCCTCTCTGACTGGAACCACCACATGTCTCATGAAACATGGCATTGATAAGTGAGAAAGGGAGCTCCTGACATAACAGCAAAAACAGTTTCTTCCTTATGAGATTTTCAAACATATATTTTTAGTTGAGATACAGAAATGTGTTCGTGGTCTAAACAGTTCCCATCTGGACAATAGAGGACAGATATGTCTCATGAAAACTCATCTAAAATCAATTAGATTGGTCAGTTTGTATCTGATTAGTCAGGTCATTTTTGTAGGAATGCATGGTATTGTTTGTTCTGTATTTATCCTTCTAAACTCTTATTTCTCCTTTTGCACTAAAGGTAAGGTCATCATGAACTAATGATCAGTATTGATGGTGTTCCTAAATATGTAGGTACTGACTATTTTCTAACATAAGACCTTCAACTAAATAAACAAAATTAAGTAGACCCCAGAGATAAATACATAAAAATTTTAGTCAGTGTTAAAAGCAATTAAGTCAAAGCCTTGACCAGAATTTAGTAGTTACAGTTGAAAATAGGCAGACAAAATGAGAGTACTGGCTGATATTGGACAGACACTTAGTTTGAAGCTTACTGTGAGAGCGGGCTCCACAGCCTACCCTGCTCTCTCCCTGGTCTGCCTTGGGACTAGCCACACCTGTGTTTGGGCTCATGTGCTATCTTGTTCTCGTTATCTGAAAAAAATGGTCATGGTAATACCTACCATATTAATTTTAGAAATTAACACAACAGTTATTGACCTTTCATAGGCACTCTTTTTAAAATGCAAACTAACAGAGGGCTGTTAAAGCCCTCTAAAATATTTTAAATGATGGTTTTTGTGCTGCCTAACCAGGGAAATATGAGTGAATATTTATCAGAAACATAGAAATCAAGAGGATAATAATATGGTAGGGAAGAAATAAATAATGAAATATGCTGCAGTAAGTCAGAAGAAGGTTATGACCTCTGTTGAACCAGCATACCTACTCTGGTGCTTCTGAATGCTTGGAGAATTCCTGTGGGAAACAAAAGTTTTCCATCCCTCTGATTTAATCCCTGAACATGCAGTGGCCCAAGAACTACCCAGTTGTCTGTGCTTGTTGTCCCTATAAAGGGTAAAATGGTGTGCCATGGCAGGATGCGGATGATGACATCCTTCATGCATCTTATAAGTGCAGATAAACTATTGACATCATTAATTATATTCTACATACTAATTTGATTGGGTATAACATAATTATGTTTTATTATAATCATGAACCATTTGATTAATAAATGCTCAAATTTAAATTTTTCCTACAAAATATGCTAGTGATTGGATAAAATATGCTGATGAAGCTACATCCATGCAAATAAAATGATTTGAGTAGCTTCTCTTTATCTTTAGCCTGTACTTAATGTCACTCATATTCTTATCCTCAGTCATTTGCCGTGTAATACATCCTCATGAAGTTAGCCTTTGCTCCTAAGTCATAGCAATGAAATATGTCTCCAAATATTACAAATGTTCCTTAGGGCAAGACTAGACCCCCATTGAGAGCCATTGTGACTAACTATAGACATAAGTTTTTTTTTGTTTTTTTTTAATATCTGGTAATTTCTGTTTCACTTTTCTATAGACCCATATCTTTGATACTTAATCACAGTGTGTTAGTCTGTTCCTGAGTTCTTTGTTCTTTCTGCCTAATTTGTTGCTCTCTCATTTTCAGTGCCTTATTTTCTTCTGCCTAGTACTTACTCCTTATATCTGTTTTCATATATTCTTGGTGCTTATTCCCTTCCTTTTTATTTTAAAATCTTTTTTTTTTCAAAACTCGAGCTTGATGTGGTAGTACATGCCTGTAATCCCTCAAGAGCATAAGGAAAGAAGATCTTGAGCTGTATGTTAGCCTGGGCTACATTGTGAGACCCTATCTCAAAAAAACAGAATCATAACAACAAAAGAAGTATAGGTTAGAACATGGAGTTATGGAAATGAGATTGCAGACAGAAGTATGAACCTGCCTATCTTAATACAGAGGCAAATGATTGCATATAGACACTTATAAATATCTCTGCATAGACAGGTTATAAAAGATATTAAATGATTACTGTTTGTTATCAATAAAATCCGTGAACAAGTATTACAAGACAAAATGGAAAGTCTGAACCAAGTCACTAGCCTCTGCCACTGCACTACTGGCTCGTCGTTCCAAAGGGCCACGCATTCCTCGGCCCTGCCTTTCTTTCAGTCACATCCATTCCCAATGAAAACCCCACCTCTTGGACCAAAAGGCTCCTTTCAATTGGCTAGCAGTCCAGTGACAGAATTCCTGTAACATTTCCCCCTTTTTGTCTAATTAAGAAGGAAAGGTTCTAACCCTAACAATATAAAACTGTATACAACAAGAATTGTTATCAAGTATTGTCCAGAAGAAGGTAATAACCTTGACAAAAATGAAACTAGATACAAGAACTATTATTAAGTAAGAAATAACATTCTAAATGTCCAGTCCATAAGTAATTGGCAAATTTATAGAGATTGCTTCAAAAGCTGTCCTCTCCTGAAGAGTCCAAAGTTTTGTACCTAATGTCTTTTGCCAAGATTTGGGAGAATTGTAACTGTCTGTCTTCAACCCCATCAAAAACCTGAGAAAGAAAATATTACCTGAGTAAGGAGGAAGTACAAGTAAGCAACTTCCAAGAAATGACAGGAACAGCTGTTGCCTGAACAGTCACCCAAGGTTCCTCTCCAATATTGGGCATCAATCTTTGGCCTACAGGCCTAGAATATCTCACAGACCTTTTTCAGAAGCAGGAAATATGAAGGACTGTCCTAGCCTATCTTAGCCAAGTTCAGCAATTGCCTTTCTTTGTGTCCTATTTGCCCAGTTTGGACAGTGTACTATCAGCAGTCGAGGCAAGGACAATTTCTTGCCCTAAAGGCCAGTTTGTGCCACAAAGAAAGCAAACTCCATATGGAGTGTCTTCAGTGCCTATCATCCTCTTTAGAAGTAGATCAGTGCTGCCAGGAACAGACACATCTCATGTCAAGAGAAGTCTTAAATTATTAAAACATTTTAAATGCTATATTCTGTAGGTCTTTGAAGTGTTTGAAGATTACCCATCTATTTGAAGCATATCTCTGCATACCTAGAAAACCTAACTAATATGACTATAAGTTTGATAAATATGGGTTAATACCTGTATTTCTTTATTATCCTATATAGCTTTTTAAAAATTTATATTTTATGTGCATTGGTGTTTTGCCTGCATATATGTTTATGTGAAGGTGTTGGGTTCCTGGAACTGGTGTAACAGATAGTTGTGAGCTGCTATGTGGTTGCTGGGAATTGAACCTAGGTCTTCTGGAAGAGCAGTCAGTGCTCTTAACCCCTGAGCCATCTGTCCAGCCCCACTATATAGCTTTTAAGGACTAAAACTTTACATTGCATAAATAAACATGCTATATAGGTAACACCTTAAACAAAAATAGAAACAGATGTACAGTATAAGGACAATAACCTCAAATTTGTAACAATATACAAGAAAAATCTTAAATGAAATTAGAAACATATACAGTATAAACATTTTTATAAATATACAAAAATATTAAACAGAAGTAGAAACGTATATACAGTATGACAAAAATAACCTTAAATTTGTATCAGTATACAAAAATATCTTAAACTGAAGTAGAAACATATACAGAATAACAAAATTAACCTTAAATTTGTATCAATATACAAGAATCCATACCAATGTAAATTATTTAAAACCGATACTTGCTTTGCAGATATTAGGGGTAAGAAGTATGTAACCAGAGGCTTTTCTCTGTCCCATCCTGCAGCCACTTTTAAATAATCACTCAGAGGCTTATATTAATTATAAATGCTTATCCAATGGCTCAAGCTTATTACTAACTAGCTCTTACATTTAAATTAACCCAGTTCTATTAATCTATGTATCACCACATGGCCTGTGGCTTACTGGTTTTGTTTGTTTGTTTGTTTGTTTGTTTGTTTGTTTGGAGACAGGGTTTCTCTGTGTAGCTTTAGAGCCTGTCCTGGAACTCACTTTATAGACCAGGCTGGCCTTGAACTCACAGAGATCTGCCTGCCTCTGCCTCCCGAGTGCTGGGATTTAAGGCATGAGCCACCACCACCCGGCTGGTTTACCAGTTCTTTGACATCTTGCTTCTTAGGCTGCTTGCAGCTTCTGCTGTGACTCCGCCCTTCTTCAGCTCTGTCTTCAGTTTGATAGTACCATCTAACCTTATTCTGCATTGCTATTGGCCAAACAGCTTTATTTATCAACCAATGAGAGCAACACATATTCACGGTGTACAGAGAGACATCCCACATCAGGGGTATAAATGGGTAAAGATATAAGGCTACTGGACTTTTTCAAGGGAAAAGAGCGACCTGGAGATGTGAAGACTTCTTCAGATTGTTTGAATAACCTTCTAAAAAGTCAAAACTTTAGCATTGTGTGCAGTGAAGTTGGAGTGGGATAGGTAGATCCTATGAAGACCTTGAAAGGGTGGCTAAGTGACTAGATGGGTATTCTGGAAAGGAAATATGTTTTAAAGATTAGTTAGAAAATTATTATAATGCCCAGAAGAGAGATTATAACAACCAAACTAAGGCAATAAGTAGAAGAGTCCAGATGTGACAGATTTTGATACAGGAAATAGAACGTGGTGACTACTGCAGGATTCTGGCTAAGCAAACTAGTGGACCCCATTCAGTAAGAAGGCAGCTGTGAGTGCAAACAGGCTAGGGAGAAAAACTGTACTCTGTGGACACAACACTGCGGAGCGTGGGCTACAATTTTATAATACAACTAAGTGGAGGTTAGCCACACTGGGTGATATTTGAAACTGTGGAGGTGGTTAAGATGCCCAGCCATGTTTGTAAAATGCTGTAAAAGGGAATGGACTAAATGTGAGTGAATGTCATCAATAAATTATATATAAGCATAGAGGAATTGTAGGGAGTTTGGCATCTGAATTGTATGTGTTTGGTAGAAGGTACATATGGGTAAAATGATACACACTGTCATTGTGATAGACAAAACACTGGCTTCAGTGGTCTTCCAAGGGATAAATACATGCTTTGCTAGAGAAATCCAGAGATGGTGAGGTTGATAGGGTGGTACATTTTCAGGGCTTTCTTTTTGTAAAGAAAGAAGGATGTAATTTATGAAAAACTATAGCACATTTTAACTAAAAGTGACTAGCAATTTCATAAATCCAGAAAATGTCAAGAAAAATGTTCACAAGACAAGTCTTTTGAGTCTTCAACTGCTGGACACTTCTTTAATGTCTTGACTACTTGAACAAGATGGGAAAATGTGCAAGTCAGACAGGAAGACCTGTGCATGCTCCTACCAGCACCTCTCACTGCCAGCTGAGTTATAAATCACAAACACCGTTTTTAAGCATTCTCCCTTCCCCTTTGTTTAGAAGGAGTTCTGTAATCAGGAAGCTATCCTCAGAACTCTGGAGCTCCGTTTAACCATTCATCATAACAGTTGGGAGTACATGAAGCTTACTGATTTGACTAAGAAGTCCAAAGAGCTACTGATTCACTAACAAAATCAATCTAGTTACTTGCCTCCTTTATGTGAGTGGCTTCTAAACAATCCTTTTCATTTAGAAACTTGTGGTTCATCATACTTCTAGATGGAATATTGTTCTATAACCCTTACACTGGTGTTTTCTGTTGGGAGCCGCTATTCAAAGATGGCACTGGCTTCCTGGTAGCCTAGCTGTAAACAACTCCATATTTGGCTATGATGCACGAGTATGGTAATCGACCTTATGTCCTCAGCCTATCCCGTGGCTCCCTGTGCTAGCATTCTGGCGGGACCCAATCACAGTACGGCATGTTTGCCTGAGTCCCTTTATAAGCAGCGGCAGTTTAGTCCTCGGGGCCCCTCACCTCCTGCTTTCCCTTAATCAAGAGGCGCTCCAATAAAGTGTGATCTGAGAAGAATCCTCGTGTGGTGGTCGTTCTTCCTCGCTGGCCGAGGAGCGTGCCGCAGTTTTCTTCTGGAAGTGGGCACTTCTGAGTGATCAGTTAAAGATTCTGAGATCCTGTGGATTTTTCTTTGTTCACAGATCCTGTTTTCTACACTTGTTAGGACTGAACAAGGGCTTGGGGTAGGAATCTAGGGTATCAAATGGAAATTTCAGGAGATGACCCAAATGTCTGTGTTTCATTGGAATGTCCATTAGGTGGAGGAGTTTATTTGTAGTAGTTCTCTTTGAATTAACCATTTACAGAGTCACTAAGCATCAGACTGTAACAGAATTATGCTCTTCCTCTATTGTTGCTTTTGTCTCAATCCTTAATTCCCTTGGAAGAAGGAACATTTAGTTCTTACACGTCTAGGAATCCAGCCATGTCTGTTAAGCTCTCCATCACCTAGACCACAGAGTACTTCAGCCACTATTCTCAGAAGCTTTTCATATTCTCGTCCACATTGCCTAAGTTTAGTAGGGCTTTCCTCTAGGGCTAGTATAACGACAATTGGATGACAACAAATTCTTGAAGTTTTTTACTCCAAAAGAATAAGAAATGTTGAGGGGGGGGGGGGAAGCCACACAGAACAGAGAAGATAATTGTTCAGAACTGGCAGATGGATTGCACAATAGCATCTCATTTTTCTAAATAACCGAAGCCTGGATGTTTTTACTCTTGCTAGGATTATATGACTACCAGGAAACTCTTTACAGGGAAGAGGATGGGAGTGGGACTGACCTTTAAAAAAAAAACTAGGCCGGGTGGTAGTGGCGCACACCTTTAATCCTAGCACTTGGGAGGCAGAGCCAGGTGAATCTCTGTGAGTTTGAGGCCAGCCTGGTCTACAAAGCAAGATCCAGGACAGGCACCAAAACACCACAGAGAAACCTTGTCTCAAAAAAAAAAAAAAAAAAAAAAAAAAAAAAAAAAAAAAAAACAAGACAAACAAACAAAAAACCTAAAAGTTATTTAAATTCTCAGTTTATTAAAAGTAAAATATGACATTGTTTTGCTCTTTTGTTAATTTTACTGAGTTGGACCTGCTGCTGCTGATTTGACTCACTCAGGAGAGGCTCCCCTAACCATATGTGAGCTCTTAAGCTCAGTGTTAATCACTAGAACATCATTGGTCCTTTTTTTCTTAAGTGGACATGTTTGCAGCTTAAATATAAACTGGAAAGGGATACCTATTAGCCTATTTTTTAATGTTTCAGGAAGCAATGACATCTAGGCCATCTGATAATAAAGTGCCGTCAGAATATAACATTGACAGCAACTGGTAGAAACAGATGCAGAGACTCACAGTCAAACATTAGGCCAAGCTTGGGGAATCCTGCTGAAAAGGGGGAGGAAGGATTGTAGAAGCCAGAGGGGTCCAGGACACCATAAAAAACCCCACAGAATCAACTAACCTGGGCTCATAGGAGCTCACAGAGACTATGTGGGATTTAGCCCTCTGCATATATGTGACAGTTCTGTAGCTTGGTCTTCTTGTGGGACTCCTAACAGTGGGAACAGGGCCTGTCTCTGACTCCTTTCCTGGCTTTTGGGACTCTACTCCTCATACTGGGTTGCCTCACCCAGCCTTAATACAAGGGAAGGTGCTTAGTCTTACTGTAACTTCTATGCCATGTTTTGTTGCTATCCATGGGTGTCTTCCCTTTTCTGAATAGAAACAGAAGAGGAGTGGAATGGGGGGAGGACCTAGGGGGAGATGGGGGAGGGGAATCTATGGTCGGGATGTAACATTAATTAATTAAAAAAAAAAGAATGTAACACTAAACAGACAAACCATTTATGGCAGAAAATAAGCTGAAGTGTTAATCAGTCAGGTTTGAAAATGTTCATTTACTGAATACCTATGCAAATTGTTACCTCAGCTGCTAAATATACCTCATTAAAGATTCATATGGTAAAGAAAAAGCTAATGTCACGGCCGTTTCTAAACAGTAGTATTTGTTGAGAAAAACCTTTCTCTATCAGGAATTATCTCCCCCAACCTGTGTGTGTGTGTGTGTGTGTGTGTGTGTGTGTGTTTGTGTGTGTAGAGCTAGAAAAGAAAGAACTCATTCTACTTCAGAGATGGAGATATTTTCCCACTCGAAAAATATGTATACCTGGTAATGTAGCTTAGTAACAGAAAATAAGTTTAGTATGAGGCCGTGGGTTCAATCCTTAGCACCCCCCAAAACTTATAGACATGTGTGTGTTCAAGTGTGTGCATACTAGGAAGGATTAATTTTAAAGTTTGAAAATTATATATGTATGTGTTACATTAATATGTACATTGTTATATGCATATATGTAAGAATTCATTTTAATATCTACTCTTTCTCCAAGTTAACAGTAAAAAGAACCTTATCTAATTGTAAAGCATATACTCATTTCTGCAGGAGAGTGAAAAGTCCTTTTCTCTTCGAACTGAGTGCTATGCTTTGAGCCACTAAACTGGATGTTTTAAATTCTGGTGAGCCATAAAACATGTCCTTCTGTTACAGATGTAACAATGAGAGTGAGTGGACCCAGATTCATGAGAACATCATCCGAAAGTCAAGTACCAAGTACTCTGCCCCCAGTGCCAGCCATGGTGATGTATTTCTTTGGCTAGGAAATTTTGTGTTGCATTTGTATATGCTAATTCAGTGGTTGGTGTTGATTGACTGCTGTGTAAAGTTTAATTTCTTGTCCACATTGTTTCCTTCTTTTCTAGTAGTAGTTCTTTATATAGTCATTTAAGACCTTTTTAGTATCTGCTGACTAAAATACATTTTGATCTTTTTAATAATGAAATCTATACACTTTGCAAAGTAACTTGAACTCCAGTACAGTGAGCAAAATGTTTCAAGTTTTGTTACATTGTGAAGTCTGTTTTCTTGAACAAAAAGACAATTAGTATCAGTTCTCTTTCTACTCCTATTGAATGTCAGCATCTTGAAGAAAGCCTGACACTAATGATTATTTTTCTAAAAAAATATCAGGGCAATGGTGTAAGTTAGTGATAAAACGTTTGCCCAACATGTAGCCCTGGTTCTATACCTAGTACTGTGGCAGGAGAAATGGAAAGAGATCAAACTTGATGTCTTTCCTATTACTATGCACAGGGTAGATGTGTGGTTCTGAATTAAAAAACTGTCTTGTTTTTGTAGGTCTTATTATTTCCCTACAGCTTTTTCGTGGTGACATGGAACAGATCCGGAGAGAAAATCCCATGATATTTAGTAGAGGATTAGCAATTACAAGAAAATTGGGATTTCCTGATGTCATCATGCCAGGTAAGAAGAACTGCTTGGGGATGGGGAGGGAATGGATTAGCAGAAGGGAGTTTCGTGCTCGTTGCTTGAGCAGGTGGTGAGCTCGTCAGGTGAGCCGTACAGCCATTAGAGTCAAGCAGCTGACTGGAGTCTTCCCAGTGGCCCTTTGGGCTCTTGAAAGCATCTGTTCTCTACCAGAAGCCCCTGCGTCATGGCCCCCAGTGCAACATGGCAGTGCAGCAGATGGGCATTGTGGAGTTCTGGTGATAAGAGAACCACATGAAATTGCTTCATAGAGATGTTTCTGTAACCTCCTCTTCCTTCACATTCCCTAGTTGAGGATTCTTCATGAGAATTTCCTGCTTAAGGGGAAGAATTTCTCAAAACATGTGTCTACACTATCAGAGATTCCCATTTGAATAGGAATTACTGGCACATTTTAATGTAACAGAAAATAGATCATACAAACGTTATAGCTTTGGGCATTCAAAATATTACTGCCTGCCCCTTTTCTCAGCAGTTGTCTCAATGGAGATCGGGGCAGAAAGTAAGGATTCATTTCCTCTCCAGTATGGTTTTACTAGGCAGATACTAGGCTCGTGCTTTCTACTAGGTGGACTGAGGTAGAGCTGGAAAAGTATATCCAAATGTGCTGTTTAGAGCTGAAAGAGCTGTTAGAAGTGAAAGGGCCAGGTAGAGGTTGATGGCAGCTAGTTTGATAACCAAGAAGATGTGAAGGGTAAGGAGCTCAGAACAGGCAAATACCTGGTTGTCTGGATAGATTCTAGGAGAGGTAGACCTACCCTCTCAGTTGAGTTTTAATTCCCTGTACAAAGCTTATTTTGTTAAGAAGAGTCAGACTAGGATGGACTAAATTGTGACTACTTTATAAATCATCTATTAGTCTTCCTGGCTCTTGACTAAATCCTCTTGTTGGAAACATTTGCCAATAACACATCCAAAGGGGAATGTGACTTGAGCATAAAGAAGACCCATATAATGGGTTCCAGCTGCCTTCCAGCTACTCTGTTTGCCCAGATTTATTTTCTATTGCCTTCATTCTCTCCCCATGGACACTGTGTGTGCAGAGCAAGCTGCTGTGAACTGCTTTTATTTCCTATTCACTAACACAGGAGGCTCTTTGGATGGCAAATTTAGGCCAACTATATCAATCATGTTTATTGCTAAGTGCTAAGAGACTTCATGCTTATGAAGGGCCTCCATCTGGCTATCATACAGGTGAAATGTTCCATTGAAAGTTGCTCCTGTACTTTCCTGATTCCATTCTTCAGCCCTGTCTGGACCCTGTAATCAGGGAAAGAAAAGCCCAAACAAGTCTCAGCTTTGCAGCAACGTGGCTTTGAAAAGAGAATAGAGGCTAACTGAAATTGATTTAACAACCCTTTCAAAATTAGATGTCTAGGTGCTAACTGTAGTGGAATAATATGTGTTCTTTGAGTCCTTTTTGTTCTTAAATTTTTTTGTAGCATATCTGGACATTAACTTCCTAATAGCTCATAGAATTAAAACTAACTAAATAGACTCTAGAAAGAAATAAACTTCAGTCAAAATTATACATAATGGCTGGTAAACAGCTCAGTCAGAGAGTGCTTCCCTTGCAAGCATGAGGACGTGAACTCAATCATTAGAACCCATTTAAAAATCTGGATATGGTGATGTATGGTATAATCTCAGCACTCGACCAGGAGGCAAAGACAGGCAGATTCCTGAGGCTTGCTGACCAACCAGCCTAGCAAACTTAGCAAAGCTCCATGCCAGTGAAAAACCCTGTCTCAAAAAAGATCCAAGGTGATCAGCTTCTGAGAAATAACATCTGACTTTCCTTTGACCTCCACACATAAAATATATTTATACAAATTATATTAGCAAGATACATTAAAAAAACAAAACTTTCTACCTATGGAAAAAGACCTGCTCGAGTACTCTCCCTCACTCTGTATCATTGACACTAAAAATGACTGAAAGTGTGTGATGTCAGGCATTAGTGAGACAAGCTGAGGTTGAGGAAATATTCTGTTTCCTGAGAAACTAAAGCATCGTCAGATGATTTTCTCTACAAGGCAAGACATTGGGCATTTCCTGGAGACCTGGGGCCGGAACATATGTGTGCTACTTCTGGGTTGTCTACCCTTGCAGTGCTGAGTGTTATAGCCAAAAGTAAGCAGTATTTTGTACATATTCTGTTCCATACTCTATTCTTTCTCCTCCTTAGGAAAGAGCCTTTTATACAAATGGCCACCCCTGAAATTATGACTATTATCTCCTTATATTGTGCTCCAGTATATTGTCAGAATGGGTTTCATTATCCTTAGATAGGGTGATAGGTTCTGCTAAAACAGGTATGTGTGTGTGTGCGTGTGTGTGTGTGTGTGCGTGTGTGTGTGTGCGTGTGTGTGTGTGTGTGTGTGCATGCATGCATGTGTGTTATATTGTGGTCAGTCTGTCTTGGGAACAGTGACTGTAGAAAGAAAAGCCTTGGAGAGTCTCGTAAGTTCTAGCCATCCTTCCTGAAGCTGGGTCTTCTAAGAGAATATTGCACCTAGGTTGTAACGATTCCTTAGCTTCGAAGTGCTGGCCAATTTACAAAAAGCTGCAATTTCATCTTCTTGACACATGGACACATGGAGCAAGAACAAGAAAAGAAACTGTGTCAGTAACTGTGAGCATATCACACTAAAGTCTGAGAAATTATAGTAAATGAAAAATTAGAATTACTCGTAAGCTGTGATCCTTATTTTAAAAGTATCCAGCATTTGGCAGAAAATACCAGATACTCATATGGAGAGGTCTATTTTTGTCAGGCTGGCCCAGATAGATCCCTGTCAAAACATGTTGCTAGAGCTGCATAGAGGAGTTAAGCCAGACTCTAGGCACAGGTATCTAACATGTCCTTTCTAAAAAGATCTGACTTCTTTTCATTGTTTTCTGTGAGAGTTTATATACTTGCCAGGTGGATGCTGTAAGCAAAAGACAACCACCTGTGTGCCATAGCTGAGTCCCTAATTAAGCCACCTAGCTCTACGCATGGCCCTTAGTAATGCCCAAAGGCAGCAGTGATACTGCAGGAATTCTGAGATCCATTGCCCTTAGAGCCCCATAAAAAGACATGCCTAACAGAAAATGCCATGTTATAAAAGAACAAATACATACAGGAATTTAAGCCTTGATTGATTGAGATAGGATGACTTTGAACTCCTTATATAAGTGAGTCAGTCTGGCCTTGAACTCTTAATCCTTTTGCCTCTACCTCCCAAATGCTGCTATTACAGGTTGGCCCCACCACACCTAGCTCATAGTTGTTCTTTGTCTTGTGTAAGTATGTGGTGTGTGTGTGTGTGTGTGTGTGTGTGTGTGTGTGTGTGTGTGTGTTTATATTCATGTGTTTGTGTATGTGTGTATATGTAGAAGCCAAAGGTGTCTTCTGTCACTATCTTTTTTTCTTTCCTTTTTTGAGACAAGGCTTTTCACTGAACCTGGAACTCACCAATTGGCTAGATTAGCTGGTACCTTGTGTCTCCGTGCTCCCAAATGCTGGAGTTACAGACATACACTGCTGCACTTGGTTTACATGGTGCAGGGGTCTGAACTCAGGTCCTCATGCTTGTGCAACAGGCGCTTTACCAACTAAGCCATCTCTTCATTTTTTAAACTGAGCACATAAGACCTTTCATTGGTTAATCACAATATTTCTCTGTTTTCTCCTTCAAGATTATTTTTATTCAGTACAAAAGCTAATAACTCTGTATCTATAGCACACCCTTAGTTATTTCCTATATTTCCTATAAAAGATGATGGGTAGGAAAGACTGGATTAGGACAGCTGTTCCAGGGGTGCAATTAGATGTTAATATCATTCCCTGTGACTCACAGGTCAGCATTAGCCACAATAATACTTCAAAGAATGCTGGCAGCCAATAGGTTGTAACCTACTTAAAACATCTGTTGGTGTTTCTAGACACCATACTTAAGCCAGTAGCGATGTGCCAACACCTGTATCTTCTTATCTTATTTCTTGCCTTTCCTGGAAAGCCTGTGTCCTGCGGTCAATGGAAATGCAGATAGTTCTTTTGTGGTTCGCTGACAAGTACAGTGTTTTAATCTGTTTTCAACATCTTGAATTTCTAAGGGTATTTATTATCTCTAGTGGATCTGGGACAAGTTTCAAATTAGTTAAATGGTCTTCTATCTTAATATAGAAGTCCACCTATGACTTAGTATATTGTTCTAACTAGAATAAGTCTTCCCCTAAAGCAGTAGTTCTCTAATGTTAATATGAATCAGAATTACTTGCAAGGCTTAGAAAAACAAATTATTGTGCCCACTTCAAGAGTTTCTGATTTGTTGAGTTGGGGCCCAACAGTTTGGCTTTCTCACCAATTCTCAGGTGATGATGATGGTGCTAGTTTGGGAACCCCTTTAAGAACCATGCTCAGGGCAAGAGATGGCTCAGTGGTTAAGAGAATGTACTGCTCTTGCAGAAAGCCCGGGTTCAGTTCCCAACACCTATATTGTATGGCTCACTACTTGTAACTCCAGCTTCAGGGGATCTGACTCTCTCACCTGGGCTCCGTAGACACAAGTACATGAGTGCATGTGCGCATGAGCGCGCGCGCGCGCACGCATACACACACACACACACACACACTTAAAAAAATATGAAAGAACCACATCTTAGGATTGGTAAAGTGGCTTAGTGAGTAAAAATATTTGCTGTGCAAGTCTGAATTTGATCCCCAGAACCCATGATGGAACTGGCTCCTGAAAGTTGTCCTCTGACCTCTACACATAACATCAGGCCTCCCATAAACCCACACTCACGTACACACATCATACATGCATACATACTCACAATAAATGAAAATAAATTCAAACTAAAAAAGAGAGAGCGAGCAAGCCATGACTTAGAAAATATTCTGCTTTGTGTATGGGTGGTTTGTCCCTGCTAAGTCAGATCTAAGGTAAACCATATTTGTCCCTGGGTTGCTCTGGATTTGCACATTAAAAGATAGCTGTGCAGACATGCCACCCATCTTATGGAGCCTCTGATTTTTGCCTTTGGACTTGTAAATACACTCTTGTCATTTTCTTTGATCCTTAATAAAAAAAAGTAGTGCATGTTTCATCGCTGACCAACAAGTGATGTTTCTCTTTTCCTGTTTGTCTTAATTCTTCTTGTTTTTCTCTGTGCTGTGTCCCCCATTCTCGCCCCTTTCTTTCTGATGCAGAGATGAAGATAGTTGGGTGTAAGTTCTTGATTTTGTGTGTCCTGACTGCTTATTGCCTGCTTTGTTCTCATCACCATTTGTTTCATGGAATGTTGCAATCCTGGGGTGGGGTGTCATGTACATTATTAATCCTTCATCAGTCTCACCTTCCTGGGTAATTGACAAGAACTAAAAGAGAAGCTACTAGCCTAATCTAAAACACCACATATTTCTTTGGGTGTTCATTAAGATCTGAGACATACTGCAATGTTTTAAAAATATCTTAACAAGTCTGAAGTGTAGATAGAGGAAAGGACTTTAATAAGACATTATGTATTACTCCAGTTACTTTTTTTAAATGGCCAGGTAGTGGTGGTGCATGCCTTTAATCCCAGCACTTGGGAAGCAGAGGCAGGTGGATATCCATTAGTCTGAGGGTAACCTGGCCTACAGAGTGAGTTCCAGGACAGCCATTGCTACACATAGAAACACTGTCTCAGAAAACAAAACAAACAAAAATGAGTAGTTATTATTCTGAGCCACAGAATCAGAAAGGCAAAGATTTCTCTCTTTAGTGATGTTAGGACATAGCTCATAAGAAGGGCAAACACATAGAAACATGACTTTTGGGGAAAACTCTCCTCAAGGCCAACGATAGAATAATTGACTACAAATGTGTCCCCATGGTCAATCTTTATCAAATGAGCCCTTGACCAAGGCATACTTGACCTTATGGGCTTTAAGGAGGGAAATGAGGCTTTGGCCATATCTCTAAAGTATGGGATACAAGTCAGTTTTCTTTAAAGAATGTAGTCCCTGTTGGGTCAGTCATGTTCCAGTGAAAGGCCACACATCCAAGAATTTATGGGTGGCACACATTGGACTTGATAGTTATTAGGGGGAAAAAAAGACACAAAGTTGGGTGGGTGGGGAAGAGGGTGGATATGGTCAAAACACATTGTATAAAATTCTGAAAGGAATAATAAATTTTTTTTTAGTTGGAAGGTCGTCACATTCCTGGCTCAAGAAAGGATTCATTATATATAGACATATCACTTTTCTCTCATACTATCATCCTGTTAGAACAGAGGGTGTTTATGACTTTGTAATGATTGAAGCCAGAAGTGTATGGCTGAAGACAGTGTGCAAATAATAAAGATCTTGGGTAATCTAGTGCAGCCTGTCCAAGAGGCTTCTTCCTTCCCTACCTTAAGAGAGTAAGAACTACCACAAATAAACTTGGGACTCCTAAGCCTGAAACTCCATGTAGAATGGCATCTCTACATTTTGATAAATGCTGCTACTAGGATATGTCTTCCTTTTTCTGCCAAAAGAGACTTGGTACCACCTCAAGTAGGTAGCTATGTCTTCTAGGAGAAAGTCAGTTTTTGTTTTCCAGTTTCAAGGGAAAGAAAGTATTTCCACAGACGCCCTTGCTAGTCCTGTCTAGAACAAAGTATAACTGATACAGTATTAAATACCATTTTACTTAAAGTCAAAGACCCCTACTTTGTGATTTGAATAATCTATGTAGAATGGATGTGAATATAAGACAAGCCAGACTATATACCCAAATCTGTGTGGACCATTTCTACCAGGATGGAATTCCATGTAGGCCAGAACGATATGATACTGTCTCAGTTAGGGTTTCTGTTGCTGTGAAGAGACACCATGACCACAGATACTCTTATAAAGAAAACACTTAATTGAGGGTGGCTTACAGTTTCAGAGCTTCAGTCAGTTATCATCATGACAAGGAGCATGGCAACATGGTGCTGGAGCTGAGAGTTCTTACATCTTGATAGGCAACAGGAAGTCAACTAACACACTGGGCAGTATCCTGAGCATAGGAAACCTCAAAACCCACCCCTGCAGTTGCATACTTCCTCCAAAAAGGCCACACCCACTCCAACAAAGCCACACCTCCCAGTAGTGCCACTCCCTATGAGATTATGGTGGTCAGTCACATTCAAACTACCACAGATTCGTATAACCCAAAACTCCCAAGCAAAGCTAGAGTATCTTGCTAGCAGAATGTTCTGGTATCTGAATTAGACCTCAGAGGTTCAGATATCTATAAGGAGAGTACTCTTAGAAGAAATCACTGTGTCATGTGCAGTGTTTCTTCAGTCACTAGGATGCACACTCTGGAAAGCCGGACTGTCAGAGTTCCCCAACCTGCTAAGGTTTCTGGTGGCTGAACAGCACTGTTACCTTCTCAGAGCTCTTCTTTTGTGAAGACCCGAAAGAAGTATTTCAGGCCAATTCCTATCATGATAATGTGGCCTTACGTTCAAAGCTTTGCTTCCAGTGGCTTTTTCTGTAGGCTCACAGGAATCTGGATTTTTTTTTTTAATTTTTTTTTTTTGGTTTTTCGAGACAGGGTTTCTCTGTGTAGCTTTGCGCCTTTCCTGGGACTCACTTGGTAGCCCAGGCTGGCCTCGAACTCACAGAGATCCGCCTGGCTCTGCCTCCCAAGTGCTGGGATTAAAGGCGTGCGCCACCACCGCCCGGCTCTGGATTTTTTTAATGCATAGTAGAAGTTTTATATATGTGTGTGTATATATATTCATATATATTCACATATATATGTGTGTGTGAAGTTCATATGTATATGTTTATATGTGTGTGAAGGTATATAAACATTCTCATCTGAGCCATATCCAGCCAGAAGTCTGTTTTTGTACTAGTTGCCAGCCAAAATTGTTTTTGTCTTTTGAGACAGTATCTCTCTGTATAATATAGGTAGGTCTTGAACTTCTATTTCTTGAACTTCTGGGGTAGATCCTTCTACCCCAGAATTTTTAACATACTAAAGGATTGTGAAAATATAATATGCAACTGACCCACAGTACCTAAAATACTGTCGTATCTGTATAGGAAGCTTTTCTACCTCTGCCTTCTGTTAAGTATCTAGTCCCCTGACCTGCTGTTATACCAGCAGCTGATACTGGTTATTATAAGAGCTGTGAAAGAGGAGGAGACAATTTATTCTGAGGCATTTTTACAAGAATGAACCCAATTAATTCATCTCCAGGAGAGAGGCATTGTTGCATGGCTCCCAAGCACTAAACACTCAGAGATATAAAATATAAAGTCCTCTGACATCATTAGAAAACTGAGAGTCCCCAACAAAGAGAGGCAGGGATGCTCAGCTCCCTTCCTAAATTATGACAGCCCATTAGCAGGACAGCTCTCAGCAATGCCACATTCTGCATAAAAACTCACCTTCCCAGCACTTCTCCAGACTGCCTACCTAAGGGCTGCCCAGGCTTTTACTCTCAAACAAACCAGCAGTGCACTCTCAGCAAACTCCAGGATATAAACTAGGAAAAACATCAGAGTCACCTAGTGATATTTTGGGGAATATATGTATACAAGACCCACAATAATCCCAATGGGTAGATGCTAGAAATCCATTTTTAACATGCTTTCTGGGTTATTAAAATGTATCAGCCAGGCACTAACATACAAACCTTCACAACTAGTACTTAAGCCCTCTCTTATCCATCTTCATTACAAAGTGCCTGTTATATTCCTGCATTAGAAAGTAGTTCCTGGCAATGAGTGTTAATTTTTCCCCTGGAGACCCATGCCTTAACCTTGGGGCGTGAGTCCATTAATGGGTTTGGGGAACATATAATGTACACTGGGAACAACTGGAGAGTGGGAGAACCCTGGGAGACTACCTATAAAGTGAACTTGGGCTGTTCACACTTGCTTTTTAGGTTTTCTCCTAATTCCAGGACAATTAGTGAAGAGTGTGATTTTAGTGATACCACCAGGACCTTTTGACAAGAAGCCTGGCATCAACTCAAGTACCATTAACCTTCACAAAGTATTATGTTTTTAAATGAAACATGATTTTCAAAATTACAACCCATAAGGCAGTCTAATATGTGTTCTGAGATTATCTCTGGTCTAGGCAGATCTATTCTCTAAATAAAGAGCAGCCAGGGACATGATGAAATCAAGCTGCTTCAGGCTGTACCTCAGAGGGTAGTTACTCATATTAAAACTTCTGAAGGGTATCACTAAGGCACTCTGTTTCAAAAAAGAGTAAAAACTGAAGGAGTATCTAGCTTATTTTAAAATTGGCATTTTCACTTAAAATAGCCTGCTCAGAAACTATGAGCTCATTAATAAAGCAACACAGATCAAATTTTGTCATTAACAGTCTGCAAGATAAAGACCCAGTTTTGTGTTAATATTCTGTATTGTTACTGCTAAGAAAAATTTGGAAACATTTCAATGGTATGTTTATTGTTGACCTACACATAAAGCCATAGAAATGAAAAGTTTGTATGTGTTAGACTAATATCTCAAGTAACCAGCAGATACTCACTTTTAAAATCCAGATGGACTATCTCTAAAATGACTCCCAGAAACTGAAAACCAGGGTAAATCAAGTACCTAGTCTTTAGATTAGACATTAAAATTGGGCTGGAGAGACAGCTCGGGGGTTAAGAGCACTTACTGTTCTTACATAGGATCCAGTTTAAATTCCCAGCACTCACATGATGGTTCACAACCATCTGAAGCTCCAGTTCCAGGGGCTTTGACACCCTCTTCTGGCTGGTACACATGTGGTATGCAGACAAAATACCATACATATAAAATAAATAGGCATTAAAATTATCTTAGTTCATTTATTCATTTAATGCTAAAAATCATTGTAGAAACTGAATAATTACTTAAATTTCACAGGAAAGCTAATGTGCAACTAAAATGCTTTTATTAGAAGAAGCAGTTTCAGTTGTTAAAGGTACTACAAATCATCAGTTCTGATTCATCCCATTATAATGACAACGGTCAATAGTAAATTTCCGGGTTGGGGATTTAGCTCAGTGGTGGAGCACTTGCCTAGCAAGCACAAGGCCCTGGGTTCGGTCCTCAGCTCCAGGAAAAAAAAAAAATAGTAAATTTCCTGGTTAAGTTTGAATTTTAGACTTTAGGGGTTTTCAATACATTCAGGACTAATGTTATTCAGCCTCTTATCAGACAGTGACAAACTGGTGAATTTCTTTCCTTTTTCTGTTGGTCTTCCCCCACCACACCTGTACATATCAGTACTATTAATGTATGCGAGGAAGACCAAAATGAAGGAAGCAGATTAAGATTCTAAATTTACTCAACTTTAAAGCGGAGATTACCCAACCAAAGAGAAAAGTTTGAGAAGACCACAGAAATGGACACCTTCAAACCTGCCCACATATGCAATATTCATGTATGATCTTTAGAACACATTTTCTTTTTCCCTTCATGAGAGCCTAAGGAAACAATATGGCTTTCAATATTAGAGAAAGTTCTCCAGGCTCCTGAAAAAATATCTGCTGTGGACTGCTTTTTCTACTTGACCACGTCATTTTAAAAACTTTGTGTATCCATATGATTGTGATTATTAGGTTACATTCCTAGATTAGGATAGTGGTGACCTGAAGAATGAAAAGAAGAGTCACGAAGACCTCAAAAGAAAACATTGCATATAGGCCAGACCTCTTCAGAGTTGATGCCTAAGACACTTTCAGAGTAAGAGAGGAGAGACCGTTGGTACAAGAAAGACAGCATTGCTGCATATATCTGACCAAACAAGGAAGCTTACTTCCTAAACAAAGCCAATGGTGTTTTTCTAATTGTGACTTTAGGTAATAAACATATTTTGATATGCCTCCAGAAAGAGTAGTGTCCTTTATTCAGACTCCACAGTTTTGAGAGTTGTGAAAAGAAAACTATGAAAGAAAAAAAAAATCTCTTAGGGGAAAGAGGAGACTAGTAGTAAGACAGCATGATTAAAATAATTTCTAAAGTCTTCCTCCTTTGAGAGGCTTATACTGTAGCCATTTTGGAGGGGAGAGAGACCGAGCAGTCTGAACACCAATAACCCAAGATAAGATTCTCTAAGTAAGCTATAGTGAACACCTTTAGAACACACTTAGAGAATACGGAACTAACCTTCTGATGCTGCTGCACTGGTGTTGGCAGAAAGTCCATTGTTATTAACCAAGCTTGGGATGCCCCGAGGATCCAAATGCTAGCCTTATCTTCCATGCAAACAGGGCATTGTGGTGTCTATGGTCACAAACACATTGCATTTTTCCCCTCTCAACAGGTGATATCCGCAATGATTTGTACCTAACCCTGGAGAAGGGGGATTTTGAAAGAGGGGGAAAGAGTGTACAGAAGAATATTGAAGTGACCATGTATGTGCTTTATGCAGATGGAGAAATCTTGAAGGTAAGGCTTGTTATAATTCAGAATGAAAGCTAATGTGTTTCCATGAACTGTCTTTGTCCAGAAGCTCATTCCCTTTAGGTAGGATCCAATTCAAATGGCCCCATATGCACTGTTTTTGTTTTTCTTCTTTTTTCATCCAGGAAACTCTACAGTGCAGTTTGAAAAGGATTCCTAATGTCATATAGCCCTTGCATTAATTCTTCCTAGTGTCTGACCTGCATGCCTCTTACTCCAGTTCAGACCTATTCCTTTAGTTCTGCTCTGCATGTTACCTGTTTTCCATTCCACCAAGCACAGAGCTACCTGGTTGTTGTTGTTGTTTTGTTTGTTTTTTTGTGACTGATTACTAGGTCCCTTCATCTTTTTTGCTCTTTGAGATAGGATAGGATTTAGACACCCTCTTGCTTGCACCAAGTTTTGGAACACAGAAGAACAGATCCAGCCTATGAAATTATTTCCAGCAATGTAGTACAAGGATTCTTTGCCATTCTTCATTGAAAATGGAGACCTAGAGAGCTGATTTTTTTTTAAAGCTTGTCTGTTTTATTCCTCAGTCCTGTCATGGTAAAGACTCTGGTGAACAACACTTAGGCTCCATTTCCAGTGCACTTGGCAGATCAGCCTTTTACAAGCCTCACTTTGGTGTACTGACTGAAAGCCCATGAGGAAGTCAAAACAGGAATTATTAGCTCAACTGTACAGAGAAAAAAAGGCAAAGTTAGTTAAAGTAGTCTCCAAAGCAAACAGAAATAAAGGAGAGTGCTTAAACAGGGATACAGCAGCGGTTTGTGTCACTGTAAAATGTTCAATCAACAAACTCAACTCAGGGACCCTAGATAGTCATGTTCATTGCTTACACAGGAAAGCACCAGAGAGGTGGAGCTGTCGGCCACTCATATGTGTGTGGAAAGGAAGCTGTCCTTAATTTTGTTGCCCAAAATTCCATCTTCCAGGGTGAGGGGCAGAACAACGCTAAGTCTGGGTCTTTGTAATAATGTTTCAAAGCTGGAGCCAGATTAAATCTGATATATCTTGTTTATGAAAAGTTAATAAAGGTGACCTAAAATAGTTCAACATAGCATTAAGGAAAATTAGAAAACAGTCTTTATCCTATAATTTAGAATTTCTTCTTGGTCTGATAAAATGTTGTGTATAATTGACTTCTCTTATGGAACTTCTTATTCCCTTTCTCAGAATGAAAAACTTACCTTGGTGATGCAGGTGCACCAACTAGCTTCTTTCAGCTTGTCACAGTTTGTGTAGTTACTTCTGACCAAAGGAAGATAAAAAGCATTATAACTACTGCCAGGAATGCCCAGTCTTTTGACATTTTGGCGTGTTGTCATCTATAAATGTTTTGGGCAACACTCATAGCCATCCTAGGATGCATGTGGTCCATGGACCTGAGATTGGGCATTCCTGGAATAATTACACTGTCTGTATAATTACTTCCAAAAATAATGAATTTAAGTCAAATACATTATTATCTGGTCCGGTGCAAAATTAAGATCTTCACATAAAATAAAGCATTCTAATGACAGAAACTGAGGTGGTTCTTCCATGAAAATAACATCTTATTTTGCTTCTCTTTTCCAGGACTGTATCAGCTTGGGTTCTGGAGAACCAAATAGGAGTTCCTATCATTCCTTTGTTCTCTACCACAGTAATAGTCCTCGTTGGGGAGAAATTATCAAATTACCTATTCCCATTGACAGATTCCGGGGTTCCCATCTACGCTTTGAGTTCAGACATTGTTCCAGTGAGTGAGACTTCTCTTCATATTCCCTTGAGGATAAAAATATAACTCTACTCTTGAAGTAAAATTGTGAAGATTCTTGTTATTAGGAACTAGAAATACACAGAAATAGGATGTCATCAGAGCTGGATCTTGGACTGTTAAAGCAGTGGTTCAAAACCATGGAATTTGGGGCTGGAGAGATGGCTCAGCCATTAAGAGTACTGGCTGCTCTTCCAGAGGACCTAAGTTCACTTCCCAGCACTGATATCAGATGACTCAAAACCATCTGTAACTTCTGCCCCGGGGATCTGATGCCCTCTTCTGGCCTCATGTACACATGTGGTGTACGTATGCATGTGTACACACACACACATACACACACACACACACACACACATGAAAATAATTTTTAAAAATCCTTGGGATCTGACATTGGCTTTACTTAGTATCTAAAATGCCCAATATTATTTGGAATGTTTTCTTTTGTACTTACTGAACTACTTTTAAAGACCCCCTTCCCTGTTTTATCAAGACCAGAAAGTTAGTTCCTCCTGTGGTCATGGTAGCCTTGCATACCTTAGGATATTAAATGGAATTCAGACCAGCATATTTCTCATCATCCTGCAGTCAGGTTGCTACCTAGTTAATGAAGTAAGTTCAAAAGCGTGTGGGTGACAAATACAGGGGGATTTCTAATAATTGGCTCTGCTTGCAGCAAAGGACAAAGGGGAAAAGAAACTCTTTGGCTTTGCATTCTCTCCCCTGATGCGTGATGATGGCACCACACTCTCAGATGATATTCATGAGCTTTATGTGTATAAGGTACGGACCTGGATTTCTTTCATCTCCATTCCTTACCCCACTATGGCCATTCTCAAGTACAATTCTCACTTGAGTGGTTTTCATTGGTCAGGCCATAGGACTCTAGGGAGTACACTGGTATGTGACAGTAGGAGAACTGTGGGCAGGCTTTAATTTTCTAAGTGCATTTCTAAGTGGCCCTTCTCCCACAACTAATTCCAGCAGGCCCTTTGTTTCCCACCTCTCACTTCAGTAGAGAGAAATCCATTACCAACTCTTCTATGCCATTATCATCCTAACTAATATGTCCCAAGTCCTGCTATTTCAGATCACAGCAGAGCTGCTAACCAAGGCTGTTTCCATATCAGGTAGAGGCCACAGATCCTATCATGTTCTAGGAAATTCACAAACAGAAAGCACGCCTATAAGAGAATCTGCAACCCAAGGTCCAACCTTAGAAAGATAGTTATAGGGCTGGAGAGATGGCTCAGAGGTTAAGAACACCGACTGTTCTTCCAGAGGTCCTGAGTTCAATTCCCAGCAACCACATGGTGGCTCACAACCATCTGTAATGAGATCTGGCGCCCTCTTCTGTGTACATAATGAATAAATAAATCTTTAAAAAAAAAAAAAAAAAAGAAAGATAGTTATAAGTATTAACTCAGAAGTTCCCTGGGACCTAGTTTTTTGCATATTGAGTGGCTTAGGAAATATCCTCTGTTCTCTATGTTTACCTACAGTGTGATGAGAATAGCACATTTAACAACCATGCCCTGTACCTGGGCCTGCCCTGCTGCAAAGAAGACTACAATGGCTGCCCTAATATTCCCTCCAGCCTCATCTTCCAGCGTAGCACCAAAGAGTCTTTCTTCATTTCTACACAGCTTTCTTCTACCAAACTCACACAGAATGGTAGGTAATGGTGCCTGCAAGGTGGTTCTCTCCTTTGTTTTCAGGTGTTGGTTCCACATTGCTTGTGTGTGTTGAGATCAATACTGCTTCTTCGTGACAAAGTAGAGACCTTTTTTTTTTTCCATTTGAAATTGAAGAAATTGCTCAACAATATAGCCCACAAAGTTGTCCGTGGCTCTTGTAGTTCCTAGGGTTCACATCCACAGTGCACAGATATATCTTTATCTTTTTTTAGCATTTAAAAGAATGTTACAGTCACAAGTAGTTCTATTACCCTAGATTCCATTTGTCTTTGAAAGAGTCTGAGCCTTGCTTAACTTTCTAAGGTTTGCTGTCTTCTGGGTTTGCTTTCTAGTGGATCTCCTCGCTCTGCTGAAATGGAAAGCCTTCCCAGACCGAATTATGGACATCCTAGGGCGGTTGCGGCATGTCAGTGGGGAAGAAATTGTTAAGGTATGTCTCTCCTTCAGGCTAAGCACACTGTCTGAAGAAGAATATGGGCAGAAGACCTTCCCTATGATTTCTGCCAGTAAGCCTCTAAGACCATTTCTCCAAATACATAGTAGATGAATGGGAATAGTTTGGGGAGGTTTTTTGTTTGTTTTGTTTTTATTTTTTCCAGTTTCTTTGCTAACTACTTTATTTTTCTTCAAGAAAATGTTTATTACCCCTCAGGAATTACATTTAAATTTTAAACTCTATTTAATGATTTCTCTTACTTCCCACAGGAAAAAATATTAAAGTATAGTGGTAAAAAGTATTTGCTCAGAGCCAATCCTAGTGGTTGTGCTGTCTGAATGGCTTTGTTTTCTTTTTTATTTAGGTCTTTCTCATTTTCCTTACTTTATAGCCCTTTGACACACAAGCCTGAGCTCTTGATTATAAACACTCTGAGTACTGTCCATTAATGTGTGGCTGTTCCTTTTGGTCCTACTTCTTACCTGGGGTCCATACTAGAGAACTCTTACTTATCATCTAGCGTGGATATTTTCTCTATGTATCTTTGTGATATTTCCCATCTAATGAAACACTGTCTTTTTCAGTTGTATTTTTAGGAATTCTCTGGGCGGCATTTTGCCCAGTTGGTTTTAGCTTGAGATATACCCGGCACTTCTGGAAGCACAAGCCCAGCAGGAAATACTACACAGTAGACCAGTCTCTGCTGAAGAGAGTGGAGGAAGAATCCTAAGTTACCTCATATTGTTTTGAAATACATTATAAATGTATCATTTACATGCTTCGATTGACAAGATAATAGATTTTAGTTTTCAAGACTCTAAGCACCCATTGTTATTTACTATTATCTTCCTTAGTTTTGCAGGAAAAAAAGGCATATACTTAACAAAACAAACACTAGCAACAAATAACACCGCCAGGTTTTTAATCCACGTTGAGAGCCCTTATTGGCTGCATTTTCCTTTCTCCTGAGATATTTTGGTAATTACTCTTTCCTTAGACGTTTAGCATTTGCCCAATGGGAAGAGCCACTTTAGATAGATCTTCTGCACGGTCCTTAAGCTATATATAACCCCAAGAGTCTACCTAGTTATCTCTTATCTAGGTAGTGGCAGGTACTAGATATGTTTATTGTTTTGCTTTTAAGATTCTTGGATGGCCGGGCAGTGGTGGCACACGCCTTTAATCCCAGCACTCGGGAGGCAGAGGCAGGCGGATCTCTGTGAGTTTGAGGCCAGCCTGCTCTACAGAGCAAGATCCAGGAAAAGTGTAAAGCTACACAGAGAAACCCTGTCTCGAAAAACCAAAAAAAAAAAAAAAAAAAAAATCTTAGAGATTTTTGTTGTTTACTGGGAGCTAGAAATCATTGTTATATGAAAATTTGACCTTGCATCCACAGTCCTAAGATGGGAACCCTTTGTTTCTTGTGTTGTTTCAGTTTCTGCAGGACATATTGGATACACTCTTTGTGATTTTGGATGATAATACAGAGAAATACGGCCTTTTGGTTTTTCAGTCTCTGGTAAGTCATTTCCTGAATTTTGATTTTTTTTTAATTTTTATTCTTCTCCCATACAATACATCCTAACTGCAGCTTCTTCTCCCTCTACTCCTCCCAGTTCCCCCTACCTCTAACATCTCCCAGATCCACTCCACCCTCCCCCAGATCCTTTACCCCCAGAAAAGAGCAGGCCTCCCAGGAATATCTACCAAATATGGCACAATAAGAAACAAGAAGACCAAGCACAAATCCTCTCAAGACTGGGCAAGGCAACCCAATAGGAAAAGAGTCCCAAGATCAGGCAAAAGAGTCAGAGACACCCCCACTCCTGGTGTCAGGAATCCCCCCAAAACACCAGACCAATAACCATAACATAGAAGACCTAGTGCAGACCCATGCAGGCTCCATGACTGTCACTTTATTCTCTGTGAGCCCCATGAGCCCTGCTTAGTTGATTCTGCAGGTGTGCTCTCCCAGTGTCCTCAATCCCTCTAGCTCCCACAATTCCTCCTCCCCCTCTGCTGTGGTGTTCCCTGAGACATGTTAGAGACCTCTGACTTGGGTGCTCTCTCCACCTCATGTTTGGCTTTCTCTACATCTACTTCCATCAGCTGCCAGAGGCAGCTGCTCTGATGTTGACTGGACTAGACCCTGATCTATGAATATAGCAGAGCATCATTAGGAATCATTTCATTGATTTATGTATTTATTTTGCCAGTCATGTTTGGTTCTACCCGAGGCACTTCGCTATCCAGCCTCCGGTTTCTGGTCATCCAGGCAGTGCCAGGCATGCACTCCTTATTAATTATTACCATCATATGTTTTAAAACAATCTAAAAAACTTACTAGACTGAGTTAAGAGAAGATCTGTTTTCAATAGAAAAGGGTCTTATGATTGTCACTCAAGCAGGACTAACCAGCCAACCTACCCATCATATTCCTCCAAGATCAAGCTTGAATAATTGGATTTGAGGGCTAGAAAAGAGGCTCACCAGTTGAGAGCACATATTAGTCTTACAAAGGACCCAAGTTTGATCTCAGCTGAGAGTGATTTCAGTGTTTGGCACACTTTGTTTAATATATGAAGTACCACAGGAGAGTTGTATATTCAAGATGAATTGGTATTCCAATCTAAAGGATAGAGAATTGAAAGTAAAGCTAGAATGGTCCTCTAGATTTTTTTTCTTTTTTTTTTTTTTTTTTTTGGTTTTTCGAGACAGGGTTTCTCTGTGTAGCTTTGTGCCTTTCCTGGAGCTCACTTGGTAGCCCAGGCTGGCCTCGAACTCACAGAGATCCGCCTGGCTCTGCCTCCCGAGTGCTGGGATTAAAGGCGTGCGCCACCAACGCCCGGCGTAGATTTTTTTTCTTACTTGCTTCCTGGTCATGAGACCCTTTTTAGAGGAGCACAGACTTCCACAGGCTTAAATTACCCCCTTTTCCAAGTTTTGGAGGACTCCTGAGTGTTTATGCCACTTACACAGGTATTTATTGTCTGTCCTTGATTCATATTGTACCACTCATCATTGTTGTGAATGAAGAGGCTCCAGGTAATATAGGCACAAACTGATAAAATGTAGATGTGGACTGGAAAGTCAATGGAAGAAAAAAAAAAAAACAAGACATAAATACAGACAATGGAAATCTTATGTTTAGTTCCCAGAGGGAATACTAACAGTTTGGTCTTTGAAGAACAAGAATCTGTTCCCTCCTAGGAACTTTTCTGAGGCCTCTAATTAAATAAACCATGATGGCCTTCTTCTATCTTCTCAGGTTTTCATCATCAACTTGCTTCGAGACATAAAATATTTCCACTTCCGACCTGTGATGGACACATATATCCAAAAGCACTTTGCTGGAGCCCTGGCATATAAGTAAGTTGTATTTGGCATCATTACAAACTTGTATTTGAAGAGAAAATCAGAAATTTAAGAAGTTTAGTTGTAGCTGGCATTCATTTAGCTGACTTTTTAAATTTACTTTTGTAATTGTGGTTAAAAAATGTAATGTAAAATTTACTGTCGTAACCATTTTCAAGTTTATGATTCCATATAATTAAATAATTTACTCATATTGTTATAGAGCCATCACTAGAATTCCATCCATCTCCAAAGCTCTTTTTATCCCACAAGCCAAAACTCTAACATTCAACAATTATACTTGTCAGTTTCCCCAGCTTCTGAAAAACATTATACTTTTTGTCCTTGAGATTGACTGCACTTTAGTACCTCCTATAAGAGTCAAAGTATTTGTCCTTCTGTGAGTAGCTTGTTCACTTACTATGTCATCCAAGTTCGTCCATGTTGTAGCATATATCAGCATTTTCTTTTTAAGAATGAACAATAGAAAGCTGGAGAAATGACTTGTAGTCAGAAGTTTTCTCTGGTCCCACCCAGCCTCGTGGTTCCTCAGCTGCTTATAAAATAATCATTCAGAGGCTTAATATTAATTACCAATAGCATGGCCTATGGCAGTCTTCTTGCTAGCTAGCTCTTAGAACTTAACCCATTTCTATTAATCTAAATTTTACCACGTGTTCCATGGCTTTACCAGTCTGCTGGCATCTTGTTGTTCCTTTGGCGGCAGCTGGCATCTCTCCCCCCTCTCCTTTTTTCTCTCCATATATCTGCTTAGATTTCCCATCTGCCTCTAAGCTGCCTTGCCATAGGCCAATGCAGCTTTTTTTAATCAACCAATCAGACCAACACATATTAACGGCATACAAAAATACATCCCACAGCACTTCCCCTTTTCTGTATAATCAAAAAGGAAGGTTTTAACTTTTTCAACATAGTAAAATTATATATAATAGAACAGTTATCAAGCAGTAATTACAGTTATAATAGCTAGTCTATTTGTATTTGGCAAAATTAAAGATTCTATCCATCCTATATTTGTGAGTCTAAGGTTTCATATCTAATTTATCTTTTATCATAACCAAGGAAAATTATAACTATTTAGTTTTCAACTACATCAAAGACCTCAGAAGGATATAATATTAGCTAAGTAAACAGGAAGAGCATTGTAAGCAACTTCCAAAAATCTAAAATGACAGAGACAGCAGGCTGCCTGGACAGTTACCCAAAGTTCCTATGCAATGTTGGGGCATCCATCTTTAACCTATAGGCCTAGAGTTTCTCAGTTGCTTCTCCCTGTGTCCTGCAGAATGTCTGGCAGTCTCCTCTGCAAAGCAGGAACCTGAAGGACCATCTCACCTTGTTTTGGCAGAATTTAGTGGTCCTGTATGTCCAGTTGATAACAACATTTTGTCAAGCAATCCAGGCAAGAACAGTTTCTTGCCCAAATGGCTACTTATTGCCATAAGGAAAGCAAACTCCATATGGAGTTTCTTTGATACCCATCATCTTCTTTGGAATAAATCAATGCTGCCAGCAGCAGATGTGTCTCACTGTCCAGAAAGTCTTAAGTTTTCAAAATATTTTAAATGCCATATTCTTTAGGTCTTTGAAGTATTTGAAGATTACCTACCTAATTGAAATATATCTATGTATACCTAGAAAACTTAACTAATATGACTATAAGTTTGATTATCATAGATGACTAATTATTAATCTGTATTTCTTAATTATACATTACAATTTAAAATGAGCTGCACAAATATAATACTTTAAACAAGAGTAGAAATATATATACATTATAACAATATAAAATTTAGATTTGTATCAATAAACTAAATCCATAGCAATGTAAAACATTTAAACAAGTTGTTGCTCTTCAAAAGTAGTTTCAATAGCTTGGCAGTGGTGGCACACACCTTTAATCTCAGCACTTGGGAGGCAGAGCCAGGTGGATCTCGGTGAGTTTGAGGCCAGCCTAGTTTACAGAGCAAGATCCAGGACAGGCAATAAAACTACACAGAGAAACCTTGTCTCGAAAAATCAAAACAAAACCAAACAAAAAAAGTAGATTCAATAATCTACCTTTTATCCTATCATATCTATACTATTCCTTTTTCTTTTATAAAAAGAGATTGCATTTATAATCAACCCCTTTAAATAGAAATAAACATTTATAAACAATATTTTGGGAATTTGGGCATAGCTTCTCATACTACTTTCTGCTGGTTGTGGGCACTGGCAATCTTATCAGGATCCTGAGAAAATTAAGAATTATGGTCAAGTCCTGAATGGAGTAGTCTGTGAGGCTGTGTTGTCTGAGCCAGTTGCCTTGAAGCTGTTCAGGATGTTGGAACATCTGGAGACCTCTCAGAGTGTCTTCCTTGATCAAACCATATTAGCTTGGACACAATCCATAGGTTCTCATCTTCTGTGGAAACAAAAGCAGAACCTCTTCTCCAAAGCAACGTATCCTTAGACACAAATTTTGAAGTCAAGATACCTTTAAAGTATATATATATATATATATAGGTTTAACTCAGCAGCCTTTACAATAAATGTCTTTCTGCAGTTAAAAATCCTTTGGCTCAGTCTGGGAGGAGGGGACTGGACCTGCCTGGACTTAGTCTATCAGGTCGATCTCAGTCCTCGGGGGTGGCCTTGATCTGGAGGTGGTGGGAATGGGGGGTGGGCTGGGGGGAAGGGGAGGGGGGCAGGAAGGGGGAGAACAAGGGAATCTGTGGTTGTTATGTAGAACTGAATAGTATTGTAAAATAAAAAAAAATAATGAATCAAAAAAAAATCCCATAGACAATATAATCCAGACTCTCTGTGTCATTTCCATCTTTACGTGGCTTATTTTTATATTATTTTTACTGTTTCTTTAAAGACTTTATTTTTAAAACTATTTCTTATATAACTATACTCCTTTTCCTCTCTCTTCCAAGCCTACGTAAATTGTGAACCATTTAGAGTTTTATTCCATTCTGAATCTTTCTCATTGTGAATCTATAATTCTTCTCTGACAAGGAGAGATTTTAAACTGCTAAACTCTGTGGCTAGGACCAAAGCCTTGACTGCTGACTCTGCCCACCTCAGCTTCCCAACATGGTAGAAGTAATTCACCTCCAGCTCTGGGATCCATGCTCTCTGCTGACTCTGGGAAGTAGTGGGTCCATGTCTCCATCATGTAGCCCAGAAACTTTTTTTTTGTACTAGCAAAAGCTAAATCCACCATGCAGTGCACTGCACTACTTGGAGAATCTGCCATGCTGCTTAGCTCATGGCGGCTGGTGGCCAGCTCCATCTCACAGGCAGCTGTCAGCAGATGAGTCTGCTCTGCTGCTGGCATGAGACTGTGAGACTAGGAAGCCTAGTGTGGCTCCGTTTCTGTACATTCAGAGTCTTTAAGCTTTCTTAGGTCTATGTGGATCAATGCCCAACAGTTTGTGCCAAATGTAGTCGGAAGTTTTCTCTGGTCCCATCCAGCCCCTCAGTCTCTCAGCCACTTATAAAATAATCATTCAGAGGCTTAATATTAATTACCAATTGCATGGCCTATGGCAGGCTTCTTTATAGCTAGCTCTTAGAACTTAACCCATTTCTAAATTTAACCCATTTCTATTAATCTATGTTTTGCCATGTGTTCCATGGCTTTACTGGTCTGCTGGCATCTTGATGCTCTTTCAGCAGCGGCTGGTGTCTCTCTACACTCCACCTTTCTCTTTCTGTCTCTGTCCTTGAATTTCCCACCTGCCTCTAGGCTACCTTGCCATAGACAAAAGCAGCTTATTTATTAACCAATGGGAACAACATATATTCACAGCATACAGAAAGACATCCCACAGCAGTGACTCATTGGTTAAGAGCACTGGCTGTTCTTCCAGAGGACTAAGGCTTCATTTGAAGCACCCAATGGCTTCCTTTCCCCCGGCATCCATCAACAGCTGTTAATTTCCCAGGAGGGCTAGAGCCCCATGAGCCCCTTTCCTATCTTTGACTGACTGTTGGCAGCCCCAGTTTTGTGCATGCCCAGTGCTGGCAACTGCAGGTGCTGTTAGTTCACTATTGCAATGGTCATGGCCTGCCCAGGATAACGTTTTACAGCCCTTCTTGCTGTCATCTGGCTCTTAGAGTCTTTTCCCTCTTCCTTTATGTTCCTTGATCCTTAGAGAGGGTGATATAGATGTCCTGTTTAGGGCTGAGCACTCAGCAGTCACTTGTTCTCAATACTTTGAGTAACCGTGAGTTTCCGCATTCAGTGCCATTCACTATAAAAAGAAGCTTGTATGGTCAAGATTGACAGTAGCACTTGTGTATGGGTATAAACATAACTACTTAGAAGGCAGTTTGATACCATGTCCATTTAGCAAAACAACCATAATAATATTCCCTCCACCCATGTTTTTTGTTTTATTTTAATCAGGTTTACCGTAGTAACCATTGAATTCCTTATTGTGGAGCAGGCCTCAAATCCAATTAGGGAGTAGTTGGTTAACCCCAAAACACTATTACACTGGTGGGCCTACATCTTGTTTGGCCCACTGCTGTGTAAAACAGTTGATGGGGTGTCGTTCCTTCCCACTCCCCACCCCCAACATCTGCATGGTATTGTCTGGTACTGTGCATGACAGCCAGCAGCAAGGGAGTCTCCTATTCAGTTCCAGATTGATTTCTCTGTGTCCTGCAACCGAGGTATGTGGGGTCTTCAGAAATAAGGTCTTACCAACTACAGAGCAGTGGTCATAGCCTATGTTGTTTTGGAGTCTCTGTAACCTTCCTGACCAACAACTCTTACAGGGAGGTATGTTACACCTGGCACTGAGATATGTGTTTGATTGCCTGTGGCTTCTGGGATTGACATCCACTTGTATAGGTTACTTCCATTCAAAATCTTTTTTTCCCCCGAGACAGGGTTTCTCTGTGTAGCTTTGAAGCCTGTCCTGGATCTCGCTCTGTAGACCAGGCTGGCCTCAAACTCACAGAGATTTACCTGGCTTTGCCTCCCGAGTGCTGGGATTAAAGGCATGCACTACTGCTGCCCGGCTCAAATTCATTTTTTTAAATATATTTTTAAGTTACTTATAGAGTAATAGGTTTCTATATAATTTTTTTCCAATTTAACTCTTTATTGATTCTTTGTGCATTTCACATCATTCATCTTGATCCCACTCATCTCCCTATCCCTTTCCATCCACCCTCTACTCTTGCAACCTCCTCCCAATCTCCAGGATAAAACAAAATGAAATATAAAAGAGAAGAGATTTTTTTTTTAAAAAAGAAAAAGATCTCGTGTGGAAGCTGTAGTGTGACACAGTGAGTCACACAGTTTACCCTTTAGTCCGTGTATCTTTACTTTCAAGTGTTTATTGCATTGAGTCATTGGTCTGGTTTGAGGCCTCTGGTTTTTGCTACACCATTGATACTAGGTCCTCACTGGGACTCCTCTTGAATATCCTGTTGTTGCCTTGTGTCACGAAGATCCTGAAACTTTGGGTCTGCAGGACCAGCCCCTTCAGGTGCTCCAGCAGATGGCAGGTGGGGTGGATGCTGGGGTGTGCCAACTTATAGCCCTGGTGGTTGCTGGGTTGGTTGGCCCCCAAGCTCTACCTCATCCTCACTACCAGAGTGAGCTCTCCAGCATTGCCCCAGCCAGCTCACACTGTGTAGTAAGCAGCAAGGGGTGGGGCCAGTTCTCCTGCTCTCGTGTCTGTAACACGAATCTTAAAAGGTCTTATTAATAAAAACAAACCTGAAGCCAGATATTGGGGTGAATGCTGGAAGATCAGAGAAGCAGAACAAGCCACAGCTAACCTCACCTTGCCAACTCCTTAGCCAATCCTGTTTCTTCAAACCATAAGCCTCTGAGTCCTCATCCAAATGGATCTCAGCTGAACTGCTGCTAAAAGCTTAAAAAGGCTCTAGTTCCTGGTCCTCATGCCTTATATACTTTTCTGCTTCCTGCCATCACTTCCTAGGATTAAAGGCCTGTGTCCTTCCCAAGAAAGACATGAGTTCTCAAGTCCTGGGATTAAAGGTGTGTGCCACCATGCCTGGCTCTGTTTCCAGTGTGACCTTGAACTCACAGACATCTGTATGGATTTCTGCCTCCAGAATGCTAGGATTAAAGGCATGTGCTACCACTGCCTAACCTCTATGTTTAATAAAATGGCTGTTCTGTTCTCTGACCCCCAAGTGAGTTTGTTGGGGTATACAATATATCAATCACACCAACCCAGTGGTCTTCCTCTTTGCTCACATTTCCCATGTGTTCTACTACCTTCTCCCATTCACGCTTCTTTCCAGCTATCCACCCTAGTTCTAACAGTTTTCTTTCAGTGACCCTCGACACACACTCACAATCATGATAAATAGTAGAACAATAAGAAATGAGCATACATGAGATCTAAACAGAGGTACTTTTGCTTCTTCACTTCAAATTTGGATGCCTTTAAATTCTTTTTCTTACCTTATTGCTCTAGGTAGAACTTCTCATAAAAATAAATTAATATAAATAAATAAGTAGTTAAAAACAAGTGTCCTTTGCTTTTTCTTCATCTTAAAATAGCTGTCAGTCACAACAAATACGATGTGAGCTGCAGGCTTTCTGTTGGGAGTTTAAAATATAGTTTATTAACATAGTTACTTGATTTTTTCTGTTAAGAACTGATGGTAAAGCTACTGAAATTCAGTCTTGTTTGCATGATAAACATGAGAAGCCAACATTATATATAGTACCCCAAATAAAGATCAAATAAAACAAAAAGAAGCCGGGCAGTGGTGGCGCTTGCCTTTAATCCCAGCACTTGGAAGGCAGAGCCAGGTGGATCTCTGTGAGTTCAAGGCCAGCCTGGTCTACAGAGTGAGATCCAGGAAAGGCTTCAAAACTACATGGAGAAACCATGTCTCCAAAAAAAAAAAAAAATCATGTGAAACAAATTAGCTTAGCTAAGACCATTGGATAAATAAGATGTTGCCATTTTTATGAAATTAGTATAATTTTTACTGCCATAAACAAAACTTAACAGTGGCATAACTGAAGAATTCTTAGATTTTGATGGCACTTTGAAGAGTAGATACTATGTGGTTTATATGTCATCTTCTTAGTTTTCAGCAAATTTGAGATATATTGTTTTTACCTTCATATGTCCAGTGACTAGTATGAGGCACAATGGGATTAAATAATGTGCCTAAGAACACAAAACTGCATACTAGTAGGCACCACAGCTTGTACCTTTTACATCTGTCAATCTCTTGTCATGTAAATGTGTATACCTTCTTGTTAGATTGTCGGCCTGCCGCTTTAAAATATGGTACCTTAAGCAATTAGATGTGTCCAGTAGTGGCGCATGCCTTTAATCCCAACACTCCCGGGAGGCAGAGGCAGGCCAATATCTGAGTTTGAGGCCAGCCTGATCTACAGAGCAAGTTCCAGGACAGTCAGGGATACACAAAAAAAATCTTGTCTCAAAAAACCAAAAGAGAGAGAGAGATTAAGAGATATTAGATATGCCAGGGGGAATCAGGCCACATATCTTCTGTAACTTATCCCTAAAAACAAGGAGAACCAACAGACACTTTCTGTGACTGTTAGAGGAAGCCCAGCTTCCCTTTGCTGCTAAGGACAAGACATCTTTAAACTATGGTCTCACCTAGTGCCTACCTCCATGTCAGAAGTAGCATAGGCTAGGCCAAGAAGTATAAAGCTTCTCCACTTACTCTGGGAACCTATAAGACTCAGAAGCCCTGTTTGCTCCTTAAATGTGAAGGCTCTTTCCTTCGAGACCTCCTCATACTCTACAGGGCATTTGTCTCTTCCAATGCTCTCCCAATTTACGGCTTGATCATGGCCCTCTAGTTGTGGCATTCTCTCCTACTACAGCTTATTTTGAAGGGTAGTTTGTTTCAGTTCCTTTGCACAAACCTGCTGATTCTTCTCTTTTAAATTGTAATACTTCTGACCCAGTAAACTCATTGCTCTTAGGTGACTTGGTCCTTGGGAAATGAGGTGTGGAATGGAGTGGCATTTAGAATTATACACTTTTATTCAGTGTACTAGTTAGTATTGTATGTTCTGGAGATACTGCAACTTAAGACAAATCAAAATACATAATACAGTCTAAGTTTGGGGGGAAATGAGAGTGGGAAAGAGTGCTTGTGACTGCTGATATAAATTCTGTAGCTCCCTATGCACAGAGAATGTCTGTCTTTCTCAGATAATGTGAAAATTCTGCAGCTGTGATAGATCCATCACTCTAGCTCATCAGCACAATATTATTTCCTATTTGACAGTTCTTTGCTATTCTATTTGACTAAATACAGATTTGAGACTCACTGCCTTTTGGTTAAAATGGAATTTCTATAAATGTTCTCTTTCCAGGGAGCTCATCCGCTGTTTGAAGTGGTACATGGACTGCTCAGCAGAACTGATTCGGCAGGACCACATTCAGGAAGCCATGCGGGTATTGTCCCAAGCTTGCCATAAAGAAGGGGGCCACTCCTTCAGTTTTTTTTGTGGGCAATGTCATTGGTATGGTGCTCAAGACAACTATAGTATGCTGACCTACTTTCAGGGGTGAATGCCTTGATCCATGCAATCTCCTTTCCTCCCCTCAGTAGTGTTCCATGAGAGCTTTACACCTCATCATTTTACCTTGAAGCAAGAAGTGAATATGGTTCCTGGCTGTCCTCTTCTACCTTATTTTTACCATATTATCAGTTTGCCCTCCCACTGGCTCAAGTATTGATACTATTTCTAAACTAATATTGGTAGGAACATTGATTAGAATTAAGATTGAATACAATTCCCTTCTTTAGTGAGTACTGTTATAATACGTAGCATACGCTGTCCCAGCAGTCAGACAAAATGCTTAGTCACCACAGGGCCTTACCTCCTAGGTAATCTACATGCAGCATGATCGCGTAATCTGTGCGCATTCATGGTGTAACTACATAAGCCCATATGTGCATGCGTCGGGGGAGAGGGAGGAAGAGACCTATAAAAGCAGATTCCACCTGTTCCCCACTCTTTCTTTGGCACTGTTTGTTTCCAGTAGGTCTATTGCACGTCCCTCTTTTCCTCCCCTAGTAAAACTCTTGTAGTGGGTTTCTTTGTACTTCATGTTCTCTATTGCCCAGTAAATAGCACTGCAAATAAATAACAGATACTAAATATTGTTTTTTGGAACTTTGTTAATTAAAAAGAGAAAAGTAGATAGATGTACCATATGAAGATGTTTGAAGAAGATAACCATAAAACCTTGGCCTTAAGGAGAATCTGGAGTCTTCTGTGGGCTGGTGTCAACATGTTGGCTTGAATAGGTTCCCTGACAGTGCAGCTTGCTTTTCATTGCTGGGTAGCTCCAGATGATAAGAGACTCCTCTCACTGTGAGTTAACTTCAGTCTATTAACTTCTCATAGCTCCTCTATACAATACAGAGCAATTAAATTCTCTTTTTTTCCAAGTGTTTTTTTCCATTTTTTTAATTAAGAAATTTTTTATTCATTTTACATACCAATCACAGACCCAAGCTTTCATATCTTCTAGAGACACCCTTAAAGCAAGTTCATACTTTTTGTATCTGTCCCTGACTTATCTTGTACTTGAGTTATCTTTCCTTAAAGTTGCTTTTTAAATTATGTTTCCCCTACTTTCTACATAGTAATTAAAAGGAGAATGGCATCAAAGTTGTTCTTTTTTCTGTCTTCTTTTAGTATCACATCATCTATACTAAGTATAGGCCCTGTGTTGTGTATTGTTCTTCTTGCTTACATAGTACAATGTATCAGATAGCATGGGTAGAATTAAGCCACAGATCTCTTTTTACTTTTCCTTGGCTTTCTGAACATACTTTAAATAGCTGAGGCTATAAGTTTTTTTTCCTCCTTCATACAAATGTTCACTAAATGGTTACTGTCTGTTCTGAGTGCTAAGAAGCATACTTAAGACCAGACCAGCCAGGCCGTGGTAGCACACGCCTTTAATCCCAGCACCCGGGAGGCAGAGCCAGGCGGATCTCTGTGAGTTCGAGGCCAGCATGGACTACAGAGTGAGTTCCAGGACAAGGCTCCAAAGCTACACAGAGAAACCCTGTCTTGAAAAACAAAACAAAACAAAAAATCCAGCCCATCTTCTAAAAATTAAATACAAAAGATTCTGTGTGAGCCCATTAATTAAATAATTAAGGGTACTATAGAAAATTTGGAAGACTTCCCCATCCACATTGGCATGTCATTGTGCAGGTCTTGTTTATAAAGCCATGTCATGAAGTATTGCAGCACGGGTGTGAGGGTTCCTGTGAATCCGTGGAAAGAAGACTCAGAAGCACCATAAAAACGAATCTAGCCTTTTGTGGCTGCATGGGGATCTAGTCTCTCAGGACTGAAAACTTTCCCTTCACCCAGGGCTTTTTTATTTTTCTCTATATTTACAGTTTAGCCAGTTGATTTCCATATGCTCAAAACAACCTGAAAGAAGCTCCCAAAAATACAATGCCAAGTGTAAATCCCTCAATTCATCAGGTACCACAGTTTTTTGGGTTTCCTGAACCAGGTTTTGCATAGACCTTTGTATCCTTGGTATACTCTCAGACAAGAGACACAGAGGGCAACAAGAGATACAAAGGGTGTCTGCTAAACAAAAGATGGATTAGGGCTACATGCTGCTCTCTAGACTTATTGTAGATGTATTGATTGGGGTTGGGCACTCCAGTCAGTTGTTGTTTACATTTTTATCAGTTGAGGATTTCTGTAATAGTCCCTGTCTGTTGCAAAAAGAAGCTGCTTTTATGAAGGGTGAGAGCTACACTTACCTGTAGAAATAAGAATAAGTGTAAATACACACTAGAGATAGAAATTATGCTAGTTTAAGAAAGTGGCAGATGTAGGTTCTCCTCTAGGGTCCATGACCTCTTCAGCCATGAGTAGTTGACTAGGTTTACAGTACAATCATGAATTCCCTCCTATTGAGTGGGCCTAAATCTAATTAGACAGCTGTTGATTCCATCCCAGATAGAAGTGCTACTATTGCACCAATGAGAATATCGTACTGGACTGGTCATGGTTGTGGTTGTAGACTTTAAAGCTGGACGGGAATAGTCATTGCTTCTCTCCTCTGACAGTTTGCACAGCACCTATGCAAGTTACTCCTCAGGCAGGTGGCTTCCAGGCCAGTTGCAGCTTGTTCCTTCAAGTCTGTTGTCTGAGGTGTGTGGTGTCTTCAGCAATAGTCTTTCCTTCAAATTCTGGGAAGCAGCCAAGGTCAATGGCAATAGCTTATATTATTTTGGGAGTCTCTTGGACTCCCTTATCAACATCTTGAAGGGAAATTTCCCATGCTTGGCACCAGGGCTTTTATTAGCTAGTCTATGGATGTTGGGAAGAGCATTATTACCCTATGTGGCATGTCTTAGTCACTGTTCTATTGCTGTGAAAAGATGCCATGACCAAGGCAATTCTTATAAAAGAAAACATTTAACTGGAGGCTTGCTTACAATCTACTATCATTATGGTGAGAAGAGTGGCAAGCTGGTATGGCAAGCATTGTGCTGGAGAAGCAGTTGAGAGCTACATCCTGATCTACAAGCAGAAAGACAGAAAGACAGACAGACACTGGGATTGGCATGGTGCTTTGAAACCTCAGTGCCCACTCCCAGTGGCACACTTCCTTTAACAAGGCTATACCTCCTAATCCTTCTAATCCTTTCAAATAGTACCACTCTCTGGTGACTAAGCATTCAAATATATGAGCCTATGGGGGCCATTCTTATTCAAACCACCACATGGCATAACTCCATTAAACACACTCTGTGTGTGTGTGTGTGTGTGTGTGTGTGTGTGTGTGTGTGTGTGTGTGTGTCTCATGCATGAATATGTGTGTGTGTGTGTGTGTGTGTGTGTGTGTGTGTGTGTGTTTAAGCCAACACAAAATAATGTGTTTTACTTTGGCTTTCTCAAATACCTTTAGTGTTTTTCTCTTTTCTCCCTGCCCCTCCCCAGAAAAAGTCCCCCTCCCCATTTTTCCCATTTTCCCCTTCATAGCACCAGTGTCCTACTACCCTTTCCTTTTCTTGAGCATCCCACTCACGGTCCTTTTGTATTGTCGTGGTTTCTGTGGTTACTCCCAAGTTATATAATAGCATCTAAAGATTTAGAATTAGGATCCACAGATGAGAGATATGTGTGTGTATGTATGTGTGTGTATCACATTTTCATTATCCAGTCAGCAGTTGAATGACCTTTAACTTGTTTTCATTCTCTAGTTATTGTGAATAGAAGTGGCAATAAACATGGCTGAGCAAGTATATGTGGAATAGGATATGAGGATGGCTTTTGACAAAGTGTTCTACAAATATAGCATGCTTTTCACTGCTGAGCTATATCAATCCCTTAGCAGGTAGCAAAGGGGTATAATGAATCTTCTTGGTGATATAAAAGTTGTAATAGGGGATGGAGAGATTACTCAGTGGACAAGAGCACCTTCTGTGCAAGCATGAGGACCTGACTTTAAATCCTGGCACCCAAAAAGCCTGGCATGGCCACAAGCAAGCCTGTAACCCCAACTCTCTGGGAGGAGGCAGAAATGAGGAGCATTGGGGCTTGCCTGCTGCCAGTCTAGCTCCAGATTCTGTAAGAGACCTTGTCTCAAAGAACAATTAAGACACCTGAAGTCTTCCTCTAGCCTCTACAGGTGTATACACACACACACACACACACACACACACACACACACACGCACACACACGCACACACACACACACCTCTCCTCCCATAACACAGAGAAGAGAGAAAAGTTGTAAAAACTTTCACAGTCTCCTCTCCTTTCAGATTTACTGAGTAGAAAAGGACGGTGTAGCTGCTTTAGCCTCAGTTAATGCCTCATTTTCTCCAAATAGGGTTGGGAGCAACCCCTTGAATCTTGAACAGATACCCTAAGATGTACCCTTTACCTTCTACCACACTCTGTCTTGGGGTCTCAAAGGTAGCAAGCTAGTTATCAGGAGTGAGAAAGGGGAAATCGGGTGGTAATGGAAGATTTAAAGTGGGCTTGTTTTCCTCTCCTTGGTCCAGGTTGCACAGGACTTTCTTTGACACAATCCTGTGCTCCTTTGCGCACTATTTTATATCATAGAACCTAGTAAGAGAACTAAGCCATCATGTGTGGTCAATGTGAACAACATTGCTGTTTAGAGCATCTCTTGTAGTAGTCATTTTCTGACTGAAAAGCAAATAGCTACAATTGGGCAATGCTGAGAAGAAAATATTTTCTTTTTAAAATTCAAGATGTGTGTAGTATATAACTAGATATAATAGATATCCTAGGCTTTCATATTTAAAAAAATAACTATTTCTGTCTGTTTCCCATATTCTACATAATCATTGATCCTTTGCCTCCTGAGGTTAGGCATCTGACTATAAGACATTTAACGGGCTCACATTTTAGCCTAAGCCTGTGAAAATTTTGAGATATTTCTCTGGGACTGAGAATATCCTTGTCATGAGGGAATAACTCCTACTGGAGTGACTGGCATAACCTAGTAAATGAGACTGGGTCTTGGTATTTTATATTTTCTGCTGCACAGGCATAAAAAATCACTAAAATATCATAGTAGAACAATCGTAGCACATAACTTGCAAATATCTATCTGGATTTATAAAGTAACAGACTTTTCAAATTCTCTATTCACTAGATGTTAAAAGGCTTCTAAGCACAGGGCTTTAAACACTGTATGAGGTCACTGTATTCGTTACCTTTTTTCATTCCTGTGATCAAATACCCAATAAAAAAACAACTAACAGTTCAGAGGAATGCTGTTCATCATGGGAGGCAAGACATGACATCAGGAATGGCTTGGTCTGTGGCACAGAGCAGTAAACAAAGGAGAATACAAGTCCTTATCTGGCTATCTCCTTTCCTGCCCTTTAAAAAACTAAGTTACATTTGTTTGTTTGTTTGTCTGTCTGTCTGTAGATGTGGAATGTGCATGTGGAAGTCAGAGAACAGCTTACCAGACACATTTCCCTAAACTAACCATCACCCTGTGAACTGAATTTTCTAAGGCAAACCTAACAGGCAGATGCTAAAAAGAGGCTAAGAATTGGTTTTTTTCTATGTATTTCAAGTAAATGGGTTTTGCTTGTTTTAATATGGTGTTTTTGCCTTTCAATTATCTGAGATAATATAGCATTTCTTTAATTAGAAAACAGTCTTGGTGCTTGAATCTATTCTCTTAAAGGAGAATTACTCTGTTGATAAGTGTCAGCCAAATTGCAAGTATCCATCAGAATTACATTCTGCTCTTAAGCCATTTTTTGAGGACATTGTCTTGTATGTTGCTCCTATACTGTTAATGGCAGATGTCATGGCTGGAAGGAACTGGAAAGTGGATGTGTCAGGTATACAAGCTGCTATACAACCTAGAACTAGTTTTCCAGACTTCTTTGACCTTATATAAGGAGGCAGAAGTCCCTAGTCCAGACCCCACCTGTAATGTAAAGTTTCAGGAGACTCCTTAAAAGCACTTTCCTTCTTAGTAAACTCAAAAGTACTTATACCAGGTGTGGTGCCATATGCCTCTAATCCCAGTACTCCACAGGACATGCAGGGAAATGGTGAGTTTGAGGTCAGCCTTGGCCACACAGCAAAACCTTGCCTAAAAAAAAAAAAAAAAGTAGCTAAGATATATCCTTGACTTTGGGGTTTTGAATTTCTGCCCTTAAAAAAAAAATACAAAGAATCTGAATTTTCTTTGAATTCTGAATGTTCTTTAATTTGACCCTTTGAATAATTATGACTTCTTAATTCCATAACCTAGAGAATGATTATAAAATCATTTGATCATTCTGTCAGTAAGCAGACAGCTTCTGCTTAGTGACAGTTTAGATCTTTGAGGAAAGATTTTTAAGAATAAAGTGCCCATCCATAGTTGGAATCAATCACATGTCACCTGAATTTTTTTTTTTTCTGTTTCTTTGCCCTTACATTCTTGTTATGTGAGTTCCTAGCTATCTTCAGTGTCTCTCTGTTACTTTTCCTCCTACATTTCTAGGCCCTGGAGTACCTTTTCAAGTTCATTGTGCAGTCACGAATCCTGTATTCAAGAGCAACATGTGGGATGGAAGAAGAACAGTTCCGGTCTAGCATTCAGGAGCTTTTCCAGTCCATCCGGTTTGTGCTGAGTCTGGACAGTAGAAACTCAGAAACACTCCTCTTCACTCAGGTCTGTGAACTGTGGGGAAATAGTGTGAGGTTTCTTGTTGCTATTGTTGTTGTGTTGTATGGGGATTTCCTAAATTAAATTACTTCTTTGACAATTTCATTTATAATAACTTCTGATTATTCTTTCCCTGACCCTTTTTTTTTAAATCTCCTTTCCCTCCTTAACAATTTTCTGTTCTTCTTTGCCAGTCCCTTTCTGAAAATCCTGACTCTTGGCTTGGTTTTGTGGCCTATTTAGTTTAATCATGGCCATCTGTGTAAACCATTGGATTGGCACTAATCGGAGCCTGGTGGAGTGTCCAGTGGTTACACAACTAAAGACAGTGACCCCCTCTTCTCTGAACCCACTAGTCACAAGTAGTTTAGTAGTGAGGGGAGAACCCCCAAGACCCTCTTCCATGCCTTACTATTGACAGCCCCATTCTGGGATGGACATCTACAGCTACTGTGTGGGGAGGTGCTGCTATTAAGACTGTCTTAGCAGGCACTTTCTTTGTCTGATTTTTAGAATTGAAGAAATTGTGGTAAGGTTCTGTGTGTTGGGAAAGAGTTGATTTACAAATAAATACTTGGTAGAACAAAATGCTGCTCTTTACTTGAAAGCCAACTTTGCCTCAGCTGTGAGGTATGAAAGAGCTTACTGGCTTTATACTAGAAAAGCAGCAGAACTTTATTATTATGAATTCTCCTTAGATCAAATTTGCTAGTTACCATACTATCGTTGTTAGTAACATTGTATTTATAGGGGATATTTAAAATATATAGGGATTTTATTTCCTAGGTAGTTTTTATTAAAACTTATCCATTACAACTGTTAAGAATGGGATAAATTGAAACCTAATAGGAATAACTGAATGCACTGACTAAGCATTAGAGCTGGATTCTATTAGAAATACCAGTGTTAGAAGTTTCCTTCTGCCTGATGTTGGTGGCCCACGCCTTTAATCCCAGCACTTGGGAGGCAGAGCCAGGCAGATCTCTGTGAGTTTGAGGCCAGCCTGGTCTCCAAAGCGAGTTCCAGGAAAGGCACAAAGCTACACAGAGAAACCCTGTCTCGGAAAGAAAAAAAAAAAAAAGAAGAAGTTTTCTTCTTCATACCAAAATTTCCTAACCAGCTAGTCTCTTACCTTTACCAAGCAGACTTGTGCTATAATAAATCAAACATTCATTACTTCATCCATACAGGGGTTGGCTTATTTTCTCTTATCAAATTGGTAGGCTTTTATCTAGTGGGTTATAGTTCTTCAGCTCCTCGAAGCCAATTATGCCAAAAGCTGTCCGTCAACAAAGATCAGATAGTTTCTTTGTGTCTCTCCATTCCATGACTGCATGAGTTATTAGTCAAAGGGTATGTTTAAACCCTGTCTTACTTGAGTTTAGAATAGTCTGGGTTTTTTTGTTTGTGTGTTTGTTTGTCTTCCACTTGCCTCTTTATGCCCATAAATTTCCTGTAGGTTCCTTGGCCAAAAAAACAGGTATTATCTGGGAGCTCCGTGCTACAAAGGAATTCTCAAGGTTTTGAGAGCCTCTCTAAGGAAATGCCTATGAGCTCACTTTAAAAGAACCACAAGAAACTCATTTTCTTCTCCCTGACTTTCCTCAGTCTATCTGTTCCTTCTAATAGGGGCCAAGGATACCTGCTGTTTCTCTCCCCAAAAAGAGTTACAGAGAGATTGAAGGTAGCTAACAGAGCAGGGTAGACATGCTTTCTGGGTGTTTGTCAATGCTTTGTACAGACAGTGGTGCTTCTGGCTCAGTACATACACTTGTCAAATGTTCTTGCAGAACCAGCTTTTGTTCCTGGTTGACCACTGGGCATTTCATCTGCTGCCTCCTTGGGTCATTGGGAGAAACATCAGAACAGATAGCTTAGACCTGGTAGACCTGGTATCAGTTTAGATATATTTAGGGTTCAAATGCGATTCATTGCTACCAAGCTTACGTTTCATGAGTTTTAGAACTCTTGGAAAATTTACAATTCATTTAGACTTTCTATCATTGATCATGACTATCAGAAGTTGTCAGAACACGTGTATCTTTCTGTTCTGGTGCATAATTGGGAACTTTCTTCATATACTGAGTATAACATATTTAACCCTCTTTTTGTCTTTTGTATCTGAATTGCTTACAAATTCCTGATATTTCATAGAGTTATTAACCTGAAGACAGAATTCATATGAATTTCACACTTTAGTCTGGCCTTAACATAAAGGACAGTAATTCAGGCTTTCTCGTGGCATACATTTTCACTCTATACCATTATCTACTGCCTGATGAATCCTTCAAGAAAAACATCTTCCTAACCCCAGCTCACTTGTTAAAAGTGAGCTGTTACCTTTTGTTCTTAAGGTGCCACTTCTGTTTCCCTTTGTAAATCTTGTTGGGATTCATGGTATAAGAAGACTAAGAAGTACAAAAAGCTTCCTTCATGGTGCTTTCAATAAATCCAGGAAGAAAATAATAGAGCCAGCTCATCTTTGCTTCTTTTCTTGTTGCTGTGGTAAACTATTGTCACAAACACAATTTAAGGAGGAAGGCGTTTGTTCTGCTCACAGTTCAACATACAGTTCATCATAGTGGAAGTCAAGACAGCAGGAGCTTGAAACAGCTTGTCGTTACATCCCCACTCAGGAAACAGAGAGCAGTGAATGCATGTTGTTGTTGAGTCCTCTTTGTTTATGCAGTTCAGGATCCCCTGTTCAGGGAACAGTCCTGCCTACAATAAAGATGGGTTTTCCCACATCAGTTAACATAATCAAGATAACCTCTCAAGGGCATGCCCAAGGACCCCTCTCCCAGGTCATCCTAGACTTGGACAAATTGACAGTTAACATAGCATATAGCATTAATTGAAGACTTGTTGTGTTCTAGGCACTCTGCTGAAAACAATGCACCTAAATTTTCCATATGCCAATAACAGCATCATCCCCATTTTATAGATGAGAAAACCAAGGATTAGGGCAATTTGTCAAACATATAACAGGCAAATGACAAAACTGGGCATTTGTCTATTTGTATTGAGTCTTGTGTTATCCAGGCTGGTCTTAAACTTGAAACTTCCTGCCTCAACTTCCTAAATAGTTAAAATTACAGACATGAAACACTACACCTGGCTTAAAGCTGGAATTTGAACTCATATGTGTCTAATTTAAAAATCTATTATTTTTCTCCTATAGTGTTCTGCCTCTCAAAAATTATGGATCAGTATTATCAGATTGGGGCAGCAAGATGGCTCAGCAGGTAAAGGCTCATGATGCCAACCCTGATGACCTGAGTTTGATCTCCAGGTCCCACATGGTGAAGTGAGAGAACCAACTCCTATAAGTTGTCCTCTGACCTCCACATGAGCATGTGCTCCCCCACTAAATATATAAATAAATGTGATTCAAATAAATGAATAAATAAAACTACTAATGCCATCATGCTTCCCCCACCTCGTTAAAATTAATTGTTACATTTTTCTCAAGAGACCCCATCTCGCTTACAGAGCTCAGATCCTGGAAGCCCACATGCACATGTGTCTTCTCTCTCCCTCTCCCTCCTGCTCCTCTTTTGTTTGGGTCATCTGAGTCACTGAATTCTAAGTCAGCATTATCAGTAGTCCTTAAGAGTTTATAACTGAATGAATCCATGTTTCCCATACTTTTGAATTATACTTGAAACTGCCAGAGATCACATATTAGAAAATAATTTATGTATTCTTCAGATTACATGATCATATACAAATATCACTATCCCTGGAAAATGGTCTAGTTCTTAAACCTAGGTTACTGCTATTGATGGAGTCCAGCTAGTACTGCTTGAAGGCACTCAGCTTTCGATTGCTTTTCCCTTTCTTAGAGGTTTCTGGCTTATGTTGGAAACTAAAACTGAAAAGTCAAGAGCTTAATCATAAAGATGAAACGTTTAAATCTTTTTTGAGGAAAAACAGCTGTTTGTCTTAAGCTACATTGTGCAAAGTTCTCTTTATACTTCCTTCTCTTCTCTGCAAATGCTTGGCAAGTTGTGAAAGCTTCAAATGGCCTGAGCCCTAGTAAAAATCCCTGGTTTCATTTTTGGATTTCCTTTCCCTATGCTCCAAGAGTGCTATAGGACTGAGTACAGTCAAGGGCCAGGGAAGAACCCTCTCGAGGCAGGGGTGCTATAGTGCCTTCTGAAACTCTTTCAACCTCATACCTTTGAACATACAAGATAAGCACAAATCTAAGTTTGAGCTAACCACAGCTTTACTTGCTCCCACAGGCTGCACTACTTAATTCTTTCCCTACCATCTTTGACGAGCTGCTGCAAATGTTTACTGTGCAAGAGGTAGCAGAGTTTGTGAGAGGTACACTGGGAAGCATGCCTAGCACTGTGCACATCGGACAGTCAATGGACGTGGTGAAGCTGCAGTCCATCGCCAGGACAGTGGATAGTCGCCTGTTTTCTTTTTCAGGTAAATTAAGTCGAGAGTCAGAGTTTATTTCTTCCCTTCCAGGATGGTAGCCAAGTTTAAACTGATCAAAATATCAGTTTAACAGCCATGATGTAAGAAACTAGTGAGCCTTAAAGTGTAGAGATTTTAGTCAACTATATGAGACATTCAGCTAAGACCTAGACCCGCTGCCTCTTTCACAATTTACTCTTAGGAACCCGTACTTTAGGGTGTACTCATAGGGCGTAAACTGGATGGCTTACAAACAATAGTGCTGGGTATGATGCCAGGTGGATCTCTGTGAGTTGAAACCAGCCTGAGTTACATAGTAAGACTGTGTGTGTGTGTGTGTGTGTGTGTGTGTGTGTGTGTGTGTGTGTGTGTGTGTGTGTAAATATATATATATATATTTTTAAAGGGGGACATGACACATGCCTGTAACTCAGCACATGAAAAGTAAATGTCCCGGGTGAGCCAGCCCTGAAGTTGTGAGCATGGGAGAGCTGTTCCATTACTCATCTGTCATGTGGCAGCGCGCACACACACACACACACACACACACACACACAAAAACACTGCCATGCCTGGGAAACACAGTAGAGCTGGTCCTAAATGTGGAGGTTCAGGAGAACCGGCCCTGAGGACATGAAAGCAGGAGAACTGCGCCCACCTACCCACCCACCCCTTGCTCATCCATGCAAGGAGTGAACTAGCCAGGGCAATGTAGGAGAGCTCACCCTGGTGGTGAAGACAAGGGAAAGCTGGTGAACTGACCAACCCTGCAACTACCCAGGCCCAGCACCAGGGTTATGAGTTGGCCCACCCCAACATCACCCCATCTGTGATCTGCTGGAGCACATGAAGGGGCTGGTCCTGCAGACCCAAAGCTGCAGGATCTCCACAACACAGGGCAACAGCAGGATATCCAAGAGGAGTCCCAGTGAGGACTCAGCATTGATAGTGCAGCAGAAACCAGAGGCCTCGAACCAGACCATGACATTTGCATGTAAAGATAAATGGGTAAAAGGGAAACTGTGTCACACTATAGTTTCCGTGACAAGATTGATTTTTCCTTTTTTTTTTCCTCTTAAATTTTATTTTATTTTAGGGGAAGGTTGCAAGGGCAGATACAAAGGGACGGGGAAATGAATGGGATGGAGATGCATGACACAAAGAATAGATAAATTATAAGTAGAGAGAAAGTTAAAAAATAAAGAAAAAGAAAGTTAAATAAAAGTAAAGGTCATCCTTGGCTTCATAGCAAGTTTGAAGTCAGCCTGGGTTAAATGGAACTCTGTCTCGAAAAGAAAAAAAAAAAAAGCACAAATACTTAATTTTTACAGTTTTAAAGATTAGAAAGTCCAGGATCAAGGTACCGGTAGACTTGATGTCTAATTGAACCTACTTCCTGTTTCATAGACATCTCTTCTCTGTTTTATTACCTTACAGGAGGAGCAAGAAAGCTTTCTGAGATCTCTTTTTAAGGGGCACTAGTCTCATCCAGGAGAGGTGGTACACACTTTTAATCTCAGTACTTAGGGGGCAGAGACAGGCAGCTCTCAGTGCGTTCAAAATCACCCTGTCCTATCTACATTATCAAGTTCCAGGCCAGGCAGGCCTGTATAATGAGACCTGTCTCAAAGGAGAGATAAGGTACTAATTTCATTCATGAGGATAAGGCCCTCCTGACCTTATCACCAGAAAGTTTCCCACTTCAAATACTGTCACATGGAGAATAGGTTTTGATGTATGAATTTGATAGGAACATAAAGAGTCAGTGTGTGGTAGGAGGTCCTTTGTCTCCAGGCCACAGGTACAGCATATCCTGGCTGTGGGATCCTGTCACAACAGTCGTCAGATCAAAGTACCCAGGGGAAGGAGAGAGAACAAAAGAAGCAAGCGGGTCCAGTCCAAGAAGACGAGGACAAGCCAAGGAGGTTAAAAGGGCCCTGAAAACCTGTACTTGCTTTTTTTTTTTTTTTTTTTTTGCCTCACCAGTCAGATAGATTCATATTCTTCTCTCTCTCACCCTCCCTCCCTCTCTTCCCTCTCTCCCCTCTCCCCTCTCTCCCCTCTCCCCTCTCTCCCCATCTCCCCTCTCCCCTCTCTCCCCCTCTCCCCTCTCCCCTCTCTCCCCCCTCCCCTCTCCCCTCTCTCCCCCTCTCCCCTCTCTCTTCTCTCCCCCTCTCCCCTCTCCCCTCTCCCCTCTCTTCTCTCCCCCTCTCCCCTCTCCCCTCTCCCCTCTCCCCTCCTCCCCTCCTCCCCTCCTCTCCCCTCTCCCCTCTCCCCTCCTCTCCCCTCTCCCCTCTCTCTTCTCTCCCCCTCTCCCCTCTCCCCTCTCCCCTCCTCTCCCCTCTCCCCTCTCCCCTCTCCCCTCTCCCCTCCTCCCCCCTCCCCCCTCTCCCCTCTCCCCTCCTCTCCCCTCTCCCCTCCTCTCCCCTCTCCCCTCTCCCCTCCTCCCCTCCTCTCCCCTCTCCCCTCCTCTCCCCTCTCCCCTCTCCCCTCCTCTCCCCTCTCCCCTCTCCCTTCCTCTCCCCTCTCCCCTCTCCCCTCCTCTCCCCTCCTCTCCCCTCTCCCCTCCTCTCCCCTCTCCCCTCTCCCTTCTCCCCTCCTCTCCCCTCCTCTCCCCTCCTCTCCCCTCTCCCCTCTCCCCTCCTCTCCCCTCTCCCCTCTCCCCTCCTCTCCCCTCTCCCCTCTTCTCCCCTCTCCCCTCTTTCCTCTCCCCTCCTCTCCCCTCTCCCCTCCTCTCTCCTCTCCCCTCTCCCCTCTCCCCTCCTCTTCTCTCCTCTCCTCTCCTTTCCCCTCCCCTCCTCCCCTCCCCTCCCCTCCCCTCCCCTCCCCTCCCCTCCCCTCCCCTCCCCTCCCTCCCTCCCTCCCTCCCTCCCTCCCTTTCTTCTTCTTCTTCTTCTTCTTCTTCTTCTTCTTCTTCTTCTTCTTCTTCTTCTTCTTCTTTTCTCTCTCTCTCTCTCTCTCTCTCTCTCTCTCTCTCTCTCTCTCTCTCCATAGAAGTGGACAGAAAGCCTATCATATTCCCTGGGAGGTCAGCACAGCCTAACTATAAATCAGAAGTCAAAGAGCCTTTGGATTTATCCATGAAACCATATTGCTTGTGATCAAGTTAAACCTTTCAGCTGTATCAGATATGAGCCTGATTATTTAAGTAGGATACTGTTCTAGAATAAGCCTCCAAGCACAAGAATAAATCTGAAGCATCAGCAAAACAGCTATCTGAATTTTCATAATTAGAATTTTATGTGTTAATTTTTGAAGTTTAACTTCCAAGTATAAGAACAACTTATTCCAGGAGTTTGGCCAAGTGGTTGGTTGTGGGTCTCTGCATCTGCTTCCATCAGTCACTGGATATATGATGACAATTAGGGTGGACACCAATCTGAGTACGGGGGAGGCTAGTTCAAGCACCCTGTCCACCATTGCTATGAATCTTAGCTGGGAACCTCCTTCTGAGTTCCTGAGAATTTCCCTAGCTCCAGATTTCTCCCTAACTCCTTAATGGTTCACTGTCAAGATACTTCTTTCATTGCTCTTCCTCTCTGAAGAGAGGGAGGAGGGATTATAGGAGTAAGGGGGGGGGTCAGGATCATAATGGGAAAAAACACAGAGATAGCTGACCCAAGCTAGTGGGAGCTCATGGACTCTGGACTGACAGCTGGGGAGCCTGCATGGGAACGCACTAGGCCTTCTGTATGTGGGTGACAATTGTCTGGCTTGATGTGTTTGTGGATCCCCTGGCAATGGGGCCAGGATTTATTCAGGGTACACAAACTGGCTTTTTAGAACCCTTTCCCTGTGGTGCTGATGCCTTACTCAGCCGTGATGCAGTTGGGAGGGGCTTGGTCCTGCCCCAACTTGGTATATCAGCCTGTGTTGACTGCCCAAGGGAGGCCTTACCCGCTATGAGGAGGGGATAGAGGTGGGGTGGGGGGGAATGAAAGAAAGGAAGGGAGGGGGAACAGGGGTTGTTAATGTAAAATGGAAAAAAATTGAATAAAAAAATTAAAAAGAACAACTGATTAGTTCAGTGCTGTATACACTTGGAATACTAAGGAGATATTTCCATTAACTCAGCTCTACCGGTGCAGAGCAGTAATGGTAACACTGCCATTGAAGAAGTCAGCCCTTCTCCAATAACTGTTGTTGATAAACTTCTTTCTTCTGCCTCAAATTGAAAACTGTTGGTAATGATTTAGACGTGGTCACTAAACCCACTGCTTACAACTCTTCCTTTATTTGCTGTTTAAAAAAAGTCACTTTTAAGAGATACAGAAAATGAAGCAGCTAACTGCTTTATTTCTGTTATTGTTTTATGTGTTCAGCTGTTTTAAATGATCACTTAAGAAAATTTTTTCTTAAAACTCATGTAATGTTGGACTATATAATTAGATTTTATGATAATCCACCACCAAATTTTCATTTGCATTTTACTCTAATTCAATGTTCAAGTTATAGATGCTCTTTGCCAGTGATGTCATATAACCAATTCTTACATATTCTGAACATACCAATCTGGTGTCTTCTCTGGCATGTTCTAACAATAAACTGCTGTATTATCTGAAAGCAGCTATTGCTTGTTATTAATCCTACTGTATTTTATGTTTTGATCTAAAATATAATAGCTTTTTAAAATCCAGACATCCTTTTAAATATAGAAGAACTATCTGTTCTTTTTTAACATATTATAAATATTTGACAAAACAGTCAAAATCTCTTATATGTCATATAATTTATCTTTGGCTTAATTTTTTTATTTCTGGGGCCTGGAGAGATGGTTTAGTGGTTAAGAGCACTGACTGCTTTTCCAGATGACCTAGCTTCAATTTCCAGCATTAACCATCTGCAATTCCAATTCCAGTTAATCCAGTCCCCTCTTCTGACCTCTGTGGACACTGAATATATGTGGAATGCAGACAAAAAACCTATATGCATAAAATAAAAATGAAAGAAATTATTTCTGAAGTTCATGTGGAATTCTTAACTATGATCAAACATAAACAGTAAATTATATTTTCCATGGCTTGTATTATTGATAATCCAACTGAATCAGTATGGACAGGTAGGGGACAGTATCTGCAGGGGTGCACAGTCACTACCACACAAGAGTTTAGGGTGTCAGAAACATGTTCACACTTGCATTGTATTTAGTAGAAAAGGCCTTTAACACCCCATTCTACACAGGAGAAAATCAAGCTTGTGAGAGGAGTCAGTCTGCTTAAGAACTCTTATCAGTAAGGGAGCTTGAATATCATTCAGCCTGTCTGAATTAGGGGTTCCAAACATGGTTTCTTTTTCATGACGTGCTATTCTGGCAACATGAAAAAGAAAAAAAAAAGATACTTAAGTGTCTACGGTAGGATTGGCGTAAGAGCTCACTAGTTATCAAAGGCTATGACAGGCTGAGGTTATACTCCTGTTCCATTTGTTGTTGTGAACATTACCAATAGCAGTCTACCAAGCCTGTGACAGAAAAGAGATTTGACAAGGTGAATCCATACCAGAATAGGAGTGGTAGACTACTTAGCCATGGCATGATGAGGGGCAATTAGAAATTTCTAATAAGCCTACAAATCTAATCATCATAGTTCATAAGTGTGACATTCACATGGATTTTTCACTATAAACAACTACTTTTTTGTTTGTTTGTTTTGTCTTCGTGTTGTTGTTGTTTGAGACAAGGTTTCTCTGTATAACAGCTCTGGCTGTCCTGGAACTTGCTTTGTAAACCAAGCTAACCTCAAAGAGATCCTCCTGCCTCTGCCTCCCAAGTACTGGGATTAAAGGCATGCACTACCACAGCCCAGCTAAAACTAACTACTTTTAATTTGGAGCTTAATCATTGAAAAGATATCCTTTGGAAGCAGGCTTCTATTTACATCTTTTTTTTTTTTTTTATGAACCAACAAATTTACTGAGCATACAGGAGTGTGGGTGAGAGGTTACTCACATGGGTGACTTCAGAACAGCTTCATTACTGAAAAGTCTCACCCCAACATGGATTAACAACTTCCCTAGAGCCGCATAGGTACAATCTTCAGTGAACCTTTCACCTATAGACTCTGGTTCTTCCCTGAGCCATGTACAGCCAGAGCTGAATTAGATGCAGCTAGGAGGGGGCAGAGGAGGGAGTGGCTGGAGCCTCCAGGGATGCCCTGATGACCCTCCCCCATGCCATAAGGAATGCCACCAGGTCAAATCTTGAGGCTCTCTTGTGGCTAATTACAGCTGCTCTGATTAAGGAATGGCAATAGCTGTCATGCTCAGAGGACAGAGTTCCAGAACATACACAAGGTACTGTCCACGTTTTCTAATCTGAAACTCTGCTTCGTAACCTCTAGCAAAAACTGCAGGCTTTGTTCCTAGGCTTTTATCCTAGAAAATAAAATGGTTTATAAAATCTCTTCACATAGTTTCCTCTCGCTCCACCCCCACCCATGCATTTTAACTTTCCAGTTAAGCAAAGTCAAAAGCTATCAAATGTCATTATAGTGTAGGGATCTAAAATAATAGTGAAGAAAAAAAGAGAACCATAGAATGGCTTACAGTTTCTAGGCCCAGGATTTTTAGACTTTTCAAAGGGGGTAACCTCTACTATAACTCTATTCTTAAACTCATCTCCTTTAAGTCCCACAGTACCACTGTCTTCTAGCAATAGTTAGCTGTCCTCCAATGGACAACCTCATCTCTGTTTTCTTTCCTAGAATCCCGTCGCATCCTGCTTCCTGTGGTTCTTCATCACATTCATCTTCACCTGAGGCAGCAGAAAGAGCTGCTAATCTGCTCAGGGATTCTGGGCAGTATCTTCTCCATCGTCAAGACCAGCTCTCTGGTAGTGACCCCCCACCTGTCCCCACTTATCTCTGCCCTGATCTTACGTTATTGTAGTCAGGAGCAGACCAGCAGTCATCACTTGGTTCACTTCTCAGTTAGAGATGCTTTTATTGGTGAAAAGAAAGTGCCAGAATGAATGGAAATCTCTGTGTGCCCATGGGTTTCTCAATACAATACATTCTTGGTATATTAATTGTTATACTATTTTAATTGTTATACTACTATAAATGTACACAGATACATAATTTCCCTCGGATCAGAAAGCCCAGTTTTGTTCCATCTTCTGTTGCTATCAAAAGGTATTAATTCTAGATTCTTGGGAGTTTTCTTAGGATTATAAATACAAATACCTGAAAGCAGACCCAATCTAGGGGGCAGAGGAAGCTTGCTTATTCAGACTTTTCTTTCAGCTTTCAGACAGCTTGATTCCACCTATGGCATCTTTACATCTTGCTAGATGAGGTCAGGATATACAATAGCTGTATGCTACCCATAGAGTGCTCTGTGGGTGTAGAATCATCCTTTAGAGGGTCAGGTTTCAACTAATGTTTTATCTTCTTTTCTCTCTCTCTCTCTCTCTCTTTTTTTTTTTTTGAGGAAATATGTGGTGGTAGGAGAGAGATTGGGGTAGGAGAAGAGTAAAGGCATGGGTGAGAGTAGAATTTATTTTTTTCTTTTTTTAGAGATTTAGGAAATTGGGAGATTTAGGAAAGCTATAAAGAGAATGAGAAAAAGCATGGGTTTTATTACATAATTTTTATAAAGTTAATGCTCCTAGAATAAAATTTGAAGTGCATTTAAAATAAAGGGCATAGTCCAGGTGATAACATCCAAAGCTAGACTACGTAGGTGGAGCAAAAGGAGGCACCTAAAACAAAGGCATGCATCATTAAGCAAAAGACTGAAACCCCAAAAGGGAGCTCTACTATCCTGAATTAAAGTACTGTCTAATGACAGAGGCCCAACTTGTCAAAAAGTGACTGTAATGGTTGTAGTGACCCTATTGTTTGCTTTGTGCTCCAGACAAGACCTGGCAACTCTCCTTTCCGCCAGACCTCATAGAAGCCATACCAAACACATAGTATCTACAGAAGTACAGGTCATATATGAGATAGCTTATTGCTTAAAAAAAGGGGGAAGCAGGTAGGGAGAAATTGAAGAATTTTTTAAAGGAAAAAAATGGAAACCAGTGAAAAACCTGAAGGATGTAGTTTTGTTGTATTTGGAAGAATAGAGAGCTGAGTATAATTAGTTGACTACAACTGCTCAAACCTGTATCATAGGAAAAGAGTGTTATAATCACTTTGATAGATGGGAAAGATTACTCTAGACCCAAGAGCTAATTCCTTATGTGAAATGGGGTAGAATATAATTATATTTGGTGAATGGGTAAATTTAACCTCTGTGAGATCAGAGATAGTCTCTGTCTAGTTCACTAAACTTAGTATAGTCGGGTTCTCAAACAGTGAATGGCACATAGTAAATGTTTAATAGAGGATGATAATTATGATCAGTAGTGGTACAAATATTTTGAAGGTCTGGGAAGATGGCTCAGTGTTTAAAGTGCTTGCTTTGCAGGCACCAAGGTATGAATTTGGATCTCTTAGCGCCCGTGTAAAAACTGGTATGATGGTGCATATGTCTATAACCCCAACACTGTGGGGAGAGAGAGAATGAATGGAGGAACAGGAAGATCCAGGAGGCTTGCTGGCCAGCCATTCTGGATGAAATGGCAAACTCTAGGTTCAGTTGAAGACTTGGTCTCAGACAATGATGATGATGGTGCTGAAAAGAAAAATAGAAGACATCTGGTGTCAACTTCTGGCCTCCATATGTGTGCACACAGCTGTGTGCACCTGCATACATGTGTACTACACATAAACCACACAGGCACCCAAAATAAAGATTTTAAATATATTTTGGAGAAGGGACAATGGGAATCTCTTTGAGAGATAATTAAAGCCACCCTAAAAAGTTTGGAATGAATATGTGATGTCTATGAAAGGGTAATACAAACTCTTCTAAAATTCTAATAACTGGGAAGTAGCCTATAATGAGAAGGCATGTTCTGTTTTTATAAAGCTGTCAAGAGAAAGATGGATTGAGGATAGAATCTTTCAGATGAGCTGGGAACAGCAACAGACTGAGGAACTAGAAATGGCCACAGAGGAGGTTTGCAAAAATTACAAGTAGTGAATAAAAGAAAGGAAAGAAAAGGACTTCATAAAAAAAAAAAAAGATGCCTGCACTAAGTAAAAAAGTTCCTGCCACACTCTGGGGTGCGACTTTACCATTTTTCAAACTTTATCATTTCTCGGTGTCAGTAGAGGTATGCTTTCTTTTCACTGTACTAGGGAAAATTCATCTCTGTCCTGTATGTCAAAATTAATGTGTCTGCCTGAGATTGAAATTTGTTCATGGCATTAGGAAAGGCAAGGCCTCAGCCTCCATGCCTAGACAGCAGAGACAGGCATGTCTTGCCTCCTCCTAAAACCATTGTCCTGGGTTCCTTACACACTTCATCTTGGTGAGTCTGAGAGGTCAGTGTTAGAGATCTAGTCAAAAAGCTCACTCCTGATGCGGCTTAGTAAGTACTACTAGCTGAACATCTGCTTGGCCTAATGCTAATGGTGTGCTCTTTCACTGCTCACTCCAGGAGGCAGATGTCATGGAGGAGGTAGAGATGATGGTGGAAAGCCTCCTGGATGTGCTCTTACAGACTCTACTCACCATCATGAGTAAATCACATGCTCAGGAGGCGGTAAGAGGGCAGCGGTGCCCGCAGTGCACAGCAGAGATCACTGTTAGTAACTAACACTGAGGTGTTCTTGCTTTCTTTTCTAACCTGGGGCTCCTCGCATCACTCCTATCTCACCACCCCACCATTTTCATCTCAGCCTCCTCCCTGCATGGTTGTCAGCATGCCACCCTCTTCTTTCCAGTCTTACCCCCTCCACCTCTCTGAAAGCTCTAGTTTCATACTCCCAGGGGCCTAGTTTAAGGAAGATTCAAGGAATGTTTCTTGTGTGGTTTCCCTGCCATATTTTCAGTTAAGCCAAGTCACTTTCTATAAATGTTGATTGAAGCAATGATATAATAAAGCTGTAGGAAAAGGCTAAAGATAAAAGATAGGCAGGCCATCCCCTGTAGGAAACCTCACTTAAAGCTCTCCTAAATGATATATAGGACAGAATAATTTTCTTGGTTCTACAAATTAGTTGGTTTAGTACATAGTATATGCATCTAAATTTATAACATCAAGAAAATATAGTGTGGTAGAATATCAGAGGTGTTGCTAAGTAATGAATTTATATGACATAATTAGGAGAGAAACATACTAGGAAAGCATCTCAGATGGGCAGAGACAGAACCCTTGGCACCTGACCCCACTTGCATATCCAGAGTGAATTTCCCAGCCCTTGTGTGGTAACATGATAAACGGTTTCTATGAACTCTTTCAGTTGGAAGATGAGAGATGATAGAACTCTCTTGAACAAGTCATCTCTGGGAACAAGCCAAACTCTAGCATGTTAGGGTGAGCATGTGTTCTGGACCATTCGGCCTGGAAAAAGTGTCTCCTTCATTAAGAGCCCCTGTTGAAAAACAAGACTTAGTAATTTTTTTACCATAGGCATTGTCTATTGCACAGGTCTGTGGTGTTCCTCAGTGTGACAGCCTATGAATAGACATAAACAGAAACTCATTTGTATTGAAAGAAGTAGGATGTCAGGATTGCAAATCAGACAGTCCATCTGTTCTAGAACAGATTCTAAAGTAAACTTCAACAAATTAGATGCCAAAGATTTCAGATGAAGAACTTTTAATCTGTCATCAATATGTCTGTAATTCAAGTAGAGATGAGAAAGCTTAAGTAAGAGACTTAGGGGCTGATAAGATAATTAACTATATTAAGCAATTCTATTAAAATGGACTGTCCTGAAGAGAAATCTAGAACTTCAGCTTAGAACAGAAATGCCTTAATGAGCAGTGAAAGAATCACAGCATGTAAAATCCCATAAGGAAAGTTGAGTGAGGTTTTTGTTAGAAAGCCCCTGTTGAGAGCACACTCATTGTAGTAAAATAACTATGTACCCTGACATGTCCTGACAGCCCGGCCTTCTAATCAACACTTACACAGCCCTTGCTGGGGATCTGACCCTGCTTGAAGCATTTGACAAGTATTACTAACGAAGCCATCCATTTCTTTAGATTATGATTATAGCTATAGTTTGTTGGGTTCCTTTTATGTATTAGACTTTGTGCTTCAATGCTACCCCCCCACACACACACACAAACTCATCTGACCTCTAAAGCAAATTAATTATGACTTCTTATGCCCATTTTCAGATAAAACTGAAGTTCATATACATGTGTAGATTTTGTGTAGTTTCAGGGCTCTAGAAAGGATTTGATAAGTTTAAAGGCTACTGTCAAATTCCTGTGAATTCAGAAACACTTGAAAATCATCTAAGTAAAATACTTTTTCTTTTCTGAGAAAAGAACCAGGCCAGCCAGGCGGTGGTGGCGCATGCCTTTAATCCCAGCACTTGGGAGGCAGAGGCAGGAGGATCTCTGTGAGATCGAGGCCAGCCTGGGCTACAGAGTGAGTTCCAAGAAAGGCACAAAGCTACACAGAGAGACCCTGTCTTGAAAAACCAAAAAAAGAAAAAGAAAAAAACAACAACAAAAAAAAACCATGCACCATGCCAATAACTGCCATAGCATGGTCTTTGGAGTCCTTAAAGCATTGGGGTTTTGTTTTTGTTTTTTTTAAATGTACCCTCATTGACTTAAAAGACTCATAATTATACTTAAATATGCTTTGAAGTTCATAGTTTGTTCCCTCCCAAAGATCAACTTTGATTGCTTTGCCTTTCTTTTGATCACCTATGCCCCATTTTCCCAGCTGAGCTGCCCTTCCCCAGAATGTCCTTGTTGAAGGGCTGCCTGCCCTCTCCCAACAGATGATCCAAGCTTTGCCCAGAGGAGAGGCTCCCTTTCCAAGTAGCCAAGACTTCAGTATTGTACTCTTATGATAAAAGACTATTTAGCCAAAACTTTGCTGTAGAGAAAATAGTAATACTTCACTTTGCAATACTCGATGTTATACGTGAAGGTTTTTTAATATCCCTGTGCTACAGAAGCTTTATTAAAACTCCAAAACACTCCTAGAAAAGAGTTCATTTTCAGGAACACAGTTGTCACCTTTCTCCATGAACATTTGGGGCCATCTCAAACCCTCCCTTCTCTTCTTACCCTCTGTGATTTGGAGAACAAAGCCCCTGTGACTGGCTGTGCTAAGTGTTTTTGTTTTTGTTTTTGTTTTGGATTGGTTCCCAGGGCGAATATGTGTCCTGCCTCCTCTCATTGCTCCGTCAGATGTGTGACACCCATTACCAACACCTTTTAGACAACTTCCAGAGCAAAGATGAACTCAAGGTAGGCAACAGAGCACTGGCTTTTTACCCAGGAAAAGAAGTAGGCATCCACAACTGCCAATAGGCTTCTCCTTTGTCAGGGGTTGTATTTGAATGACCATGACTGCCTAGGGCAAGGATTCAGCAGCCCCAGTTTAAAGCTGAGTACATGATCTCCAGAAACTGAAATCTGACAGTGCCCTCTACATGCCCTGAACCCCAGGTTGACCCTTGAAAATTTTTATCTAGCTGATATCAGCTTTGTGAACATATGCTTCTATTAGAGAATAACCTGAAACACACTGGGTCAGAAAGCCAGGGTGCTCCCTTTCTTATGTTTTATTCTGTACAAACCAGGCTTTACTGCTTTAATAACTATAATACTGATATATAATGAAGATGCTGACAACATTTCTTTATTTGAATGTAGTTCTGGAAAGTACCTGTAGAGACCCAGGGTATACCCTTCCTACCTTGAGCTGCCAGACTTTGAATTTGAAGTACTGAGGGGCAGATGGTACAAAGTAATGAGACTGAAGTCCAGACAACAGGAGATCATTGCTCTTGCTGAGCATAGCATCAGCTGCTCACAGAATGCTGGGGTTTGTGTCTACATCAGAGCATGCTACTTCCTCCCTGGGCTAAGGACTATTGTAGATTTTAGGTCTGTGATCTGCTTTTATTCATAACAAAGTCACTTGCACTATATAGCAATGCATCCCACTACTTTTCCACTTATATTATTTTTATTAACTCTATTGTGTCACTTAATAACAACTAGCACCTTTGGTATCTGATTCTCTCCACAGACAGATCTCTTCAGGTTGGTATTGTGTATAACCTGTAAAGTGAATCAAAAGACAACCAGAACCTAAATACAGGTCAAGCAATGCCCATGCTGAAGTTTAGAGCTAGAAAGTACAGACTTGCCTATTCTAGATTGTTTTCACCCTGTGTGTGATACTGAGTCTCAACCAGACTGATATCATTCTCTTTTATTTGTTTATTTTATTATATAAATATTTATATGATTATAAAAGCTAAAACTGTCAACAAAATTTATAATATGTTCAACAGTGGTTCCTTGGTTAGCTTGGCAAGTAGCTGGTCCCTATTCCTCAATAGCAGCTATTTTTATTTTGCTGTTCTTCAGGAAGCTTCTGCTGAAAATGTTTAGATATTGTTAGTTATCTGTTTTCTTCTTCCCAAGGAAAATGAAGAGAGTTCTCTTCAATTATTCCTCTCTCACATACCCACCTTTCCTACTATTCTTCCAGTGTAGACTTTATGCATTTTTATTTAAATTGGTTAATTTTATTTTAATTGTTGGTGAACCAAGAGCTGTACTATGATTCTATTTCCTGTCTTGTGTGTGTTGCTTGTCCAGAAATTGGTTGCCTCATTTCTAATGTGTTTATATTTTGTTTGTTTTCACATCTGGCTTCTGCACTCTAGCTGTCACTTAGATACCTCTCTTCTCCACCTGACTCACTGTCAGAGCTGTTGGATACTGTAAGGTCACTCTTTCTCCTTAAAGACATCCTTGTCTTTATTTGTTTGTTTCAGTCTGGCTTGTTTTGTTTTATGGTCCTCAGGCCTTGGCATGCCCTTACCAATAAGTTATATTCAGGCCCTATTTTTGTAGAGAATGGGATTTTGATGTGTGGCTCGGGCTGGCCTTGAACTCACTATATATCCCAGGCTAGTCTCAAACTAACAATCTTCCTATCTCTACCTCTTGAAAGCTGAGATTACAGGAATTCTACCACCATGCCTAGCCCATTCTCTGTCTTTTGTATTAAAGATTTTCTTCCTATATAGAGAAGACTCCTTGATGTCAGTGTGTATCTAAAAGTAAAGTCTGTTGCTGCTGTTTTGAAATCTTAGTTGTAAACAGGGTTTGTCTTAGCTGTAAATATGTAGATTTGTTCTCTTGGACTTGAAAGAAATTTGTGTCTCTCACAAATAAATAATAAAATAAATGTTAAATACACACACATTCATATATATATGTTATATGTATATATACATATATACATATACATATACATATATATATATATATGAATGAATGAGCCGAGCGGTGGTAGCACAAGCCTTTAATCCCAGCACTCAGGAGGCAGAGCCAGGTGGATCTCTGTGAGTTTGAGGCCAGCCTGGTCTACAGAGCGAGATCCAGGACAGGCACAGAGAAACCCTGTCTTGAAAAACCAAAAAAAAAAAAAGCAGGGGCGGGAGGGGAGCATATATATATGAAAGTCTGAATGGGGACAAAGTCTGAAGGAAATGATTGGGGAGGATGGAAGATGGGATAATGAGGTGGTGGATAAGTTCAGTGATCTATATCTTTAAAAAATGTCATAATGAAACCCATAATTTTGTATGGTAACAAAAAAACATTAATATGGAAAAATAGAATCCACAAGTATTCCAGTTTAACATATAAACTTTCTTTCAATTCCTGTTTTCATTTTGTCATCTCAGATTTCAGCTTTTACTGTATTGAAAACAAATACTGAATGATCACCCAACTCCAGAAAACATTTCTCAGTTTCCTGATGGGTTAGGAAAAGGCTAAGTACCTGATGACATGAGTGAGATAGCAGAGGGGAGCCAGAGAGATTGAAACTGAGTTTCCTGTTTTTTATCCTTCATACCCCAGCCCCACAGAAGTGTCTGGTGGCCCCTCCAGTTGTATGCCTTTCTGAGAGTCTGCCTGCCTGATGTCCTCTTGTTGCTTCCTAGTGCTCTCACCTCCAAAAGCCCCATTTCTGCAGGGAATAGGGTTCCTCGAGTCTCTTAAGTCAGTTACTATACTTTCTTCTTTTAAATTTTTTTATTTTTAAATCATGTGTTGGGGGGAGTGTTTGCATATGTCTTCAGGTGCCCTCAGAGACTAGAGGCTTTGGATCCCCTGGAGCTGGCACTGAAGGTTGCTGTGAGCTGCCCTACATGGCTGCTGGGAACAGAACTGGATCCTGTGGAAGAGTAGTAAGTGCTCTTAGTCACAGAGCCATCTCTCCAACCCTGATTTCTCCCTTTTAAAGTTTTCTGTATTTTGTTGAGTTCATTTGACTACTGAATTCTCTCCTGTTTTGTCTCTGTGAATCCCTATATTTTACTTTCTTGACTGTCATTTTGCATAAATGCAAATGCATAAGAGATGCATAAATAAGAGAACATGTTCAGTCTACCACATTAAATATGGAATCTGTTCATGTGCTCTTTAGGACAGCATTATTTAGATATCATTTATATACCTTTTATCTTTGCGTGTAAGTGGGTAAGAGATGTGTGCATGTGTGTGCATTCATGTGTGGAGGAAGCATGCAGGTACCATGGCATGCCTGTGGACCATAGGACTTCAGTGTCATCCTTGCCTTGAAGCAATGTTTCTTGATGTGTGATCTTCATTGTGTACACTAGGTTATCTGTCTTGCCATCTTAATTTTAATGTAAGAATGCTGGGAACACACACACACACACACACATGCATTTGACATGTGGATTCTGGAATCCCAGCTTAGGTCCCATGATTGCACAGTAAGCACTTTATACATTGAGTCATCTTCCTAGCCTTAAAATTCTTATTTTTAAAGAATATAATTTGGTGTTTCTTTGATTGCATTCATTTTAGAAGATTTATTACAAATAGCAAGATCAAATTATCAATTTCAAGCCGGGCAGTGATGGCACATGTCTTTAATCCCAGCACTCGGGAGGCGGAGGCAGGTAGATCTCTGTGAGTTCGAAGCCAGCCTGGTCTACAGAGCGAGATCCAGGAAAGGCACAAAACTACGCAGAGAAACCCTGTCCCCCCAAAAAATTATCAATTTTAAATTTCCCATATATTAATAAAAAAATAAGAACAAGACCAGATTTTTGAACACTTACTAAGACCAAAAAAATGACCTCTGCCCTTATATAGTCAGAAAATATTGGCAAAGGAGAACAAATCTAACAAAGAGCAAATGAGTAAAACAGCAATGTTTAAAAACTACATACGTATACATATGTATGTATGGCTATAGAAATGTCTCAGGAGAGAAAAAAAACCAACTGCTGAACAAATATGATGGCTTTAGTTCTATCTATAGAACCTATATGAAAAACCAGATACAGCAGCACTGACCTGTAATCTCAGTGCTCCATGGTGAGATGGGAGATGAAGATGGGAAAATCAGTCAGAAATATGTGTACATAACAAAGCAGCAAAAATGAGAGACCCTGCCTCAATGCAAAGTAAGAGAGAACTGAGTCATGGGAAGTCGTCCTCTGCCCTCACATGCATGTTGTGCACATACACTCCCCCATATACAAAGAATTTTTTTTTTTTTTTTGGTTTTTCGAGACAGGGTTTCTCTGCGTAGCTTTGTGCCTTTCCTGGAGCTCACTTGGTAGCCCAGGCTGGCCTCGAACTCACAGAGATCCGCCTGCCTCTGCCTCCTGAGTGCTGGGATTAAAGGCGTGCGCCACCACCGCCCGGCAAGAATATTTTTAAAAAGCAGATCTGTTGCAGTTTATTTAGTTTTACTTTCTGTGTCTGTAAAATGAAGACACTATACAATAGAGTTTTGTGTGTATACATTTTAGTATAGTGATTGGCTTATAACTTTAATTCTATTGTTACTTCCTTATCTTTACATAAACATCCTTTCATTGGCTTTGATGACAGAGTTGGATACAGTATAAGAGCCATCATAATTTGTTTGCTAGTAATCAAGATTTCTAAGATTACATAAGGTCCCAAAGCATAGATTTTGTATACTAGGTATTATTTTATGAGTATTAATAAGTGATGCTATTTGAATGAAGTAAGAACAAGTAAGATTTTGGACAGGTGTCAATGAATGAAGAAAATGCATAAGAAAACTTATTAAAGAAATGTTCATTTCAAAAATGTTAAATAATTTGATAATTTTATCAAAAATTTTAAGAAGAATGAATGCCAGAATCTTTCACAAAAAGAGAACATTTTTCTGGGTCATTTTTGTTGAGGAATTTATTTTAAGGTGTGTTACTTTTGTTTATGTTGCATCTGTTTAACTCTGTAAAGCTGTGTTATTGTGCCTGTCTGAAACACCTGATGGTCTAATAAAGAGCTGATGGCCAATAGCAAGGCAGGAGAAAAAATAGGTGGGGCTGATAGACAGAAAGAATTAATAGAAAGAGAAATCTGGGAGAGGAGAGATCTAGGAGTGAGAGAAGGAGGAGGACATCAGGGGCTAGCCACCCAGCTATACAACCAGCAATGGAGTAAGAAAGAAAGGTATACAGGAATAGAGAAAGATAAAAGCCCAGAGGCAGAAGACCGATGGGTTAATTTAAAGTTATGAAAATCTGGCTAGAAACAAGCCAAGCTAAGGCTGGGCATTTATAGTAAAGAATAAACCTCCAATATGTGACTTATTGGGAGCTGGGTGGCTGGCTCCACAAAAGAGAAAAAAGTAAAAACAACCAACAACATATTTTATGAAATTATTGTTAAAAATCAGAAATTTCCCAATGTGAATATAAGCAAAAAATTCTTCACCTAAATGCTAACAGGGGTAGGGTTCCAGTTCAGTGGTAGAGAGGCCCTGGGTTCAGTCCTCAATACCATATACCACCAGACGTACACACACACACACACACACACACACACACACACACACACACTCCAGCAACATAATACAAGAATAAAATACATTGATCAAATTGAATTTATCCCCCAAAATGCCAGATTGGCACAACACATAGACGTCAAAAAATATAACATCCTATTATCCAAGGATGTATAAAGAACAACAAAAGCAAAACAAAACACAATTTTTCCATTAATGGCAGAAAAAAATGTAAAATAAACCCACAATTTTTTTTCTAATAAAGTCATTCAAGAAACTAGAAATAAAAAGGAACATCTTTGGCCTGATGAAAAGCACCTGTGAAAATCCATAGACAGTGTCACACTCAATAAAAACAAGTTGGCTGCTCTATTCACTGATAGTCATTATTAATGCCGAAGAACTTGCCTGAAGTAACTAGGCTTGAGGAAAACAATAAAAGCTATGTGAATTAGAAAGGAACTAAAACTATCTCTACCTACAGACAGCACCACTTTACATACTGTAAACTCTAAGGCATCCAAGGACAACAAAACCTAACAAAAGTAAACAAATGACCCTTAGAGAAACCCCCATTGTGCTTTCTTTCTGTAGTGTACCTGTCTATTAACCTTCATGCTTAAAATCTTTCTTAAAATATCTGCAATAAACCCCAGCTAGGTATAGCTGCACACACCTTTAATCCCAGAACTTGGCAGGTAGAGGCATGGGGATCTCTGAGTTCAAGGCCAGCATGGTCTACAAAGCAAGTTCCAAGACAGCCAAGGCTACATAGCGAAACCCTCTCTCAAAAAAAAAAAAAAAAAAAAAAATAATAATAATAAATAAAATAAGCCCCAACTCTGCTTCATATAAAATAGAATAAATAAGTTCAGCAGACATTCAAAACACAAGTCATATTTATTCACTAGCACTGAATAATATGAAAAGTGATTATGGAAATAATTCTGAGGAGGGGACCGGGACAGGAACATAGAGAGGTGCCCACCTCCCCTCCATACTTCAGCCTGATTCAGGCTTGCAGGCCCAGTACCGTAGCCTCATTTCCTGCCAAGTGCATGCAAGAAGCAAAAGGGGCCTTGGAAGACAAAGGGGGGGGGGGCTAGAGAAGGAGGCCCATCCCTAGAGTCCATAACTCTGAACTCATGAAGAAAGAAGGGGACAGGGTCAGATTTTGGAAAGGGAACCCGAGAACCCTAGTCTTGCCCTGTGAGCCTCACTAAGACTGGACTCTATGCCATCATCTTCAATGCCTCTGAACAGCCTCTGTCAAGTATGTGAGAGAAAGAGAGCAGAGAATGTTCCAGGAAAAGGAGCAAAGATGTGGATTATCTGCAGGAAGATTCTCTTGTTGCTTTCTGGATTTGGGGAACTCACCATGGGAATCTTTCTGAGTAGCACACAAATAGGTGGTCTCTTCATTTGAAACCCAGAACAGGAATAGCCTGTTGTGTGCATGCATGTGTGGGTGGATGGTTTTTCAAGACAGGGTTTCTCTGTGTAACTATTCTGGCTGTCCTGGCATCTGCTTTGTACACCAGGTTGGCCTCAAACTGACAGAGTTTCATCTGCTTCTGCCTCTGAGTGCTGGGATAAAAAGTGTGTGCCGCCACACCCAGCCAATATCATAGTTTTTGATTAGCAGTCTTCCTAATACCAACCCCAGTGTGTCAGAAGCCCTTTTCAATTTGGTGCCTCGTGTGAACAGCATTGAAACAGCCAACAGTTTTGCTTTGACAATGCCTAGGGAAGACAATATAAAGATCAGGTACAGATAATGGTTGTAGCAGGCTTTCTTGGACTGCCAGCCCCCAAATCATGACACAGATATTAATTAATAATAATTAATTAGGAATGCTCAGCCTTTAGTTTAGGCTTGTTTCTAGCAATCCCTTTTTTAACTTAAATTAACCCATTTTTATTAATCTATGTACTACCCTGAGGCTCATTTTCCTAATCTACATACCATCCATCCTGCTTTCCTGCTTTCTCTATGTCTGGCTGGCTGACACCCCCTTTTCTCTCTGCCTGCCAGCCCCACCTATCCCTCCTCTGCCTAGCTGTTGGCCATTCAGCTTTTTATTAGATAAATCAGGTCCTTAGGCAAACAAGGTAAAACAACACATCTTTACATAGTTAAACAAATATTCTATTCCACAACAATTGGTAGCTTGTCATGAGTGTCAAGTACAAGAGTTCACATTATATATTTCATTAGTTTTATTTTAGGAAAGTGGTAAAATAAAATTGAAGTAGGAAAAAATAATTCTGGGCTGAGAAGATGGCTCAGTCAAAATCCTTCTTGTACAGTATGAAGACCTGAATTCCCAGTACCCACATAAAAAGCTGGATATAAGTGTATGCCAGTAGTCCAGGTGCTAAGAAGGTGGAGACAGAAGGATCCCCATAGCCAATCTCACTGAATCAGTCAGAGACCACATCTTAAAAAGTAGAAGGCCAGGTGTGCATATATGCATACCACACATATAAATATAACTAAATAAAAATATACATGTATTATATCAAGATGAATAAGATAATTAGGAAAAGAAATTAAAACTCAAATAGATAGAAATATATTTATGTCTTCTTGGATTAGAAGAACATTATGTTGTTAAGATGGGAATACTTTTCTAAATTGATCTTCAGTTTTGATGCAAACCTATCAAAATTCCAACTCCACTTTTTTACAAACTGATGTGGTTTTTATTGAATTGAAAGGGACATTGCTAAAAAAATATATATTGGAAGAGTAACACTTACCCACTTTAGAACTTACTACGAAGTAATAAATAGTCAAGATTGACACTGGCAAGCTGGGGCATGGTGGAGCACGCCTTTAATCTCAGCACTTGAGGCAGAGGCAGGCTGATCTCTGAGTTCAAGTCTGAGCCAGTCAGGACTACACTGTAAGACCCTGTCTTTAAAAAAAAATTGATACATGCAAAAATAGACACAAAAATCAATAAAACTAAGCTGAATAGTTCAGGAATAAATCTTTGTATTTACACTATTAATTTCCAGTGGTGATGCCAAGACAATTTAATGAAGGGAGAAGGGTCCTCAACAAACATGCTGAAGTGATTTGATATCTGCATACAAAACAAAACTGTGCTCCTTTATACATGGTTCAATGTTTCTTTCTTTTCTGCTTTCAGTGTATTTTCTTTGTTCTATCTATTTCATAGTTTAATTATGATATGATATGGTCTTGTCTGTTCGGTATTCTAAATGTCTTTCCTGTATCTGGACTAGCATCTCTTTCACTAAAATCTGCAATTTTTTCTCCTATTATGTTGAAAATGTTTTCTATGCCTTTGGAATGAAATCTTTTACTTTTTCTATGAAATCCTCTTCATACTATCCTACATATCTTAGAGAAAGCTAGGCATTTATCTAATGTGGAAACTCTGAAAATCAGATTACTCCCACGTCAGGGTTTATTGTTTATGCTAGTAGCAATGTTTTCACATTTTTGGCATTTTGGTGTTTGTTGTTATTGTTTTGTTTGTTTGTTGTTTGGGAGAGGTTGAGTTTTTGCTTGATTGGTTGGTACAGTTTTTTGGGTTTTGCTTGTTTGTTTATTGTTTGAGACAGGATTTCTCGTGTAGCCTTGGCTGTCCTGGAACTCTCTCTATAGACCAGGCTGGCCTCGAACTCAGAGATCCACCTGCCTCTGCCTCTCCAGTGCTGGGATTAAAGGCGTGCACCACCACGCCCAGCTATAATGTTTCTTTATTGACTGATCTTCCCTGAACTAATTCTTTCATGTCTATATTTTAGATTGTTTGTATCCATAGATGTTTCTAATCAGTTAAATTGGTGCTCATGTAGCAATTAGACAGCTATGTTCTTAGATGCTCAAAATCAGTAAATCTCTCTGCTTTGCTAAGGGGCTCTATGTATATTCTGGGGCTCACCTTTAGTACTCCAGCATGATACAGCTCTATCTTTTTAGAGTTCTGTTTGTACAGAACCTCATGTTAAGTCAGAGATGAGAGATTTGAGCTTCTTGAGTCTTTCTGACAATATGAACAGACCAGCACATGAGTGACTGTCTAGAATCCAAGGAATATACCAAATCTTTTCACAGGTCCCTATATATATCTCATTCATCAGATTTTCCTTGAAGCTTCTTGGTAGATCTCTTTTTGTTCCAAGTAATGTGAATTGTGTTATGTATCTAGAATGTTAAATTATATGACCTTTTCTTTTTTCAACAAATGTCCTGGGGATAGCTAGATAAGCTCTGAGTTAAATAAAATAAAGACAAGCCCTGACAGTAGGCTTGTCCAAAGAGCTGCCAAACAGGACAAACAATAACAGTTCTCTAGAGAATGGGCTTCATAGGGGCTCTAAAACTATTTTATTCCAATGGCTGCTAGACTCTTGGTTTTTGTGTCTGCTGAAGTTCTATAGTAGAGTGTTCAAGTAGATAGAGAAGATAGGAATTGGGAAGAGTGAAATGTAACAAAAATCAGTGTTTCCTGAGATTCATCTATTTTTCCTTACTAAACTTTTTGTCCTTGTTTGCTTTTGTTGGCTGTGATAAAATTCTGACCAAAACCAATTTGGAGAGGAGAGGGTTTATTTAGCTTACAAGTTACAGTCCATCATTGGGAAGCCAAGGCAGGAACTAGAGACAGGAATCTGGAGGCAGGAACTAAAAGTAGAGACCATGGAAAAGTGCTGCTTAATGGCTTACTTGCACGGCTTGCTCAGTTTGCTTTCTTAAGCAACCCAAGACCACCAGCCCAGAGGTGGCACAACCCACAATTGGATAGGCCCCTCCCACATCAAATATTAATTTGAAAAAATGCCCCCACAGGCCAATATGATGGAAGCAATTCTTCAGTTAAGATTCTTTCTTCCCAGCTGACTCTGTCAAGTTGACAAAACTAGCCAGCACATTCTCCTCAAATTATATAATATTGGATTGTTTAATCAGTTTTAGCCACCTCATAATTTTCATGGACACAGATTTATTAGAGGGTTTGTGGTTTTTGCATTGTTTTGTTTGGGGGTTTTGTTTGAGGATGGTGTTGGGAATGGGATGGGCTGTTGGGTATACTATGTATACCTTCTACCATTGACTTCAGCCCCAGGAATTTTTGGATTTTTACACTCCCATTCCTAAAGTGTTTTTCTCAACAATCAAAGTGCTACTAATATTAAAAAAAAAAAAAGCATGTTCTTACTATCAAATGCTTGATTGGGACTCTTACTTAGAGAATGATAGTCTGACCTGGGCTTTAGATTTTAGGTGTGGATCTAGAGTTGTAAAGCTGTCTCGAGTCTGCCAAATTTGGCTTTACCCATATATGGCCTAGAAGACTGTCCTGAATTCATTGTCATGTATCTAGTAAGAGACAAACAACTCAGAGAGGGAACCACCTCTAACCCACTTGTACCACATTCTCCTAGCAGAAAGTTCAGAAAGGACCAGCTGAGGAAATGGGACAGCAGTAGTAACATTGTCTCACATTGCTTTTCTTCTGTGGTCAGGAATTTCTGCTGAAGATTTTCTGTGTGTTCAGAAACCTAATGAAGATGAGTGTCTTCCCTCGAGATTGGATGGTGATGAGACTGTTGACAAGCAAGTAAGAAAAGGCCCTGTATTGGCATCCATGGAGCCCTAGGTCAAGCTGGGGGTAATTTGTATATGTGAGTGAGAGGAAGATTAAGACCAAGACTGGGAAGAGAGAGGAGTTAACAAATATGAAATTTGTTTGCAGATTCAACCCACAGGATTTACCCACTGGCCATAAAGACAATGAAAGAAAAGAATGAAAGATAATTCAAAAAGCAGACTCGACAGTAGTGAATAGAAAAAGCTATGTTAAAGAGGGGAAATACAATACTAGGAAAGAACCTCTGTTGCTCTGCAGCTTTAGGCAGTGTTCCAAGCTGCCCTCTTGATCTGAGTTGTATTGTCTGCCAAACAGTACTTACCTCCTAGTGCTAACTGTCCACCTAAGCCCTGGCTGCAAAGCTCTGAGCACTTCTGACTATAGAGATGAAATACAAAGACTGTCTTAATATGTCTGCCCAACTCATATTTCTGATCTGTGCTTCCTCTTGGCAAACTAGAGAAGTGATACGTGTAGTAAGAAGTTGTTCATTTGATCTCTGTCTACTAAGATGACTTGGTCTTCACTATTTAGCCTACTACCTCCTCTCACTGGTCTGCCTTTTATGTTGGCATTGTATAGAATGCAGTCAAATTATTTATTAGGTATATTAGCAAAGCAATGTGAATTTTTTTCATGTTGAGCACTTTATTAGGGCCCTTTTTTCCTTAAAACCTACAAATGTTTTGTCCAAAACAAAAGAATGATAGGAAGTTGCACAAATATTTCCTCAAATAGTGGTTTTCTATCTAGATCATTCTTATTTCTGTCTCCTAGTTACACTTAGAAAACTTTAGATTCTATAGCCTGTCCTGCAGAAGTAGCCTCTTTATCTTTCACCCTTACCCTTGCTACCTGCTCTGCTGGAAGACCAGTCTCTTTTATATACTGTTTTTGCTTTTTTTCCCTCTTCTGTATAAAGACCCATATGGCCACTTCTTTTTCTTTTTATTGAAAATAGATAGTTTTTTCACATAATATATCAAGATTATGGTTTCTCCTCCCTCTACTCCTCACAGTTCCTCCCTAATCCAGATTCACTCCCTTTCTGTTTCATTAGAAAAGAACAGGCTTCTAGAAGATAATAATAAAATATAATAAGATAAAATAAAACTACCACATTAGAATTGGACAAATATGATAAACAAAAGAAAAATCAACTAAAGGAAAAGAGCCCAAGAGAAGATACATGAATCAGAGACCCGCTCATGCACACACTCAGGAATCCCATTGAAAACAGTAAACTGGAAGCCATAATATATATGTGCAGGACCTGGTGCAGACCCATGTAGGCCCTGTGCATGCTGCCTCAGTCTCTGTGAGTTCATATATGTGCTTTGATCATGTTGATTTAGAGGCCTTGTTTTCATGGTATCCTCTATGCCCTCTTGTTCTTACACTCTTTTCACCTGTACTTACCTGGTAGGTCAGGTGGCCACTCTTAAGCATAGTTTCTTTGCCACATAGTCAAGGCCCTCTGTAATAAAACCCTTAACTTCCCTTCCCTTAATATTACATTTCCCTTCCTTTACACTTCAACTCATGTTCTTGATTCTCATAGGAATATCGTCCTATTATTACCCTTATATGTTCCAGGCTAAGATTAAGAGTGATATTCTAGTCCAAAGGCTGAAGCCAGATGAAAATAGTACATGGCAAAAGGAAATATTTAATCACTATAAACTCGTATTATCTGGTAAAATAATAAAAGTATGCTCTAAATCCTACAAAGTGATCATAATCTGTGTTGTTATCCAAAGATGCCCAGAATACTAAAATTACTTTTTGTGCTAGAAAAAAAATCTTAAAGAACAACAAGTCTTAAGAGAGAAGAATTATCAGTGACCCACATCCTTTGCTAGCTCACTTTCTAAGAGACATTTCTCTGAAACTGGTTTTCTGTGGAGTTTGCTCCATTTTCTCTTTCCTTTAAAGCCCCATCTTATCTAAGAACAAGTTGTCTTCAAGAAGTTTGCCTACAGGCAGACAGCCAATGCTAGGCTATGCCGCTGTTAGTCTTTTAATTCTGCAATGCCTTGTTTCCTCACTGCAGTATTATAGTTACTACTGTCCAGTACCTGTCCTCTGCACTGCACAAGAATTTCACAGACACAGACTTTGACTTCAAGGTAGGAGCTCCTAAAACTCATCACTGTCACAATAACCCTAGAAAGCTAAATTCTATGCTCTCCCCTTTTTGCTTCATTAATATATTCATAGTACTATAGATTCCTAGGCTGATGGTTATTGTATATGAGCTGAGAGCCTCCCTGGTAGAAATATCGGGAAGCAGGCATCTATGAGGATGCCTGTTGTTGGCTTCAGAAAGAATCAAGGGAGCAAAAATGGGGAAAGACCTGTTTCTAAAGATAGTTAAAAGGAAATTTTTTTCTTAAGAAAATAATTTAAGATTGTCTAATGGACTCTGTGCTACACATGTATTTAATTACTTTCCCTGCAAGGTTAAGGACTTGGGCAACCATGTGGTTCTTTTTCTGTCTCTCTAGGTGTGGAATTCTTATTTTAGCCTGGCAGTTCTGTTCATAAACCAGCCAAGCCTTCAGCTAGAAATCATTACTTCAGCCAAGAGGAAGAAGATTCTAGATAAGTAAGACAGATGTCTTCTCTTCATCTCTCTGCTACTTGTCCAGATGGAACTGTTTTTCTATGGCAGACTCTTTCAGAAGTCCAGAAGTTTCTCACATGGGTGGTTTCCCAAGGAGCCAAGTATGAAAGTTCAGTCATTAACCAAATGGCTTAGAATTTTGAGAGCATTAGAAATAACAGTGCTGATGTTCTGACCTCATTCAATTTCCAAGTCTGTCTCCCTCCACTAACAGTTGGCTTCTGTGTTACTATTTTCAGGTACGGGGACATGCGCGTGATGATGGCGTATGAACTGTTCAGCATGTGGCAGAATCTGGGTACGTCTTTTACTGATTCTTCCTTTCATATACTGCATAGGTAAATAAAAAGTACAATAACTAATAATTCTCCAAAGCTTTCTGAATATCAGTTCAGACCCCAGAATTCCTCGCATATCTTTAACATAGCACCCCAGATGAATAATGTAGTGCAGCATATGTATATAAAGCCCTCCTTGGCAGGGAGAGTTTGGCTAAGAGATCCTACTATGACATATGCATTCCATTTTGGGAATAGAAGTTAAAAGAGTAAAAGGAAGACACAGTAGTTTTTTTCCAGTTTGGGAATCCATGCTATAAAGCCTCTGTACTACTCATGTCCCTGTCTACATGTTACAGGCTTAGAAGTGTAGATCATGGAGACACCATGAAAAAAGGACAGGTATTGATTTTAATAAAGATCAAATTTTGGATCATGGGTACTTATGTGTCCAGATCATGTATCTGATACCACTTACATGAAAGATCATGAAAGATGAAAGTTACAGCCTTTGGATGAGATTGACTTTGGCTTTTTCTTTGAACACTTCTAATAGATACTACTTTGAATCTAAAATTGTCAGATCAGTGTTTCTGGTAGAGTCTTGCAGTTGCATAGATGAGTAGCTGGGCCACCCAGAATTCTGGAGGGATATAAATCTTCTGTCAGGAAGATTTTAAAATATTAGTTATATGGGGGCTGGAGAGATGGCTCAGCAGTTAAGAGCACTGGCTGCTCTTCCAGTAGGTCCTGAGTTCAATTCACAGAGACCACATGGTGCCCTCTTCTGGCGTGCAGGTGGAACACTGTATACTGTATACATAATAAATAAATATTTTTTAAAAATTAGTTATATGTCCAGTGAAATGTGATTTAAGCTAAGCTTGTGCCTCTTAAGCCATAGGAATGATGATCATAGAATCTTAAAGTCACCTATCAACCTTCCTCACCCTGATCTAGAGATGAAAAGTAAGGTGTCAGGGGGCACTGGTGAGATGACTCAGCAGTTAAAAGTACTGACTACTCTTCTAGAGGACCTGGGTTCAATTCCCAGCACCCTCATGGTGACTCACAATCATCTGTAACTTCATTCCAGGGGATCTGATGCCCTCTTCTGGTCTCTGCAGGCACTAAGCATGTACATGGCACACTTAACATACATGCAGGTAAAGCACTCATGCATATAAAATAATATATTGAATACAGCAATAGGACTCTTCATCCTTCAGTAGGCATGTGTTTCCAAACAGGCCTTTTAGCTTTATCACTCTTACAACCTTCCCACAACAGAATTTGCATATATTTTTCAACATTGAACTTGACTTTGAAATTCCTAGGAACACAAGAGACTGACAACTATACCAGGTACCAAGATCAGAGTATGCAGAGTGAGCCTTGGAGCTAACATTTGCTTCTTAGATAGGTTTCCAAAATGAAAGAAACAAAAGAGGTATTAGCCTGGGTTCAATCCCCAATACTTCCAGATTTTTTTAGATATTACATTTGTCTAGTAAAACCATTCATTGCTTTTGAAGGAAGTAACATTCTCTGTCTGGTGCCCCCCAAACTAGCAGGGGGGCTAGTTACTTGACTGTACTACACAGGCAAAGAGTTCCCCTCTTGTAGTCTCTGAGTACTGAAAACAGAGATCTGAAGTTGGTTCTTTCTGTTACACCATTGCAAAGAAAAGTCCTCAGGACTGGCCCTGGCTTCTAGGAATACTCCCTAGAGAACAGACTAACCAAAGGAAAAGCTATATCACTCCCTTCACTTCCCATAGGAAGGCCTTATAAAGGAAGTTGGAGAGTGAATGGATCTGATCAGAGTGGATGTATTCCTACCATAAGAATACAATGTGAAGAACAGGCATGGGAGGGTACAAAGAGAATCTAGGTCTTCAAGCAAGCCTATTAGGGTGAAGCTATGCAGTTAGCTCTTAGCTCAGGTAGAAGGTTTTTTGTTTGTTTGTTTGTTTTTAGCATACATGAGTGTGGGCATTTAAAGGATTTAAGGGGTCCATAGACTTCAGGCATTTGGTAGCTTAAGCCTTGGACTGGACTTCTGATCATTGAAATGCCTTCTAGAAGTAGAATTGTCAGGGAGGTCCATTGTGTTTAAGCAGAAACATACAGATTTTCCTTACTAAACAGAAGCTGTAGATAGATGTCTGAAACTCTTAGCACATCACTCATCTGTAGAAAGCGAGCTATTTCCTTGCTCTGAGGGTTTTCAGGTAGTTAAAACTTACAGGAAATTTTTTTAAAAGAAATTTTGTGCCCTTTGAACATGTGTTTCAAATTGACGAGGCCAGTCAATTGAAAATTCTAAAAAGATAGGGGAGTATGCTGAAGGGATGGATCAGCACTAAAGAGCACTGACTGCTCTTCCAGAGGACCCAGGTTTGACTCCAAGCACCAACATGGTGGTTCACAACCATCTCTAACTCCATTTCTAGGGGATCAGATGCCATTTTCTGGTACCAGGCACCCAGATGGTGCACAGACATACATTCAGGCAAAACACTCATATACATAAAATAAAATGATAAATGTTTTTAAAGAATTTTTTAAAATAATAAAAAGATAAAAAGCAGAGGGAGTATCTCAAAAACCATAGAATAAATCCTCTTTTAGCCTTAGAAGCTTCTATTATAAATAAGCAGTTGAAGGTAGAGTGTGTTGGTTTGGCTTTCTCAATGCTGAGAAATTCAGATCTCTCTCAGGACCTCATACATGCTAGGCAAACACTGTACCACCACTGAGCCTAGATTCCCAGCCTCACTCTAAATTGTAACATGTTCCTGGCCTCACTTGAGAATCTTCCATGTAAGGAACAAAGCAGGAATGAACTAATACTTGTTGGGTTTTATTGTTCAGGTGAACATAAGATCCACTTTATTCCGGGAATGATCGGTCCTTTTCTGGGTGTGACACTGGTCCCACAGCCAGAAGTGCGGAATATCATGATTCCTATCTTTCATGACATGATGGACTGGGAACAGAGGAAAAATGGCAACTTCAAGCAGGTAAAATTATAACTTCACTGTTTGGTGTGTTCTCCTCTGAAATGAACCTATTTGCATCAGACAGGTAGTCTAGATCGGTTGGCATGGTTCTAATAGAGAAGTTAACCATCTTAAATCCTGATTTAGAGTTTGTGTATGACTTGCTAGGCAAAATTAATATGCAAATTTTCTTCAAGTTAGAGACCAGATCCTAGCAGTCAGGAAACTGAGGCAGGAGAATTGCCATGAGTATGAGGGCAGCCTAAGCTACAGAGCAAGTAAAGCCTGGACTACATAGCAATACCTTGTTTCAAAGACAAATAAGCAATCAAAAGAATTAGAGGAAAGAGATAACATGTTAAGAACTTTCTAATAAAGACTAACAGAGACTGAACACTCCTAGTTTCGGTAAGCAGAGGGTCTTGGTAGCATGCTGTCCTTCCTCTACAGTATGGCCCAGGAATTTCTAAGGCTGGAGCCAGACCAGACGACTTTTCACAGCCTCCATAAGTTTCTGGCTAGTGTTGACAGTAATCTCTAGTTTGGTCATAGAGAAAGCAAGCATATGGGACAGTTGTTTTAGGAGTTGAATAGATATTACATGGATAAGTATCTCCTTTTGGCAACCTGCTGGTGGGTGAGCTGTCCCATCATGAGAATGGCCTGGTTGAAGTGTTAAAAGTTCAGCTACCAGCACAGGGTACATTCCTGTATGAGTACATGGAAATACAGCTTTAGTACCTTATTAAACAAATACTGTTTTTTTAAGTTCTGTCATAAACCCTGTTTTTATGATTTTTGCTTTCAGGACAGGAATAATCATACAAAAATAGAGAAAACCGGCATAGGTGGTAAGCACCAATGAAGGAGAGACGGATGAAGGAGTGAAGGGAACTGGATCAGCCTTTGACAGCCTAATAGAGAGCAATTTCCTGACCCTATTAGGATGGGCTGTTGGTTAGAGGTGGGGGTCTCTTGGACAATAAACATCCATATGTACAAGTTACCCCAGACAGGTGTAGGTAAGAAGAAATAGAGGAGAAAGCAAGTTTATGAAAGATTTTTGGATCATTTGTTTGTGCAGTGGCAGAAGTTATCATTGAAAATTGAGCATGCCAATTTTGGCCATTTGAACTGTACTGAGGCCAGAGCAAGCTTTAATAAAATGGAGTCTGTGGAGGAAGAGGAGAAGGTTTGAAAAATGAACTCTGCTGGAGGGAGTTTCTGTAAGCCCCAAGTGGGAGCTGAGAGGCAGGAATGACAAGGTCACAGAGACCCAGAAGGGCTTAAGGAAGCTATGGGACTTAGCAGGTAGCTCCTAGGGGGAGGAGGCCAGAAAACAGGGAGGATTCCAATAGAGGGAGAGGAGCAAGTGTTATAATAGAGTTGCCCACATGGTGGGGCCCCAGAGGGTGTAGCAGATTCCAGGAGTCAGAGAGGACATTTACCAAGTAGGTGAGAAGAGATGGATGGTTAGAGATGGATGGAGGGAAGAAGCAGCTGAAGAATTTAGAACCAAATATGATGGATAGCAGAAGCCAGCAGAAACAAATGATCTGTATACACCTTAAGAGTCAAATCAGCAACTTAAGTCATTTTGAAATGTTAAGACATTTCATGGGTACTACAGGGTGAAGGGGAACCACTGCTGAGTTGATAAGTCAGAGATCCTGAACCAAGAAGTAGGTTCCATTGTTTGATTATTTTTTTAACTGCAAGTATGGAAGTATCAAAGTGGGAGTAGGGAGCAGAAGATTCTTTATTAAGAGATCAGAGATGGGAGGCTAAGTCCCCTGAGGCTTTGGAGAGAGAGTGGGTACTGAGCCTGGGTTATAAATTGGTGGAGTTTTATAGTTGAATGATAAGGGGTGTGGTGTTTGGCTATAGAGGGGTTCAGTGTCCCATACCCAGGAATCTACCTGAGAGGCTGGTAAGGGAAAGGGTATGTCAGATCATGTGGTTTGGGGGAAAAGGAGGAGGGGAATGGCTGGCGAGCCTGGGGTCAAGCAGATGAGGGGAGCAAAAGAAATAGAGGCTCCCACTTTGGCTAGGAGGCCCTTTCCCATCAAGAGGATGGGACAGGTTGAAACCATTAGGAAGGCTAAGGAGGATACCCTTAAAGATACAGCTAAGAGGCGGGGTTTGATGAACCTGGTAAGACTGTCCTCCCTACCCCAACAACAGAGGAATGAGAAGGAGAGGTGGGACCCCAGAACTTTGTCAGGACCAAAGAAGTAGGCCTGGTATCCAGAGGAAGGAGATGGATCACCCTAATACTGTGATAACTACCTGAGGCTCCTTGTCAGAGATGGTGTGGTCAGGCCAAGAGAGCCTGGGCCCCCAGAGTCATTCATGGCCAGATCAAGGAAGTAGGTTGAAGGGCAATCTGGGCTTGATGTTCTCGTGCCTCGAGGCCCATGGGGGCAGTCAACACCCTAGTGCCCTTCTTGATAGCACCTTGGACATGGTTCGGGTGGCATAAAGGTTCAGACAGGCCTGGGCCCAGTGACTCTCCTGACTGCATTGGAAACAGGGAGCCAGAGAGCCTCAGCGGTGGCTGTGGCTGGTCAGAAGGCCGTCACTAGCTCCAGGTAGTTTTGGTTTGGTGCTTTTTATCTCTCCCATGGTACACCTTAAAAGGCACAGTTAAGACTTTGGCCTTTGGAGTCAAGGGCCCTCTCTAGATGTTTAAACTTGTCCCTAATATCAGGGGAACTTGGGGGAAAGTAAGTCATAAGGAGTTGCTTCCCATCTGGGGTCTCAGGATCCAGATTGATGTATTGTAAGAGGGCCTTTGTAAGGCAGTCTAGAAATTGAAGTGGGTTTTTGTGTTTGTCCTATATGATCTCTTGAATTTTTTTATAATTTGCTGCCATAAGGGTAGCCTTATGGAGACCAGTCATGAGGCAAGTTAAAAATCTATTCCTAGCTAGGATATCCCCTGGAGTATTGTAAGTCCATTCAGGGTCCTGGTCGGGGACTGCCCTAACCCCAACTGGGTGGGTGTCATCAACTTGGTGGATTTCATCTGCATGGGCCCTAGCCTGATCCCAGACTAGCCTCCACTCCTCTGGGAGAAGATTGTTAGTGAGAATCATATAAACATCATTGTTTGTTTTTGCTCTTTTGAGGGGCCTGCCACCCAGCTCCCAAATAAATCACACACAGAGGCTTATTCTTAATTATGAATGCCCAGCCTTAGCTTGGCTTGTTTCTAGCCAGCTTTTCATAACTTTAAATTAACCCGCCTGTCTTCTGCCTCTGGGCTTTTATCTTTCTCTATTCCTGTATACCTTTCTTTCTTACTCCATTCCTGGTTGTGTAGCTGGGTGGCTAGCCCCTGACGTCTTCCTCCTTCTCTCACTCCTAGATCTCTCCTCTCCCAGATTTCTCTTTCTGTTAATTCTTTCTGTCTGCCAGCCCTACCCATCCTTTCTCCTGCCTTGCTATTGGCCATCAGCTCTTTATTAGACCATCAGGTGTTTCAGACAGGCACAGTAACACAGATTTACAGAGTTAAAACAATTCAACATAAACAAAAGTAACACACCTTAGAATAATATTCCCCAACACATCATGGAAAGTAAGGTTATAGGATTGGGTAATATATTGGATACCCAATTGGTTAACATAGAGCAAGACCTCATACATGATAGTTGAGTGTTGCTTTAATGCCACATACTCAGCCTTGACTGGGTGGGCAGCCTGTCACTGAGGAGAAAGGGGAACCAGAGAGGCTAGAAAGAAAGAGAAGGGACTGCTGCTGGTTTAGGCTGATAAGGGGAGGTTTGCTAGTGTGATCGGAAATAGTGGAGAAATCATCTGGTTTGGGCTTCATAGCTTGGAGGAGTTGTTTCCTCTTTGGTTGGTTTATCCCAAAATGGCATCAAACCATATGGTTCCTTCAAGATTACCTAAGTACAGATTTTTAACTATCAACCACAGTGTTACAGATTTTGCAGATTTGTAACCTTATCCAATATGATTACAGATCTTGAGTTAAGATTTATACCTTAGCAAAAGTTTTAGAGAGTTAGAACAAAACCAAAATTGTATGAGATTAGTAGCAGTAGTCCCCATTGGGACTACACCCTACACATAGACTTCTATTATTAAAAAGGGAATGATTGACTGTTGTTTTGTAATTTCCAATTTGGGTGACTTGTTTCTTACTGTTCCTCTACACTCCACTCTACCTTTAGAGTCCTTTCATATAGTATATTTAGTCAAGTTTTTAAGAACTTAGGTTCAGGCTGGAGAGATGGCTCAGTGGTTAAGAGCACTGACTGGTTTTCCAGAGGTCCTAAGTTCAATTCCCAGCAACCACATGGTAGCTCACAACCACTTGTAATGAGATCTGGTGCCCTCTTCTGGCCTGCAGGGACACATGCAGGCAGAATACTGTATACATAATAAATAAATCTTAAAAAAAAAAAAAAAAAAAAAAAAGAACTTAGGTTCATTTCAAATTTTTGTTAAAATTGTCAAAACCATCCATTCCTATTTTCCTTTGTGTGAGTATATGTGAATGCATGTCATGTGGGTGTACATACATGTGGAAGCCAGAGGTCAACTTCAAATGTGATTCCTCAGGAGCCAGATATGTTGGTTGGTTGGTTGGTTGGTTGGTTGGTTGGTTGGTTGGTTGGTTGGTTGGTTGGTTGGTTGGTTGGAGATAGAGTAAGAAATCTCATTGGTCTGGAGCTCACTGAAGAGTCTAAGCTGGCCAGCGATCAAGTCCCAGTGATTACAACTGTTTTCCAGCACACCCAGCTTCTTGATATAGTTCTGGGGTGGATCTCAGGACATCCCGCTCGCACAGCAAGCGCCTCACCACTTTACTCCTCCTCCGTTGTTTTCTGAGGTAGACTTCTCAGCCTGTCATCACTGTGTCAGGGTGGCGTAGTTTACTTTCTGCTGCTGCACTAAAGATCGTTGATCAAAACCATCTTGGAAAGAGTGGTTTTGGTTTACATGCTCTGATCATAGTCCATCACTGGAGGAAGCCAAGGTAGGAACTCAGTGAAGCAAGGTGAGAACCTGGAGGCAAGAACTGAATCAGAGATCATGGAGAAGTGCTATTTACTGGCTTTCTCTCCAGGACTTGCTCAGTTTTCTTTCTTACACAACCTAGGACCTGCCTACTCAGAGATGACACTGCCTATAGTGAGATTTCCCACATCAATCTTAATCAAGAAAATGCCCCCAAAGATTTGCCTACAAGCCAGTCTAATAGAGTGATTTTCTTAGTTGAGGTCCCCCACCCCAGATAATCCTAGCTCATGTCAAATTGACAGAAATCTAACCAGGACAAAGAGTAAAAACAATTAAGTTTTTATAGCACTATTTCTTGAAACTTGGCTGTGTGTTGAGATCTCAAATCTCAGACTGCTGTTTCTGTGTGAGCTGTATCTGAACACTTACCATGCTGAACTCTGGTCGCTGTTGCCTCTGTCTCCCTTACTAAAGGATGGGTCCCCAGGAACCAGAATGATTGTGCATTTTATTTCTCAGAGCTCACTGTGGTACTTGGCACATAAGTGGGTTATGAGGATAACAATCAAAACTAATATTGTTGAGCATTTCCCAAAAGCCAGGGCATAGTGACACGATAAAGGAATGTTACCATGACAACTGTTTCACAAATAAGGATATTTAAATTTAGAAAGGTGTATATCCAGAACTCTATAGCTAGTTATGTCACAGGATAAATGTCGAATGGATAGCAAGGCATCCTTATCAGTTCTGTAGAGATAATAATGTCCCCACATCCTTCCATCATTAGTTTTTTGCCTGATACAGAAGTTTTAACAGTTGAATATGCATCTAAGGCTTTTTATAACAGTCTGTGGACTTTCACCACCACCCTAAGTTTCTAACCCATCAGATTTAGAGAGGCCTAAATACTGGATTTTTAACAAGATCTGTGGTGAAACTAAGGCTGCTGACCCAGGGACCCATTCTATGGACATTTTGGACCCCAATGGACTACTGAAGCATATTTGCACTGTTTGTACTCTGCTTCTGCAGGTCCCCTCCCTACCTTTGCTCTGTTCTAGCCCACACTAGCTACCTCTGTCTATGAAAAGAAATTCATTGTTAGTATCAGTCCATTTTCTTAGGGAGTTTTAGTCACCTCATTGAGTTAGCGTTAAACATGCTGGACTAGGACTGAGATATTTTGGCTTCTAGACCCACCAGACTATGTTTAGTTATAATTCAATCCTATAGTCTTCCAGGCAAGAAAAGAAGCTTGTTGCATGATTTGTCCTTGTTCTACTGGGGTTGACATTAGTTGAGTTTGAATGAGCTATATTTCCCTCAGAAACTTTCAGGATAACAGGCTTCACTTTTTGTACCCATAAAACCTAAAGCTCTTGAAACTGCTGCTCTGTCAGTGCCCTGTGACTGGATTCCTCAACTGTGAGGAGCAGTGCTACATTGTTCCTATTCTACAGATCTGAGATATAGTCTATGTATATAAATTCCTTTGAATGGATGTTTGTTTATTTTTTGTTTGCCTGCTTTTCAAGACAGGGTTTCTCTCTGTAGCCCTGGCTATCCTAGAACTTGCTCTGTAGACCAAGCTGGACTAGAACTCTTACAGAGATCTGCCTGCCTCTCTCTCCCAAGTGCTGGGACTAAATGTGTTCTTGAATGGATATTTTAAACAAAGAAATATTTGAAGCCAGTAGAATGGCTCAGAGAGTCTAAAGGTACTTTTCACCAAGCCCAATGACTTGAGTTTGATCTCCAGTAGAAAGAGAGAACTGGCTCTTGTAGGTTCTCTGACCTCCACATGTAAACTCCCAGCACACATACAAAATAATAAATATAAAAAACAGGTGTTGTTTTTTTTTTTAAAGAAAGAAACAGCTGCGCCAGGCGGTGGTGGCACACGCCTTTAATCCCAGCACTCGGGAGGCAGAGGCAGTCGGATCTCTGTGAGTTCGAGGCCAGCCTGGGCTACAGAATGAGTTCCAGGCCAGCCAGAGCTACACAGAGAAACCCTATCTCAAAACAACAACAGAAAAAACAGCTGGGTGATGGTAGCACACACCTTTAATCCCAACACTCAAGAGGCAAAGTCAGGTAGATCTCTGTGAGTTTGAGACCAGTCTGGTCTACAGAGTAGATCTAGGAAGCCAGGGCTGTTGTATAGAGAAACCCTGTCTTTAAAAAAGGAAAGAAAGAAATATTTGGGGGCATTGCAGAAGAGGTGTTGGAAAGATTGTAAGAGCCAGTGGTCAGGGAAGACTGAGATGAACAGTATCTTCTGGGGACTCTTAAGAGGGACACATGGATTGCCCTGGGAAGGGGAAATATGAGATCACCTGGGTAAACTGGGGGCAGAGTGGGGAGAGTAGAGGGGTGGGTGGGGAATGGAAACATGAGGGATCGGGATGGTTGAGTTGGGGGAGGGATGGAGAGGGGAGCAACAAAAGATATATTGATAGAGGGGGCCTTTATGGGGTTAGGGAGAAACCTTGTACCAGGGAAAAACTCAGGAATCCACAAGGATGACCCCAGCTAAGGCTCCTAGCAATAGTGGAGAGGATGCCAGAACTGGCCTTGTCCTGTAATCAGATTGGTGACTACCCTAATTGTCATCCTAGAACCTTCATTCAGTAACTGATGGAAGCTGATGCAGAAATCTGCAGCCAAACATTGAGCTGAGCTCCAGGAGTTCTATTGAAGAGAGGGGGGGATGATTGATTGTAGGAGCCAGGGGGGTCAAGAATCATAATGGGGAAACCCACAGAGACAGCTGACCGAGCTCAAGGGAGATTATGGACTCTAGACAGACAGCTAGGTAACCTAAATGGGCCCGACCTAGGCCCTCTGCATGTGAGAGTCAGTTGTATAACTTGGTGTCTGTTTGTGGGCCCCCTAGCAAGGACCAGAATCAGTCCCTGGTGCATGAGCTGGCTTTTTGGAACCTATTCCCTATGGTGGGATGCCTCACTCAGCCTTGATAGAGTGGGGAGGAGCTTAGTCCTACCTAAGCTTGATATACCATTAGTTATTGACTCTGATGGGAGGCCTTAGCCTTTCTGAGGAGTGGATGGGTGGGAGGGTAGAAAGGAGGTGGAGGGAGGAGAACATAGTTGGTATGTAAAATAAATACATTTCCTTCTCAGCACAGGAGAAAATAAAAAGAAACAATGTCTTCTGGGCATGACAGGACTGATACACTCATGAACTCATAGCATCAATGGTTGTCTGCACAAGACCTATACAAGATCAACCCTGTCAGTTTTCCAGCATGGAAGCAGGAGGGGCTTATGAGTCTCTCACTCCCTAGCTGAGGAACTATTGATGGTTGATGCCTGCTAGGAGAGGGAGAGTCTGTTTACTTTAAGAGTGTACCCTGGGGCTCTGGTGGGGTTGGGGGTACATGCCCCTTTAATTCTAGCACTCAGAGGCAGAGGCAGAAGAGGGCAGGTCTCTGTGAGTTCATGGTCACCTGGTCTACAGAGTGAGTTCTAGGACAGTCAAGGCTACACAGAGAAGCCCTGTCTCCAAAAAATAATGTAGTCTGGTAGGTCACCTGTGCTCCAGAGGAGGACCCACACCCATGCACATATGAGAACCACAGATTGGATTCAATGGGTTATCTAAGGGGGCACCTAAGGGATGGACCCAGACGCTCTTAGAGGGCAGAGTGGGGAGGTGAATATGATCAAAATAAATTGTATGTGAATATGAAATTCTCTGAGAATTAATAAAAATACTATGTTTTAAAAAGAGGAACATTTGATAAAGGCCTCTCTTTTAGATCTGAAATACATTTCCCTAAAGGAGTCCTTTAGCTCTTAGATAGGAAATGGTTATCTGAAATTTGCACACTTAAACCAGAATGAAAAGCCTTCCTAAGCAAGGGAGACAGGTTTTTCCTTTTATTGCTAATAGACTTTTTTTTCTCACATACTATATCATGATTACAGTTTCCCCTTCCATGCAGATCCACTCCATTTCTGTCTCATTAGAAAATAGCATGCTCCTATGGAATACAAAAAAATATGAAATAAACTATAATAAGGTAAAACAACAACTAATACATTAGGGTTGGACAAGACAAACAAGCAAAAGGAAAAGCCCAAGAGAAGGCAGAAAAATCAGAGACCCACTTGTTTACAGACTCAGAAGTCCCATGAAAACACTAAACTGGAACCCATAATATATATGCAGAGAACATGGTACAGACCAGTGCAGGCCCTGTGCATGCTGCCTCGGTCTCTGAGTTCATATGTGCATGGATCCTGTTGATTTAGAGAGCCTTGTTTTCTTGGTGTCCTCCATCCCCCTCTGGCTCTTATCGAAGGCCACTGAGGATATACAGCAGATGACAGCTAATATTCAACAGGTTGACCCATCAGATGAATAACTCTCTGATGAGAAGCCCCACTAGGCAAAGACCTGTGGGGTTACTGGCTGTGGAAACTGGTTGTTTCTGTCTGTAATTTTCTCATGTGCCACCACAATTCCTCCCTAAAAAGAACAGCTGTGGGGTTCTTTCCACAGGCCTTTGGTAGTGTGTTTTACACTTTTGGGGCACAATTATGTCTGAATTGACAGAAGGATGACTTCTTACACTGTGTAATTTTGGTGAATAAAATACACTTTCTTAGCCAGACTTTAATTCCATGACTTCAAGACAAGTACAGACCTCAGAACAAATCCAAAATAGACTAATTGCTCCTGGAGATGAATTGCTCAAGGACAATTTCCCAGGTATCTGTGGTGAAACCAAGGTCAGGCATGAAACAACTTTAGTGCCAGTTTTTTGCTTGTAAAAACCTGGCTGGCTGATAACATTAAAGATACAACTCCCTGTACAAATCCTCTCAGCAACTGACTTTCTGCACATACTCCTGACCTCACTTTTATGATACAAGGCTCAAGGTTAAGCCAACTAACTGATAATTGCTTAGGTCCTGAATTTCAGTGTCACTCTCTGTGATGTGTCTCAGGCTATGTGCCTCCTGCCTGCACAGACAAGTATTGCCATGGTTGCTCACCATGCCTGGTCAGAGTGATATTTCTAGCCTGAGAGAGCCTGTGTGTTGCCAGATTGGCTCTGTTTCTTATTGTTTACTCAAGAAGTAAACCATGTGTATCTGTAAGCTATGTGATCCTGAATATGTAATTCATATATTGTCTAGAGTTTTCTGTTGAGGAGAGATTTTTTTCAAGATGAATTAATTAAGAGAAAGTTACCATCAGAAAGCATGTTTTTCTTTTTTATTCTCAGATAGAAAAAGTCTAGCCCTTGCCACATTCGTGGGTTTTGTTTTTGTTTTGTGTTTTTTTTTGGGGGGGGGGTTGGGTTTTTTTTTGGTTTTTGTTTGTTTGTTTGTTTGTTTGTTTGTTTGTTTGTTTGTTTGTTTTTGCATGCCCTGGGCTTCTGGAGGCCCTCCAGGCAGTGATAGATTCTTACACTCTTCACATCTACTCTTCGAAAAGTTCCCTGACCTCTGAAGAGAGGGATTTGATAGACATCCCATTTAGAGTTGAGTGTTCAAAGATCTTTCACTCTCTCTGCAATGTCTGGCTGTGGATCTCTGTATTTATTCCTATCTGCTGCAGTGTGGGAGCCCAGCTCCCATCTTTTGAAAGGTTCTTAGGTGGAGGAGAGAGGGATGAGGAAATAGCAGAGAGAGAGACCAAGTCTACAAGGAGAAAGACAGAAACACAGGATAGCTTCAGGAGGGCCCTGGATCAATACCCAACAGCCTCATCCTTTATTGAAAAGGGCTTTTTCTAACATGCCAAGAGGAGGAGCAAAAGAGCCCCCCCTAGCAAGATCAAAGCACACCATACAGCCAAGTGTAGACCTTTCCAAACACCTGGTAAACATACCCATGACCAAATCATCTCATTATGCAGCCCTTCTGGGTAAAGCAAGCTCAAGATTCTCTGACCCTGAGTAATTTCTCACTAAGAAGCCTCTGTGGGCTCCCACATTGCGGGAGGAAGCTTCTCTGATGATGACTTAGCAAAGCACTGAGCTATGAGTGTAACAGAGTGACATGAGGAGTCATTTTATCACTGCATTGTTTTGTTTGTTAGAACAGCAGGGTTTGGTTTTATTCTAGGTCCCTGGGCTATCTAGTCTCTGGTTTAGAAGACAGGTTTTTTTTTTTTAATGCAATAGATGAGATCCTGTCTATGGTGAAATTTACTTGCAATTATGATAAAATATATATAAAAAATAGTTTTCCATGGTCCTTGAGTAGTCATGAGACTGGAGTTTGTTCTCTGAGTTCATTTGAGCTTATGAAGTCTCTGCTTCCTTATAGGTGGAGGCTGAGCTGATTGACAAGCTGGACAGCATGGTGTCAGAGGGGAAAGGTGATGAGAGCTACAGGGAACTCTTCAGCCTGCTGTAAGCTGCTCCTTCCCCAGGAGCCCCATGTTGGGAGAAGGCATTATGTGAGCTAGTGAAGGGTAGAGGTGAAGCCTACACTGGGCAGACTTCAGAGATTGGGTACCAGGAGAACCCCCATTGATTCTGGTGGTAGAATAGTCACTTTCTATCAACATGAAAACAAGTGGGCTTGGGGATTTAGCTTAGTGGTACTGGGTTCAGTCCTCAGCTCCTGGGGGGTGTAGGGAGTGCGGTTCCTTAGCCTGGTAGCGGTGGCTTTAATCCCAGCCTTTGAAAGGCAAAGATCCCTGTGAGTTTGAGTCCAGCCTGATCTACAGACCAAGTTCCAGGACAGCCAAGGCTACACACAGAAATCTTGTCTCGAAACACACACACACACACACACACACACACACACACACACACACACACACACACGAGAGAGAGAGAGAGAGAGAGAGAGAGAGAGAGAGAGAGAGAGAGAGAGAGAGAGAGAGAGAGAGAGAGAGAGAGAACGCACTTTTAGGGATCATCATGGTTAACTGAAGATGAATGAATACATTAATAATTCAGCTCCTAGGTTTGCTATAAGAAGTCATTGTATATCGTCATAACATTCCCTACATCCTGTTGGAAAAAATAGCCCATAGGGATTTATTCAATTTAGAATTCAGTTCTGGCATTTCTGGGGGGTAAAGTGTGAATTCTCTTCTAGGAAACATTGCAGCTTAATAAACACTGCCCAGGTTCTTGAATAAATCACACAGCCTCTCTAGGCCATTTTCCTGTTTATGAAATGATCTGGCTGTACTGAATGATGCCAAAGTTCCCCCAGACCTATCATTTTAATAGCTTCTTTTTTTAAATTGATAAAGGCCCTCAGGCCTAATGAGACATTACTTAGTCTTACTTACTTAGATATTATTGCAGTGTATAAAATGTATTGATATTTTTATTTGTTAAGATTCTAACTTATTCTGTTTACATTAGCAGTTATTACAAAAGTACCATTGGCTGTATCAGATCCACAATATAGACTTAATCATAGAAAATAGTACTTTTAATTGAAATATAATTGGTTTCATAACATAATTCCTGTGTGTACTTTATTAATCTAATATCAAAATGTCAAATTTAACAAAATTTATAGTTGTTGTCTACCAGTAATTCAAAAAATTTTAAACTCCAAAAATTGTGCAAGTTGACGTCTAGACTTGATGCTGACAACAGACTTGCAAGGGCTACAGTGTGGGGATTATACTCCTCCCCTTCTTAGGAGTGCTGAGACTGGGCTCGAGGAGGTGCTGGCCTGTCCTCAGTTAGCTGGCCAGTAAAAGGCACCTCTGAAGGGAGAACCCTTCTTCCTGGTACACGATGGCGGGTTTGTTCTTTCATGAGTCATAAGAATTTTATTTGAAATTTATGATGAAATATATTCATCTTCCAATATATCTCTTTTAACAAAATGTTTCCAGTTGTGGAAGAAAGACATTGAATTCTCTTTGTTGGCTACTAACAAATGACTTTATTACAATGGAAAAAGTATAAAAATAGCTCTCAATTAATAGCTACCTATCCAAATTGTGTTTGTAAACCCTTTTAAAGTCAGTTTGAGACCTGAGAGCTACTGATACCATGGAGCAACATTTCATAGTTTTGATTTGGGAGTGATGTTTGTAGGTTTTGAGGGTATAAAATGTGTATAGATTAATTCAGAAAAGATTCAGTTAAAGGAATGAGGCAGTGATCAGCATTTTCCATGCTTGTGTGCTCATAGAACACCTCTTCCCAATGTCCAGGACAGTAAAACTCCATAGAACAGTTGGGAATAGTATAGTGTTCTAGTCCACACAAGTTAGAGGCTGAAGTCTTCTTCTCTCTCTTTAGCAGCATGATCACAGAAACTCTCACTTTGCCTGAACCTTTGGCCCAGGTGTATGTTCTGTTCAGGGAGGCAGTGATCATAACGAAAAGCATAACAGCAATCAAGCTGTGAGTTTGAGTCCCCAGTGCTTGTTCTCAGTCCTGGGCCAGCCGACTCAAGATGATTCTTAGAAAGTTAGAAAGCAAGAAACATGCTCATAAGGAATCATAAATAGAGTTGTGTGGAATGAGATGTAGACCTAAGCTCATTACTAGAGCAAGAAGAAATAATGCAGGTCATCACCTCCTAGAAGAAGCATATGGAATGTCAGCGTATCCTAAAGCCAGGTTTTTTGGACAAGCTAAAATCTGCCTCAGAGTGACTGTCAGATTTTTTTTTAATGACTTGTACATTAAGCTTCTATCTTTGTCACATATGTTTTGGAAGTTTCCCTTGACTAAGGTGATGACAGAGTATAGCTCCTGAATTTATTCTCTGTCCCTCATACTGAACTTCTGAGACTTGTGGGAATCTTTGATGTATGAGAAGAGGTAGTTTTTGTACATTTACTGAAAATGGCTCTGGACAATAGAAGCAGTTAACCAATTGGCAAAGCCAGACTTATTTCACCAAGGGCTCTTAACTCCTGTGTTCCTTAGATAGACCTTATAGCATATGCCTCTCTCACCTCCACCTCAGTGGTATCCCTAGGAACATGCACTCTGAAATGGGAGATATGTCCTTTTGTTGCTGCCCGTTCAGTAATATCCTTGTCTTTGTTTTCTGCTGCATGGAGTAGAACCCAGCTGTTTGGGCCCTACCCCAGGTAAGACTACAGTGTGGCAAGTCTCCTGTCTGCAGATGTGTCACAGCCTCCACAGGTTCTTGGGCCTCACTCTTGTCACCAGGAAAGGCTCATGAGTTATGTTTGCTTCTTCTGCCAACAGCCTTCTGGAGAAGGTTGAACAGGAAACATGGCGTGAGACTGGCATCTCCTTTGTCACCTCAGTCACCCGCCTCATGGAACGCCTTCTTGACTACAGGTATTTTCTTAGTTTGAAACCTTTGTAGCCTCTCCCCTAGTAGAATATTCTCTTCTAAAAGGGTATTCACTTGACTTGAAAACTTAAGACCATCCTGGGGACTGGAGAGATGGCTCAGGAGTTAAGAGTACTGACTGCTTTTGCAGAAGACCTTCTTTCACTTCCCAGCACCCTGGCTGTAACTCCAGGTCCAGGATATCCAATGCCCCCTTCTGTCTTCTGTGAGTACCAGGCATACTCATGATACATGTACATGCAGGCAGGCAAACACTCCAACACATAAAATAAAAATAAATGAACATTAAAAAAACAACTGCCAGCCAGGTGGTACTGGTGCACCCCTTTAATCCCAGCACTCAAGAGGCAAAGGTAGGTGGATCTCTGTGAGTTTGAGGCCAACCTGTTCTACAAAGCAAGTTCCAGGACAGCCAGGGCTGTTATACAGAGAAACCCTGTCTCAAAAAAATAAAACAAAAAGCAAAAAAAAACCTGCCAGGCATGGTGGCACACATGCCTGTAGTCCCAACACTCAAGAGACAGAGACAGGTGAATCTCCATGAATTTCAGGCTAGGCAGGCCTATATAGTAAGACGTTGTCTTTAAAAATAAACAGGCTGGGTGGCAGTGGCATATGCCTTTAATCCCAGCACTTGGGAGGCAGAGCCAGGTGGATTTCTGAGTTCAAGGCCAACCTGGTCTACAGAGCAAGATCCAGGACAGGCACCAAAACTACACAGAGAAACCCTGTCTTGAAAACCCAAAAATAAATAAACAAATGTGAGAACTGTGCATGGTGGTGCACAGCTGTAATCACATCACTAGGAAGGCAGAGGCAGAAAGATCGTGAATTTGAAGCCATCCTGGACTGTATAGCAAGACCATGTTTAAAAGACCCAAAACCACTGTGTCTTAATACAGGGAGGACTGTTCTGGTTCTGTTGGCTGTTGTTAGGGATCATCTGACCAGTAACAGAATACCTTTCCTCAGGTATAAGTTAGAGCTTCTTGGGATCTCCCTAAGATTGAATATACTCAAAAGGCATCCCAGAGACATGCAGCCATATAGCCTTCCATCTAGAAAAGTCAGAGCTCATAGGAATAGACATAGCAAAAAGGAGAGAAAAACTGAGTCCAAAGCAAGTTCAGGAACAACTGTAGTTCCTTAATGAAGACCTTCCTCAGCCATATGGGAGATAAATGAGGAAATGTCACCTGGTACCAAAATATAACCAAGGACAATTTTTATTTGCTTCTCCAGGGACTGGGACACCCTTTTTCTTATACCTATATTCTCTTGTTAAAACCTTTTCCTGTCCCCTAATCCTAGCCATGGGAACAGATTAGAGGAGATGTTTTGTGAATTCAGGGATCTCTGTTATAGTCAGCCTGAGAATTCCTGTCGAATTTAGAATTGTTTCATGAAAGCCTGCCTTCCTGGTCCTGTCATGACTGCTGAATTGGTCTAAAAATAACAGTGAAACAACCACTGCAGCCTTAATTATGCTCTCAGTAGGACTCAACTAGTCACTAAAGGTGTTTTCGGGAAGTAGAAAACAATGAGAGATAGGATGATAAAGGAACAAAACCAGTCCCAAACCATAATGCTACAAGATGTACAAACCCCCGGATCAATGAATGAGGATGCTCAGACGTCCTCCAGTTCCTTCTGAAGAAGAAAGCACTGCTGTTGAGAAAACTCAGATGTCAGTACACTGACTTGAATATGGGAATGGAATTCACATCCCAAACATCCCCTTTCTGTAGCACAGTTGTGTTTGTGCAAACTTCTGCCCATTTTTCTTGGGCTTTAAAAGGTCAAAGCTGGCCTTTGTCAGCCCTTTTTAAAAGCAAAAGGCTTCTTTTTTCATGTCAGGTCCCAGGCCTCTCCTGTACCTGCCATCAAACATAAAAGAGAAGTGGGCTAAAGCTCTGTATCTTTCTCTTACTGCATTATTTACTGAAGGTTATTCATATTCACTACCATCTACCTGAAAGACCCAAAATCAGTATCTTAGACTCAAAGGCCTTCCTTTAACTGGCTGATTTTCTTTCAGTCTTCTATAAACAAATGAAATTCATGGCCAGAACCAACTTCAATCTCCATTTCTTATCTCAGTGTGTTATCTATAAAACAAGTATACAGCCTTTCACTTGTCTTCAGCCATGAACTGGTCTGTGCCCTGTGTCCTTACAGTTCCCAATGCTTACATTTCACATTCCAGACTCCAAGTATTGTTCCTTGTGAACATGGAGAAAAACACCATGATTTTTGTGGTGGTTCTATCTACTAAAAAAAAAAAAAACACACACACCTAACAAGTTAATTGTATATGTAATGCATCTAATCTCTCTAATCTCATTTGCATTCCTGAAGGGTTACTCTTGTAGTTGTCAATGAAGAAGTACATGTGAGAAGGTCTGTTGCCAAAGTTGATCCAAGTGCTAGCTGATTCAAAGGCTGTGCTCTAGATCCCCATCCATTTGTTTCTTCATTGATCCCTTCCCTTCAGGTTTTTTTGCTGTCATTTCCTTAGAGTAGCTCCCCAGTCCAAAGCCTCAGAGAGGCTTTCCCAAGCCAGGAGCTCACCTGGCTTGCTGTACATGCCTTGAGTATACCTCATTTGCCATCTCTCTGACTCAGTTTGACAGAAAAGAGTCAACTCCTTGAAGGCAGGACCCTTGAGCTTTTCTTCTGGTACTCTGCTTATCCCTGACAGGTACACAATCAATGATGAATCAAATGAGCTTTCAGGAAAGTCTGTGCCAAAATCAAGAGAATTCTTTCCTTTACTCAAGAACTTAAAACTGTTACTGACAGTATATGTATGTATAATAAAAACTATATATACATGACATTTAGACATAAGTTATATATAAAATCTCAATGTTTCTTCTAGAAGTTGTAGTCCAACATGACTTGAACCTTTGGTATGAGTCTTATTTTTAGACCTGCCAAACTAAGTCTTCTAAGAAGTAACTCCTCAGCTTTGACAGTAATGTCTTTAACTTTATGTGAATTCTATGCTAGACTTGTAGCTTATATTTCACATTTTCTCATAAAATGAAATTTGCCCTTTAAGAATAACTTTCTGCCTCCCTGGGGAACTTGGGAATTTGGCCTTCTGCTTTATAGACACATCCTTCTGTACTAAGGAAATTGGTAAGTGCCACTTACTGCTCTGATGATCTGGGCTCTATACTCTGCAACCAGAACAAGGAGCTCAACAGAGATCTTTGAACCCCAGGATTGGCTGCAAAGCTGGGGGGGGGGGTCTCACAATACAGTCCTCTTCTGTCAAAGTACTTCCTGTTAGAAGGCATACTCCTTTTAGAATTGACCATACTGATATTCCAGTAATTCTGCTGTTTGATGTATTGTCCCAGGAGACATCACTCTATCTCATGGTCAGTCGTCTGTGCTCTCTCTTTCAGGGACTGCATGAAAGGAGAAGAAGCAGAGAACAAGAAGATTGGCTGCACTGTTAACCTAATGGTGAGAGGACACGGGCTCTTCCTCCTTCCCTCCCGACGACACAGCCAGGCTTTGGGCTGGCTGCCTCGGGCTCAGAAATGACCTTCAAAAGGGGCAGACTCTTGCAGCTTACATATATTTCATTCTCTTACAGAACTTTTACAAATCTGAGATTAACAAAGAGGAAATGTATATCCGATACATCCATAAGCTTTGTGACATGCACTTACAGGCTGAGAACTACACAGGTGAGTCAGGGAAGGAGTAGAGCTGTGTTTTCGTTAGGACAGACTTAGGGGCTATACAGAGAAAGGCCCCAGGAGGGTACCTGCCAGATCTCAGCAGTGTTGGGTCCCAAGGTATTCCTTCACCTCACTCCTGTCCTTCTGCCCCTTTGTAGTATTGGAAAAACCAGGTGAAATTTTTGTTCTTCATGCATATCCTCTACTATCTGAGGCTGTTCCATTCACCTTTGCTCCTACCCATGTCTCTGAGGACTCAAGAGTAACTTCCAAATTCTGGTGCACCCGGCTTAGAACATTTGAAGTTCTGTTGCTCCTCAGAAATACTTTTCTTAGGTCTTACAATGCTGAAAGTAACTAAGACCATAGCAGAGGAATATCTCCTTCATCTTGAAACTTCTAGAACTCACTGGTAGATCTGGCTCTTCCTCTGCAACTGCACACCAGCTCCTATACCGAGCTTCCAGTACAGAGTGTGGACAGCATTCATCTTCTTGACAGGCCAGATGAGAGCCTCTTCATTGTGTCATCAGTCTATGCAAAGCACCCGTCATGATCTCTTTACTGAGAGCAGCTCTGAATGAAGGGGAAGGATGCATGCATGGATGTTCTGTGCGATTCCCTTGTACCATAGTTCCCTGAAGAACCATCTTTTCCACTGTGACCAGACCCTATCCCTCAGGCTAAAGGACTTAAATTTGTCATCTAAATGTGGAAATGTGAGCTATTCTCATTTGCAGATCTTAACTAGGAGTTTATGAATTAGTAAAAACAGAGTACCCTCCTTCCTTACCCTTGTATCTAGATGTTAGAACGTTGTATATATGCTACTTTTTCTGTTAGCATAACTTGGCAAGAAGAATGGGACAGGCTTGTTCTTGGTATGACTGGTCTGTCTATACTCAGGAAGCTAATACATGAGGATCATGAGTCTGAGGTAGGCCTAGGCTATGTGGTGAGACTGTCTTTAAAAATGAAAAGAGGGCCTGGAGAGATGGTTCAGCAGTTAAGCATGCTCACTGCTCTTCCAGAGTACTTGGGTTCAATTTGTAGCACCTGTATGGTAGCTCACAACTGTCTGTAACTCTAGTACAAGGAGATCCAACGTTCTTCTCTAGTCTCTGAGGCACTGTGCACATACATACATACAGGCAAGACAACATTCACATTAAATAAATAAATATTTTTAAGAGAGATTATATGACATTGCATAACATGACTAAATTGACCATTCTTTATACCTACTAATCATGATCTCAACAACTCTGAAAGGATGGTGAAGGGAAAGAGTTTTATAAATTCCCTATATTGAGCTGGAGAGATGTCTCAGTGATTAAGAGCACTGCCTGCTCTTCCAGAAGACCCAAGTTTGATTCCCATCACTCACATGATAGCTTACAACCATCTGTAACTCCAGCCCCAGGGGCTCCAACACCCTCTTTTGGCTTCTGCAGGCACTACATACATGTGGTCCGCAAACATACATGCCAACAAAGCATCTATACATGCTGGCCCTGAGGTCATAAGAGTGGGAGAGCTGTCCCTGCCACTTACCAGCTGCAGCACATGTGAGAGTGGCCCCTAAGCCATGCCTGGGAACACAGTAGAGAGAGCTGGTCCTAAATGTGGAGGTTCAGGAGAACCGACCCTGAGGACATGAAAGCAGAAGAACTGCGCCCCCCCCCCCGGCGCCCACCCCTTGCTCATCCATGCAAGGGGTGAACTAGCCAGGGCAATGTAGGAGAGCTCACCCTGGTGGTGAAGACAAGGGAAAGCTGGTGAACTGACCAACCCTGCAACTACCCAGGCCCAGCACCAGGGTTATGAGTTGGCCCACCCCAACATCACCCCATCTGTGATCTGCTGGAGCACATGAAGGGGCTGGTCCTGCAGACCCAAAGCTGCAGGATCTCCACAACACAGGGCAACAGCAGGATATCCAAGAGGAGTCCCAGTGAGGACTCAGCATTGATAGTGCAGCAGAAACCAGAGGCCTCAAACCAGACCATGACACTTGCATGTAAAGATAAATGGGTAAAAGGGAAACTGTGTGACTCACTGTGTCACACTATAGTTTCCGTGACAAGATTGATTTTTTTTTTCCTCCTCTTAAGTTTTATTTAACAGCCAGGCGGCGGCGGTGGCACACGCCTTTAATCTCAGCACTCCGGAGGCAGAGCCAGGCAGATCTCTGTGAGTTCAAGGTCAGCCTGGTCTACAGAGCAAGATCCAGGACAGGCTCCAGAACTACACAGAGAAACCCTGTCTCGGAAAAAAAAAAAAAAAAAATTTATTTTACATTATTTTGGAGGGAGAGGTTACAAGGGCAGAGGATGGATACAAAGGGCCAGAGAAATGAATGGGATGGAGATTTATGATATGAAAGACACAAAGAATAAATAAAAAGGAAAGTTTAAAAAATCTATACACACAAAAGCAAATAATTAATTAAAATATAAAAATTAATTCCATGTATTATATAGACGTTTGCTAAACTCAAGGACTGGGCTGTTGGCTGAGTTATGGATATTAACAGAGAAGTACTATACTTTGTATTTTGTAGCTCTAAGTGTTACATGTAAAAATAATATAGGCAAGTGTCTTAGGGTTTCTGTCACTGCCACAAAATACCATGACCAAAATGCAAGTTGGGGAGGAAAGTGATTATTTGGCTTATACTTCCATATTTCTATTTATCATTGATGAAAGTCAGGAAAGGAGCTAAAAAAAAAGGGGGGGCAGGAACCTGGAAGCAGGAGTTGATGTGGAGGCCATGGATGGGGTGCTGCTCATTCACTTGCCTGCTTTCTTGTAGAATCCAGCACCACCAGCTCAGGGATGGAACCACTCACAATAGGCTGGGCCCTCCCCCATCAATCACTAATTAAGAAAATGCCTTACAGCCAGATTTTATGGAGGCATTTTCTCAATTTAGGTCCCCCCCTTTCAGATAACTCTAGTTCGTATATCAAGTTGACATAAGACTAGCCATCACAACAATGATAACAGATTTCACGTGCTTCTCCAACTTTCATAAGAGGGTCTGGTAAGAGATGTCAGTGTCAGGGCACAAATAGAGAAGAATGAGAAGCTCAGAGAGTGGACCAATGAAAACTGGAAATGGATCACAAAATGATTATAAATAACATTCTTTACAATCATGTGGACACGTTTTAGTATGACCTAGAAATCCGGGCAGAAGCTAGAACTATTATCTTGCTAGTGGGGAAAGGCCATTACAAATTAACAAACAGAAGAAGAAACAGAATTCCTTAATAGGGCTCTGGACCATGGTTGCAATTCAGTGTGATTTATCTCTTGTAATTTACACCAAACATCTAAGGATACTGTGTTTTTATGTAACTATCACTAACTGTTCTGCATATAAAATATTGCTAAGCCTACAGTCTGAGTCCAGTATCAACAAATTCCTCCAGAAACAGTCTCTGGCTCCAGACTCATCACATGGTTAATACCACTCACATTCCTTAACTTTCATTATTTTAGAAACAGTAACAATTAGAGGAAAGAACATTTCCTGGAGTAGTAGGCAAGAGCAGATTAAGTGCTAGGGGAAGCCTTGATGAATTGGTGCTTACCAAATAGAACCAATTCTAAGGAGGTTAGAAAGAAAACTGGAGCAAAGTGAACAGAAAGGAACTTAAGAGCTCTCAAGTATGTGTGCCACCCAAAGCAAGACAACTTGTGCATAGCCTTAAAGTAGCTGGGCCATTCTTTTTTTATTTAAAAACTTTCCATAAATATATTTTGATCGTATTCTTTCTCCTCCCAATTCCTCCCAGATCCTTCCCACCTCCTTACCCACCCAACTTCATGCACTTGTTCTCTCTCTCTCTCTCTCTCTCTCTCTCTCTCTCTCTCTCTCTCTCTCTCTCTCTCTCTCTCTCTCTCCCCCCCCTCCCCCTCTCCCGCTCTCCCGCTCTCCCGCTCTGTCCCTTGTCCCTTTCTCTTCCCTCTCCATCCCCTCTCCCTCTCCATCTCTCCCTCTCAAAAACAATGAAAACACAAACAAAAAATTAATAAGACAAAAAAATAGCAAAACAAACTGCAACAAAAATCCCCCCTCAAAAAAAACAAACATGGAGTCTATTTTGCATTGGCAACTACTTCTAGGCATGAGGCCTATGCTGGAGTGTAGTTGATATACCTAGTGAGATGCCATTTTAGAAAATTTATTTCCCTTTTCCCAGTAGGTATCAATTGCAAATAGCTTCTTGGTTAGGTGTGGGACTTTGATGTCTACCTCCCCTTCTCAGAGCTGGGAATTTGTCTGGTTTGAACCTATTGAGATCATGTGCCTGCTGTCACAGTCTCTGAGTTCATATGTGCATCAGTTCTGTTGTATCTGGAAGATGCTGCATCCTTGGAGTCATTCATCACTTCTGCTTTTATAATTTTTTCACCTCTTCTTCTACATGGATCCCTAAGCCTTGATGAGAGGGGTTTGATGAAAAATCCCATTTAAGGCTGAGTCCTCCAAAGTCTCTCACTCTCTGCATATTGTTAAGTTGTGGATCTCTGTATTAATTACCATCAACTGAAAAGAAAATGCTTCTCTAGTGAGGGTTGAGTAAGTTACTGATCTGTGGGTATAGTGATATGTCATTAAGAGTCATTCTAGTGCTGTTTCTTCAGCAGAAAAATGGTAGATTTTCTCCCAGATCTAGTCTCAAATTCTTGGCTACTTGAGTAGTATCAGGAATGAACTCTATCTCATGGAATGGGCCTTTAATCCAATCAAAAAGTAGTTGGTTACTTCCCTAACATTCTTACCACTATTGTACCAGTGCATCTTACAGGCAAGTTGCTATTGTTGGTCATAGGGTTTGTAGCAGGGTGGTATTGTTGATTACTTTAACCTCCAGTAATGTGGAGTACCTTCCAGCAACATGAACACTAGTCAGTAGGGGGTGAAACTTTGAGTTGGGCTCCAGCTCCATTTCTCCATGTTTAATGACATAAGTAAGTGGTGTTTTCAGCAACAGTCTTACCATCAGGTTTTGAAGAATGAGCAATGGCCTTAGGAATAGTCTGTGATGTTTAGAGGTTCTTTGGGACCCCTTTGGCCAGATACTCAACAAGATATAGCTCATTCCTGGCACTGAAGGGTTTACTTGGTGGTATAAGATGTCTAGTTGGGGCATCATCTCCCCCATTATATAGTGACTCCATTTAAATTCCTTTCATATATGTATATACTTTAAGAAACTTATAAGTTTCCATATGTGAACCTTTCATTATTCTTTATCTGGAACTCAAAATAGGTGACAAGGTACTGGGAGCATTTATGGCTCCTTCATTTTGTGAACAAGGGTTACTAGCTTAGACAATCCTACTGTCTTTGGTATCTACTATTCCTGATTTGTGCTACCCATGCATTGCTCTAATATTCTTGCTTATCTGTTCCTGGGCCCCTAGAGGAAGCCCTGAGCCTCTATGCTGTCTGTCCCTACAGAGGCTGCATTCACCCTGCTTCTTTACTGTGAGCTGCTGCAGTGGGAAGACCGGCCACTACGGGAGTTCCTACACTACCCATCCCAGACTGAGTGGCAGCGGAAAGAGGGATTGTGTAGGAAGATCATCCACTACTTCAACAAAGGCAAGGTAGGCGTCAGAAAGCAAGACTTTCAGCCCCTCAACTTCAGCTCTAGGGTATGACATCTTTGTTAGAAACAAAGAATAGTTGAGGTCGATGATAGGTATCTAAGTTCATCATGTGTAAGTTTGAATTAGTATTTGGAAGATGGGAAGAATAAATTGAATTAAATATCATATAAGCTAATGTTTATAAGTACCCAAGAGAAAGAAAATACTATAATAATAATAAGAGGAAGATAAAGGTGTAGTTCAGTGGTAGAGAACATAGCTAGCTTTCACAGGGCCCTGGGTTCAGTCCTCAGCACCACAAGAAAAAAAAAGGAAGGAAATGAACAGCTCATTAGAATGAATTTCACTGCAGCTTTCTTCAGGTACCTGTTAGATGGGCCTATTGCTGGAACAGGAACTGTATCACAGAAACAGTCTGTTCTCCAACTAGGCAAAGATCATCTGACTCCTAAAGTTACAGTCTTTTCATAAAGGAGAAGTGCTACAAGGCCTATGCCAGGTCTTTGACAGCCCCTTTCTGCTTAATTGCCATAATTTTCCTTAACTTAATTCATCTCTATTCATGGTCCCTTTATTAGCTTATTAAAGAAATACTGAGTAGCTGCCATACCTGCTATTGTTCTTTGATCTGAAAATAAGTACATAAGCATAACTTTCTCCCTTATGCACTTTATAATCTAATATAGACTAATACAACAAAAAAGTAAATATATATAATATGTAATTTTGAGTTTTATGGTAATGAATAATATGGTTTTTTGAGATAGGGTTTCTCTGTGTAACAGTCCTGGCTGTCCTGGAACTCACTTTGTAGACCAGGCTGGCCTCGAACTCACAGAGATCCGCCTGCCTCTGCCTCCCGAGTGCTGGGATTAAAGGTGTGCACCACCATGCCTGTCATAAATATGTTTTTAAGAGATAACATAAAAATAAAAGACCAAAATCTACTAAAAAGTACTTCTTCTTGTAAAGATAGTCAAGAGACGCATAACACATTTGAGCAAAAACCAGAAAGCTCTGCGTGAGTTAGAAAACAACAATGCTGTGTGTTAGTCTATATAAACTGGTTTTGAAGACTATATTCCTTTTAATATATGAGTTGGAGGTAGCCTTTTGTTTTAGTTTTTTATATGTTAAGTGTGGACTTAACCATTCTTAAGATGCCTGAGGTGCTGAAGCCCTGTTCCTGTCTTTTATACAGAGCTGGGAGTTTGGCATCCCTCTGTGTAGAGAGCTGGCATGTCAGTATGAGAGCCTCTATGATTATCAGAGCCTCAGCTGGATTCGGGTAAGCTTTGTCTGCTCCACTGTATCTCTGACCAAAGACTCCTGGACTTCGTGGCATTGGTTTCTAAGTGATGCCTAAGGCCCTTAGTTTATTACCATGAACAGAGGCTAGATTTCTGCCCTCAAGATACTTGGAGTCTTACTAGAGAACAAAAGCACATACCTGACAAGTGACTTTATGATCTGAACCCTAAAAGCCACTTATACTCAGGAAAAGAAGGCATGATAGGATAGTGATTTGTGTGTGTGTGTGTGTGTGTGTGTGTGTGTGTGTGTGTGTGTGTGCACCTAGCTTCATGAAGAAGTTTTTCATGAAATAGCTTTGTTCAGTAATATATAAATTTTTTAAATTTATTATTTGTGGGTGTGCATGATATAAGGTAGGCATGCATAATGAGGTACAGTGTAGAGTAAGAAGACTACTTTGTGGGGTTCATCCTTTCCTTCCATCTTTACATGGATCTGAAGATCAAACGCAGATCACCAGACTTACGCTGCCAGTAAATGTTTTTATAGTTCACCAGCACCTAAAATTTTTTATTATAAGAGCTTTCCCCATTGCATCTTGTAGTTACTAAATCACTTTGTCCTTGCTCCCTTCTTTGGAGCAAAATGTTCAAAAATTATGTCAAATGCCCCATGGATTTTGAAGGTCTTTGTAAAGTCTTATTGCCAATGCTGTCTTCTAAATCGTAATGTTATGCCCCCTGTCATGGGCCCCCCAGAGACCATCAAGAGTCTGAGTTCATATGCAAAAGCAAAGAACCTTTATTGTAAGCTCAAGCTTGGGCTCTCTGTCCGCTCCCATATAGCATTTGGATCAGGGAGAGCATTGAGCTCAGTTATGGCAGAGTTTTTAAAGAGTAAAGGATGAGGAGAGGGGGAGGGGAATTCCAGATTTAGATGGGGGTTGAACTCCTGATTGGGCAGGAGTGAGGTAACAGATATTTTGTCAAACAGTGATTGGTACTGATGTTGCTGCAAGAAAACTGGCAATCTATATATAGATTATGTAAGAGCATCTAGTACTTGTTTGTCTCAATTCTGATTGGTCTCCCACAGGATATAGTTTGTGGCTTTTTCTGGTTATTATAATGGTGAGACCTAGTCCCAGTATTGTTACTCTGTGGCCTGTCATGGCTGCACTAATGTTAAGTTAGGCCTCTTCATTCCCCTCTCTACAAGTAACTAGAGAGGACATAATGATGGGTCCTGTGTGTCAGGGCGCTTTAGGGGATAATATTGAGACCGGAGGACCATGAGTTGGACTGTATTGACTCTTTCCTACACAAAGGCTGTTAGCCTGTTAATCAAGCAGGGTCACAAGGTCAGTAAGAGGATAAAGGATTAAAAGTAGTCCAGCTAGTGTTGAGAGTAGGGTGGTTAGCCAAGGGGACCAATTAAAAAGACCCTCATGCCAGCTGGGCAATGGTGGCGTACGCCTTTAATCCCAGCACTTGGGAGGTAGAGCCAGGCAGATCTCTGTGAGTTCAAGGCCAGCCTGGGCTACCAAGTGAGTTCCAGGAAAGGCGCAAAGCTACACAGAGAAACCCTGTCTCGAAAAAACCAAAAAAAAAAAAAAAGACCCTCATGTCATCCAGACTGTTCCTGGATCCCCTGTTCTTTGACTTTAATTTTTATTTTATGTTGAGGAAGAGCTGGACCATCATAGCACTCCTTTCCTGTATTTAGGACCATATCATAAAAGCATGCAGTCAACCTAGTGTTGCAGGCCCATCATCTAGATGGGGCAGCATAATGAGTTTCATTCTGTGGTCAAGGTTTTATTTTTGTTGAACTATCTCAGAATGATTGACATGTAAGCAACAGGTTTCCCGCAAAGGGAATTTGCCTTTGACTTAGCATTTTCAGCCTGTAAAGGGGACAGGGACAATGTACTCTCTGTTTCCAGCTGAAATTGGGGTGTCAGCTGTCAGGGCCCAGGAAGACTAAAAGGCTAATGAAAGGTTGGGCAATGGGGCATTTATCAGGAGCATCTGATTAGCTGTTCCAAGTGAAGGGACAGGGAGCAATCACATCTGCTGAACTGGTTCACATCAGCTTTCAGCAAGTCCAGAGCCCAGCAGTTTGCAGTTCATAGGTGCTCTCTGGATGGTGTCTGTTAAATCTGCAGAGACAAATATAGACTAAGGACAAAAGTTAAAATTTAGGGGCTTAAAAAAAAACCCTTATATTTGGAACTTTTATTTACCTGGAGTTTGACCTGTGACAGGTAGATTTAAGCCTTATGACCTTTTTGACCCTTTGCAACAAGTGTCTGTAAAATCCCCGGAACAGATTTTCATCTTGGAGACATGGCCTGATGAAAAACATCTTTAAGTTTATAAAGAAAATTTAAAATCTTGAAACTCTAAACTTCTGAAATTTCAGGTTAACAAAATATTTTTAGTCAAGTTTGCAAGTCATATAGGGTGTATAAGATTAATGTCCAAGACCAATTGTCCTGTTAGGCTTTTATGGTTTTTTTATTATTATTATTAAGGGAACATATAGAGAAACATAACCAGAAAAACCTATGATACATGTCTCTCAACGTAGCTAGATCAAATTAATTTTATGGTTTTTTTGTAAAGGTTGTTCTTTTATTGAAAAGTTACATTTGAAACCTGTGTATTTTTTCAAGAGAAAGTGTTAAATTTTTATTTTCATTTATTTTTTTAAGAAATTTTCTGCCAGGCGGTGGTGGCGCACGCCTTTAATCCCAGCATTCAGGAGGCAGAGCCAGGTGGATCTCTGTGAGTTCCAGGCCAGCCTGGTCTAGAGAGCGAGAACCAGGAAAGGAACAAAGCTACACAGAGAAACCCTGTCTGGGGGGAGGGAGGGGTTCTATTTGCTGGGGGTGGGGGAATGGGGGTGGGTGGCGTACACCTTTAATCCCAGCACTCGAGAAGAATTGATCAAAATGACAGAGGCTAGTGTATAGTCTTTATCTAGACAGATACCCCAGGCTCCTATGTGTTCTGGGGTGATGAGGGCAGAGTTATCAGGACAGCAGTCTTGGCTGCCAGGCCCAGAGGATGAGAGGCTTTCCTATGGAGGAAGAATATGGGGAGATTGGCCTCACCTTGTCTAGGCAAAGTGGGACATCAATTCTCCAGTATCCTGCTTGTCCATAATTTGGGCTGAGCCTTGGCAGAAGGCAAGGCAATGGGGCAGTCTCACCCAGTGGTCAGCTGGTTAGCATTATCATAGTACAGGTAGAGTTGTCCATTGCTGTGCCCATTGTCTTCTTGGAGACCTTGGGAGTCACTGCTAGGATCTGAGAGTCCCTGTCTGTCATATCTTAAATGCCATTTACAGCAAATCTCTGACAGTTTGAGGACTTGAGCCAAACAATTCCTGTTTGTTTTTGGTTATTTGGTTTAGGCTATATCTTGAAAATATATAAGAGGCTAGATAAATATTTCCTGTATTTGATTATATTAGTACTTAGCATGACTTACAGGTATAGTTTTGAACATCTTAAGGCTTAATTATTTTGAATAGTTTTATAATAATAACAATTTTTTAATTGAAGCTCTTTAGTATCAAGATTTTTAATTTATAATATAGTTTATAAACAGACGGGGAATTTTTCTGATCCTTAGTGTATCATTATAGAAACATAACAGTTTCTTGTATGAGTCAGTTTACCAAAATAGCCATAGCTTAACAATGCTAGCAAAAACAAAGAGGTTGGACATATATCTTTAAACCAGTTTTTGTAAATTTGAATAAGTCTTAAGAGAGACATTCTTTAAGTCACTGGTTTTTAACTTTTTGTGGGTCATTGTTATGCAAACGTGTGATATGCAGGTGACCCTAGGCTATTCCTGTAACAAGGTCTTTTGACCCCCAGAGTCTTGAGGTTAAAAAACTGTTCTAAGTTCTTTGCCAGATTATTTAAGGTCATTGTCTTATTGCATCATAAGATAGAAATATCCCAGTTTTTGGTGCTTAGTAGTTGTGGCCCTAACTTTAGTTGGCCAATGGTTACTTGGGTATTTGGGATTCTAGTGTAGTATTGAGCCTTCCTCAGGGTGAGCCTTTAAATATAAAAACGTTGGGCTGGAGAGATGGCTCAGTGGTTAAGAGCACTGACTGCTCTTCCAGAGGACCCGGGTTCAATTCCTAGCACCCACATAGCAGCTAACAACTGTCTATGACTCCAAGATCTGACACCCTCACATAGACATATCTGGAGACAAAACATCAATGCAAATAAAATAAAAATAAATAAATTATTTTAAAAAAAACTTGTTGGGGGTTGACATATTTCAGTTGACAAAAACAGACAGAAGCAGAACTAAAAGATTAAAAAGCAAGGTTAGCAAATTTGAATATTTGCCCAGAATTACAGACATTGATGGATTAGATCTTTGTTTTAAGGCTACCTATGTAGCCTTCTGATTATTAACCCTGTATTAAAGGTTTTGAGTTAATCTTTTTGTTATGAATATTATAGATTTTTAATTATGCCCAATAAATTTATAAACCAATATTTTTTGGTTGCTCTGCTCTTATTCTGTCTGCTAATTTTTCACCTCAGACATAGAGACTTTAAAAGTAAGTCTGGGTCTAAAAAATGATGGGCCATAATCCAATTTCAGAGCCAGCTTTTTAATAGAACAGTATAAAATAATTTTTATATCAGGTGTAGTTCTAATGGCCAGAACACCCAGAGATAAATTCTGAGCCTGGGTGGCTGGCTGCAACAGTAACAGCTGAGTTGTAACCAAAACATACAGAATTTAGTAAATTCATATATTTAAGACCAGTCAGACATAAACATACAGTGGCCATATTTATGTATTCAAATATTTTTAAATAGATAATGTTTTTTATTTTGTTAGTTATAATTTTAAAGAGGGGTGCCTTGTTACCTGTTGGCTCCAATTCTCATGGGCATCAGAGAAAGCTATCCTTAAGCCCAAGTGTTATATTCTGCAACTATACGCTATCATTGAATTATTTCAGGTGTGGCTCTGGGCAGCAGCAGCAGCAGCAGCACTTGGCTTAAGAGCTGCAGGTGCAGTGCTCCCATAGCAGTTTTTGTCAAGGAGCCATTGTTGTTTTTTTAATATGAAACATAGAGCAATAATTAATCAGTTAAACAAAATTATAGACAAACCGACAGACATGAACAGATCGCTGTTCCAAGGGCAACCAGTAGAGTGAGAGAGAGATGGGAAGAGGACCAGATGTCCTGCCAGGGGGACCCAGACATCCTACTGCTCTATCAGCCTGACCTAGGAGGCAGATGAGGCATTGACCTGCTCCATTTCCTACCTGGGTCAGTTGCAGATTCCTCCTGATCAACCAGAGGAAAACTGAAACCCGGATGAAAGCTTAAACCAAGAGACGTCTTGTTGCCAATTGGCAGGGCGAAACTCCACCTCATCTATTTAAAAAAAACTAGGGGGATCCAAGATCCAATCCCATACAGAAGGGTCCTGGGACATCTCCCAGTTCCCCCAACCTGCAGTCTTTCAAGCATCTGCTAGACCTTTTGCGGGCAACTTGGAAATGGGCTCAAAGTACAATGCAAGACAGAGACAAAGTGGAACCAAACAAAACAAATGAGACAAACAGAAAGACATTCATCGACTGATCAAAGGCTCCATGGGTTGGGGTCCCGGTGGGTCTGGGGAATCCCAGATGAGCCTCCAAATGTTATGCCTACATCATGAGACTCCCAGAGACCATCAGGAGTCCAAGTTTGTATGCTATGCCTACATCATGATCCCCTCCAGAGACCATCAGGAGTCCAAGTTTATATGGTATGCCTGCATCATGAGCCCCCCAGAGACCATCAAGAGTCTGAGTTCATATGCAAAAGCAAAGAACCTTTATTGCAAGCTCAAGCTTGGGCTCTCTGTCTGCTCCCATATAGCATTTGGATCAGGGAGAGCATTGATCTCAGTTATGGCAGAGTTTTTAAAGAGTCAAGGATGGGGTTGTAGGGGAATTCCAGATTTAGATGGGGGTTGAACTCCTGATTGGGCAGGAGTGAGGTAACAGATATTTTGTCAAACAGTGATTGGTACTGACGTTGCTGCAAGAAAACTGGCAATCTATATATAGATTATGTAAGATATCCTTTATATTTTAGAGCATTTAGTACTTGTTTATCTCAGATCTGATTGGTTCCCCACAGGGTATAGTTTGTGGCTGCTATGAGATATTGTTCTGTATGCTGTGAATATGTGTTGCTCTGATTGGTTGATAAATAAAACACCGATTGGCCAGTAGCCAGGCAGGAAGTATAGGCGGGGCAAGCAGACAGAATTCTGAGAAGAGGAAGGCTGAGTCAGGAGTCACCAGCCAGACACAGAGGAAGCAAGATGTCAAGGCAGAACTGAGAAAAGGTACCAAGCCATGTGGTTAAACATAGATAAGAATTATGGGTTAATTTAAATGTAAGAGCTCGCCAGTAATAAGCCTGAGCTAATAGCCAAGCAGTTATAATTAATATAAGCTTCTGAGTGATAATTTTATAAGTGGGCCATGGGACTGCGGGGGCCTGGTGGGACTGGAGAAACTTTGTGACTACATGTGGCTTTTCCTAGTTATTGTAATGGTGAGGCCTAGTCCCAGGATTGTTAGTCTGCAGCCTGTCATGGCTGCACTAATGTTAAGTTAGGCCTCTTCAATAATATGTTCTTATTTCATCAGCAGAGAAGGACTAGTGGTTTCAGAGCATCATCCACTACACCCTTGTTTATGGCTAAAACATTTGAGCAAAGACCAGAAATCTCTGGTCTAGATTGGGATTTGGATTTGGTTCTCTAAAGTAGCTTTTTAGCTAATGTTTGAGGACTACTGCCTAAAGATGCTTAAATGTGAAGCCAGAACAACCATACTGAAAAACTTGCTGACTTTGTAATGTTAGACATGATGAATATTAGTTATCTTTTCAAATTTAAAATCTCCTAAATTGGAACCAGTATCAGTGATGCTGGCAACTGAGGCTTCCTCACTGTGGTTAATAGTATCCTAAGTCAAATGACAGATGAATAAGAGTGGATGCAAATGGACTGACATAAGATGGTAATGAGAGTTGTTGGTAGACAGCTACCAGCAACCCTAGTCAAGGATCAGATGTTATAGTGAGTATCAGTCAAATCCATGTTAAATATTTACCTCTCAAGTTCAGGCCTCAGATCTCCATGGATCTGGGTCCATGCCCAGGGAGAATATTGAGAGCAACCTTACAGGGATATAGTAACCAGGCTTGTCTTTATCCTGTCACCAGATGGCAGTGAAGAAGAACCAAGGGCTTTCCTCTTCAATGATGCAATTCCCTGGAGAGAGGCGGGTAGTGTCTAGGGATTTACTTCCTTGTTACCTAGATTGAACTGCCATGATCCCTCTCTAGAAGACAGTGTCTAGTTGAGCCTAGGAGAACTTGCTTTGAATGACAACCACACCTTTATTGTTAACAGAAAATGGAGGCCAGCTACTATGACAACATTATAGAGCAGCAACGCCTGGAGCCTGAGTTCTTCAGGGTTGGCTTTTATGGCAGGAAGTTTCCTTTCTTCCTTCGGGTAAGTCCATTCAGGTGGTCACAATAATTGTTTAAGTGTGTGTGATGGGGGGTAGTGGTGGTGGTGGGTAGGTAGTATATTCTATGTAGGTATATACACATGTTTACACATGCATGCACAGGTCAGAGGTAGATGTCAGGTATTTCCTCGATAACTTTCCACTTTGTTTTTTTTTTAAGTTTTATATGTATCATTTTTAAGAGAGGGGGTGGGGAGAGAGAGAGAGAGAGAGAGAGAGAGAGAGAGAGAGAGAGAGAGAGAGAGAGAGAGAGAGAGAGAAAAGAGCGGAGCATGTAGGCATGCACATGCCTGTAGAGCCTAGAAGAAGGCATTAAATCCCTATAGGGCTGGAGTTACAGATAGTTGTGAGCTGCCTGATATGTATGCTAGAAAATTAACTCAGATCCTCTGCAAGAGCAGTAGGTGCTCTTAACTGCTAAGCCATTTCTCTACCTTATTTTTAAGAAAGACTCTCTCACTGAACCTGAGGCTCATCAATTCTATTAGGCTCTGTGGCCAGTGAGTTTCATGGATCTATCAACCTTACCAGTGCTAAGGTTAGATGTGCACACCTCCATGACCAGCTTTTTACATAGATTCTGGAGATCCAAGCTTAGGTCCTCATTCTTACGCCACAGGTTCCAACTAAACCATCTCCCCAGCCCACAAGAACATTTTACATTATACACATGATTCACTTAACACCTGCACACTCTCTTTCAATTTCCTATATTCTACCGACTACTTCTTTCCAAATGACTGATCAGTTAACCAAAGATATCTGGCTTTATTTAACAATACTAGCTGTCACCTTCAATTCTATTTTAATTTGCAGTATTATTCTGTGTTTACAGGGAATGTGTCGGGAAGTGACTAGTGCCTAAAAATCTCCTATATAGGTACCTTCCAATGTCTGCCTCTAGTGCATGGAACCTTCATTGTAGCTCATCTTAGCCAATAGAATTTAGTGTGGCCAGAAGGTTTCTCCAGTCCCGCCAGGCCTCTGCAGTCCCGTGGCCCACTTATGAAATTATCACTCAGAAGCTTATATTAATTATAACTGCTTGGCTATTAGCTCAGGCTTATTACTGACGAGCTCTTACACTTAAATTAACCCATAATTCTTATCTGTGTTTAGCCACATGGCTTGGTACCTTTTCTCAGTTCTGCCTTGACATCTTGCTTCCTCTGTGTCTGACTGGTGACTCCTCACTCAGCCCTTCCTCTTCCCAGAATTCTCCTTGTCTGCTCGCCCCACCTGTACTTCCTGCCTGGCTACTGGCCAATCGGTGTTTTATTTATCAACCAATCAGAGCAACACATATTCACAGCATACAGAACAATATCCTACAGCACATTTGTATAGCCCTGACCTCAACAGTAGGCATATCTCTTGGGTGTTTGTCTAAAATGGTGGTTTTTTTCCCTTCTGAATGCACTATAACCCATATAGGCAGGATGGAGAATTGTGGGTTCAAAAGAACCTAGATGACAGTACACTTAGTTCCCAGGTCCCTGTGAGATCTAAGTTCAGCCGTGAAAGATTAAAAAGCTATTTCCATGACACAAGATAACAACAGCAACTTCTCTCTTTCAATGGGAGAAAAGTGTCCAAACAACTGATCTGGAATCACACACACAGTGCAGAAGGGTAATTTGTGCATACATCTGGTGACAGTAGTGAAGTCACTGTGAAGTAAAAGGTGGAATTTCATCATTATGTGTAGGTTACTGCAAGATAGGAAATTATGTATAGAAATAAGAAACCCATTCAGAAGACAGGCTTCATATAGTATGTATAGTTTGGAACTCCTGTTCAAGTATAGTTTAATTTTTTAATGCTACAGTAACAAACCACATTATAAAAGGATTGCTAAAGCAGGCATCATGACACACACCTGTAAACCCAGCACGTTGGAGCTGGAGGCAGGAAGATTGTGAGTTTCAGGCCAGCCTGAACCACACAGACCTTGTCTAAAAAAAAAAAATGTGTTAGAGAAAGTTATGTTAAACTTATGCTAAACACATATATATATACAACAAACTTAATACCTCAGCCGTAATATTTAAATTAAAGTCTCAGTAGTCCCATCCTGAATTTGGAAAGTAAAGCATTCAGAAGTAGTTTCTGGCACATTTTTGATTTTCTTATTGTTTGGTTTTGGTTTTTGAGACAGGGTCTCATGTTGTCCAAGCTGGCCTTGAACTAGTTATGTAGATGACACTGACTTTGAATTCCTCCTCATCCTTCTTCTGCCTCCTGAGTGCTGAAAGCCTGGTATTATGCACTGTTGCAAATCAAACCCAAGGCTTTGTTCATGCTAGGCAAGTGCTCTATCAACTGAGTTATATCCCCAGCTCTTAATCTTATTCTACTAAAGAAATATTTCTCAATTAAGCTTGATAATGTTTTGTTCATAAACTTATTTTTAAGGCTTTGTAGACCCTCAGTTTTGTCTAAGCCTCCGCATATTCTTTAATCACTATACCAAGTTTCTCTATAGGCTGAAAGATAATCGGAATGGTTCAGGATAACTAGTATGTTTTGAGAATCTTTCACAGTTAAACAATTCCTCAGTGTGTCTGTTGTGTACTTACTGTATACAATCTGTGCAACTCTTCCACCACTCATGTGGGCACAGCCTGCACAGTTTCCTGTTGTGTCTTAAACTCTGCCTTAAAGAGAATACCAATAAAAAATGAGACTAATCCATAATGTAAAAGTCTTGTTCCTGGCCCTGACAGCCATCTGTGATCCTCGACGTTGTCCCTGTCACTTCCTTCTGAATATTACTAGTTTAGGGTTAGCAAGCTGGGAAGTATGGCAGATACTCCTGCATATATCATAACTTGAGTCTGCTCATCTGTTCCAGTGATGATGTTCTTTATAGCTTTTAGCATGGGAGTTAAAGTTGGAAATTCAACAGATCCTAGAGGCTTCATATTGAAGCACAACTCCTGTTTGCATGGTCATTTCATTGTGTTTGGATCATCAGTAATGTAGAAAACATCCAAGCTAATGCTTCTGCTTCTGGATCTTCATGATACAGGAGATGAACTAAAAGTAGGAAAAAAAATTGTTCAATATCTAATGGGTGTGAAGGATTTGTAAAGTGACAAACATTTGAAGGTGTCCAGATATTATATTATATTATTCCAATACCACATATGAAATATATTATATCAGGAACTGCAGAAAACTAATAGTGCATCAACCACACTTGGTACCTGTGTCTAAGAAAACTAAACCATCACCTGCAATATTTCCTACAGCCCATGTAGCTGCTCACTAATGTGAGCCTGGAAAAATGCCAACAGAGATAACCACAGCATTCGGCTCTTCTGATTTCCTCTAAGCAGTGCTAGCACCCAAACAGATTCAAACAGAGGAATCAGTTCTGCCCAAGAAGGACACAAATTTTGAAATCAACCCTGCCTAGATTGTGTTGCTATGGGGATTTTTTTTTCCTAGAAAGCAATTTCCTAGCAGCTTCTGTAGCTTAGAGCAGACTTTCCAAATTGTTGCTGTTTATATCTTTGATAATGTCGTCAGCAGAGCAATTCACAGTTCCCTGGCTGCTGTAGTTTCCCTTCAGGGAAAAAATGCCATCATCAGGAAACAAGCTTATAGTCTCCTTTGCAGCACCTGGTTGTCTTCCCTAGCTTTCCTCTTCTCCATAGTAACATCTGTCCAGTGCCATCCCATTCTTATACTGTCATTTTTCCTGGTGAGTCAGCATTCACATTGGTCAGTCTGGGAATGAGAGACAAAGCAGGGAAGTGCATAAGGGATTGAAGCTTCCATGGGAAGTAGCACAGAAGTCAGGCTCAGTCCCAAGGTGGTATGTGACTCTATTTATTTATTCAAGTGTAAAGCATATGATCCACTAGTTAGCCTGGTCCTAGGCTGCATCCCATTGACTGGTTGTTCTCAGATGACTTAAGTAAAGCTGTCCTTATAAATGAACCCTGGAGCTGCAATGCACTAAAACTAGCTCTGATTGTCCCCAGCTCCAATGTCTTAGTAAATTGCAATGCCCACAAACCTCAGCCAAGAGACGGGAAAGATCACTAAACCCTTTAATATATCTAAGCTCTCCTTAGGAAAACTGCTTTAGACAGTGAACAATAACAAGTTTAATATAATATCAAGAGTCTGCTGGTTCCCTGAGAGTTGTGGGGACAGGGAACGACCCATTCTACTAACAGAATCCAGAACATCTGTATTTCAGATGTAAAGAAGGTCAGCTTTCACTTTTTCTAGGAAGTACTCATTCTTACCTATATTATAACAGGTAATATAAGAGGGACAGAAAACTCTTTCTCCTTAATAATTATCCCTAGGAAGGTTCCAACTCTGTTCCAAAGAGAAATTTTCTGAGAACCAACTAGGCTTCCTTGACATATAACAACTATCCAGCCCAGGCATTTCAGAAGTGACATATTTGTTACTCCAATAATCAAAGATTCTATAATAGTCTGGTGTGGTGATTTGTTCTTACAACCCGAACACTTGGAGCAGGCACATTGTAAGTTCAAGGCCAGCCTGAGCTACATAGTAAGTTCTAGAGCAGTCTAGGTTCTGAAATAGGGAGACCCTGTCTAAAGAAAGAAATAACAGTGGAAGCCAAGTGTAGTGCTGCGCACTTGTAATCCCAGCACTTGGGAGGTGGAGGCAGAAGATACAAACGTTCAAGGTCATCCTTAGGTACATAGTGAGAGTGAGTTTGAGGCAAGTCTGAGCCACATGAGACCCTGTCTCAAAAAATAAAAAGAAAGAAAAAAAGAAAAAAAAGAATAATATTGAACTAAAGGCCAATAAAAGAGGTGAAAGGAGCTGGGCAGTGCTGGCATACATCTTTAATCCCAGCACTCAAGAGGCAGAGGCAGGCAGTAAATTCAATACCTGTTGTCTCGTGTTTCTGTCATCCAAGTGAGAATACACTATCAGGTTCAAGCTCACTTTCACCTTCTCATGTACATGTCACAGAACATACAAAGTCCTAGATACTTAGAACTTTTGGACAAGAAGGACCGGGCACAGAACCTGTATCCTGTGTTTACAGTAACCGTCTGGCAGTTCATTGTGGTTTCAAAGGTTGCAATGATAGGAGGAAAACAAAGACTATTAGGAAGTATCACTTGTCAGCCCATCCCTCCTGCTTACAGGAGTAGTACCTGCTGGCTGATTCAGGCATACAGAGTTCCCTGGCTTAGCCTTGTATCTTCCTTAAGCTGCTCAGTTCTGTGGCAAGTGGAAGCAGATGGCACAAAGTACAAAGTAGGTGCAACTAGATGTGTCTTTGTGGGGATGTTTGCACTTGTGTACAAGTAACTGTGAGACCAACAACCAGATGTGTCTTTGTGGGGATGTTTGCACTTGTGTATAAGTGACTATGAGACAACAACCAGATGTGTCTTTGTGGGGATGTTTGCACTTGTGTACAAGTGACTATGAGACAACAACCAGCCTCAAGGTCAGCACATGTGTGTCTTCCTCTTACTGGTCCATCCCCATAAGCTTCAGCTACTCCTCACTAACCCCAAATACACAGGACATCTATTTCTTTAGCCCACTTAGCTTAGTTTCTCTGGCTTATCTGCCTCCCTCACTCACAGTTTGGATTATCTACTAATCTTCAAGGAGAAAGGAAGATATCCAGCCCTCCTTTCTTGGGAGAATTCCTATTTCTCACTTGATCTGTGAACAGATGCTTGTGGGGACTATGTGTATTTTAGTGGATGTTGAAGAAAACAGTTCTTTAAAGGTACAGTCAGCCCTCTATGTCCATGGGTTCTACATCTGCAGATTCAACCAACCAAGGACAGAACATACTTGGGGGAAGTCACCTGTACCAAATGTATACAGACTTGTTTTTCCTTGTCACCATTCCCTAAATAATACAGTATAACAGCAGTTTTATAGAACTTACATCCTGGTATTTTAAGTACCCTAAAGATGATTTGAAGTATACAGGAAAATATGCTATGCTTATATATGAAGGTCTACCTTTATATAAGGGGCCCGAGCTCTGTAGTCTTTGGAGTCTTTGCTTGTAATAGTTTTCCATTCTGATTCACCCACATATGTAGCTCAGTCTTATTTGAGTTTACCCATAGATAGGTTGAGGTCCTCCAAAGCCTAACCTGTGATCATCTCTGCCCCAGGAAGTATATAGCTAGCTGCCCTTATGATGCTATGCCCCTTCTTCTGCCTCTCTTTCTTTTCTTCCTCCTTTCCCCATAAAACTCCCCTGTTCACTAAGACATATCAAAAACAGGTTCTAGCGTCTGATGTGACTTGCTGAAATGGGCCTGGTGAGCCAGCTGGGTAGGCAGTATAACTAGTAGGCTTTTTAAAAAATTTTGTTTATTTGTGTGAGTGTGTGTCAGTGTAAGTGTATGGGCATGTGTGTACACAATAGAGGCCAGAAAGGGGGTGTCAGGTGTCCTCCTCAATCACTCTTTTCCCTAGTCCCTTGAGGCAGGATCTCTCCTGAACCTGGGTCTCACATGTTTTCCACTAGGCTGGAAGACAACAAACCCCAGTAGTTCCCCTGTCTCTGCTCACCTCAGAGCTGGGGTTATAGGCATGCTCAGGACACCCAAATGTTACATGAGTTCTAGGATCTGAACTCTTTCCTCATGGTTGACAGCAAGAGCTCTTAAACCATTGAGCCATCTCTCCAGCCCTCCTACTAGTAGGTATTAGTGGGGCTTCTAGTTATTCATACCTGGCCAGCTGTGAGGTAGACAGAGCAATAGGAATTAGGGTGTCTTGTTTACAAAGAGACTAAGACCTAACCCAAACCAATGTGTGCATGTCTATAGCCCCAGAATTCAGGAGGCTGGGGCACTAGTTCAAGGCTAATCTGAACTGTATAATGAGACTGAGGAAGGGAAACAAAGATAGAAAGATTGACATGTGTTCCGCCTAGACAGAGAATGATACTGATTTGTTCCGCTGACATGCTTGCAAAGAAATTTGCTACCAAAAGGATTTATGAGGTGTAATATTGTACAGTGTTCAGGTGTACATGATCATGCCTAATTTAAAATTATTTGTCAACACTCAGGGCACTCGCTCCTTAACACACATTTGCTAGTCTCTCCAGCCACCCTCTCACCAGTTAGTTCTACAAGCATACGTCATTTCCATCTATGCTTTCTCATAGTTTGGCTGTTGCTTGGGTTGTTACCATACATACAGCTGGCTTGCTCCCACTCTTCTATAGCAGGCTAACCAAACTGGGCCTTTGGGGTCTTTTAAAACCATTGATTCTTCTAAAGTCCCTCTTCTACTTTGCTTTCCTTCCCCAGGAAAAGTATCCATCCTTCCCCCACATTGCTGGATGCCTGTACATTCTCCCCAGGACTGCCACACCACAGAACAGCCATTTCTTCCTCTGTCCCTCTCCCTTCTCAACTGTCATTCTCTTAAGACAGAGACTGAGTACTGTGTCCTATCCCTGTACCTAGGTCTAGTACAAAGGAGGCTCCTAGGGTATGTTTATGGATGAAAAACTCTATGTAGAGAAGGAGGCAGGGTACATGCAAGGCGTAGAACATACTTTCATGTTTTTGGCAGAACAAAGAATACGTGTGCCGTGGTCATGACTACGAGAGGCTGGAAGCCTTCCAGCAGAGGATGCTCAGCGAGTTCCCACAGGCCGTTGCTATGCAGCACCCCAACCACCCTGATGATGCCATCCTACAATGTGATGCTCAGTGTATCTTTTGAAACCTGGTAGAATGGGAAGGGCCGGGATCCTGAGATGTAAGTCCCTCCCACCAACCAACCATTCCTCTACTGTGTGGCTGGCCTTCTGCCTTTATTTAGGTTATCTGTCATCCCAAATCTGGGTCTGTCTTTACCATTGGACACACATTTAGCAAGACACTCAGCCTCCTAAGAGGCAGTAGCGTGCCATTAGCCATGGATGACCTTATAACTTATAAGCTGAGCTTCAGGGACTGATAGTCAGGCTAGTTACTCTCATGAGTTTAGTCTCCACCCTGTACTCTACGGGGCCTGGTCAGGCAGTCTGGGCCAACCACTGGATAAGGTCATTGTGGTTCCAGCAGGGCTCTTGGCATGGGTTACCACCTATGCTGCAGCCTGCTCTACCTTCCTGTGCGGCTTTTGTTCCTTTTCTTTGTTAAATGGCCTGTAGCAGAGTACCAGGGAGGAGGAGGAGGAGGAGAGGAGATAGAGAATGCCTGTGATTTGATAGCATTTGGAAGTTTCATGAAAACACTGGCCTGCCCCTCACTACCCACTTTAGACAAATGTGTTAGAAGTTATAAGCTCCTCACCATATAGGCAAACTTGTTCCAGAGAGTAAACTGCAAGTAGACACCCATTCCTGTTCTCTTCACAAAGACCTCAGGCAGTATTTTAATTAAAGGGTTGTTTTGGCTGGGCCTGTGGCATAGGCCTGTAATCCCAGTTACTTGAGAGGCTAAAGCAGGATGAGACAGAGTTTAAGACCTGTCTAAGCTACAGGGTGAATTCAACACTAACCTGAGACCCTGTGCTAAAATGCAAAAGGAGCTAGAGATATAGCCCGATGGATAAGCACTTGCTTATCATTCCCATCCCAAAGCCTTGGGTTCAAGCCCTATGTCACAAAAAAAGAAAGGAAAAGAAAAAAGAAATTAAAAAACAAAAATAAAGGAAACAAAAAGGCTGCTTTATATAAAATCCACTTAGCTACTATGGGCAGGTCCAGATACTTATTCCTGTGGTGTGGATATCTCCTGCTTATTTAACCCCTCTCTTAAAGGGGCACCACAGGCACTTGCCACCTCACCTTGGGTGGATGCTCCTGACAGTCACTGTTGTAGCAGGAGGGGAGGGGGCAGACACAGAGGTTTGTCTAACTGTTTAGGTCTGACCTACACCTCAGGATGCTGCTGCTGCCACCACAACTTCCAGTAAGGAACAGAGGCCACAGTGTACTTCATCAAGGAAAAGACAAGAGGCTACCGCTTCAGTCATTTCTTTTGCCAAGTCTAGATTTCTCCTTCACTTCATGTCCAGATTTACAGATCTATGCAGTGACACCTATTCCAGATTATGTGGATGTTCTACAAATGGATAGAGTACCTGATCGTGTCAAGAGCTTTTATCGTGTCAACAATGTGAGGAAATTTCGGTATGATAGACCTTTCCACAAAGGCCCCAAGGACAAAGAAAATGAATTCAAGGTAAATTATTCAGGAAAGTGAATGCCGTGCACCTAGCAAATCTAGGGGCAAGCCCTGCTTCTTGGAAGTTCATCGTTTTTGCACCCTTCTGTTAGGCCAAGTATAACAAAACTTGTCTAACTTCTTACACTTGTCTGTGCCCTCCCTGCAGAGCCTGTGGATTGAGCGCACCACGCTGACACTGACCCACAGCTTGCCTGGCATTTCTCGGTGGTTTGAAGTGGAAAGGAGGGAACTGGTAAGTTATGCCTCAGAAGGTTTAAACTTTCTTGCCACTCCTCAGTTCCCTAAGACCAATCCTTTGCCAGAAGCTTTGGTACCTTTTCATCTAGACCACAGGACACTCCTAAGCATCAGGTATTTTTCAGTTTACAAATAAAAAAAAATTCTCTGAGATTCTAGAAGCCATAAATCCCTGACTTCAGAACTAATACTCCTCACTGTTCTCTGCACTTCCAAGTGCCTTGAGTCAGAAAAGTAGAGAACACCTAAGAAGTCTTACATCCACAGGAATGAGGAAGGAGGATTAGCATCATAGGTTATCACTCTCTGTTCTCAGGATATGATAAGAGGTTATGATCCCTGAGAGGACTCTGTGTGTGCCCACAGGTGGAGGTGAGCCCTCTGGAGAATGCCATCCAGGTAGTTGAGAATAAGAATCAAGAGCTACGAGCTCTGATCAGCCAGTACCAACACAAACAAGTGCATGGCAACATCAATCTGCTCAGCATGTGCCTGAATGGTGTCATTGATGCAGCTGTCAATGGAGGCATCGCGCGCTACCAGGAGGTAAGATGAGACCTTGACCAGACTTAGCCAGGCAGCCTGGCTCAGAACACAGTTCATAGGCTCCTCTTCCCAAGTTATGGCCTCCTTGGAAAACCTTCCAAGCTAGCCCTCTTCTGGATGAGGTAGTTCTAAGATAAAAGTTGTAAGATCTTAGCCACTCTCTATTTCTGTAGCACGGGTCTCTGGTGGGGCTTTTCCCCACCCCCAGTCTCTGTCAGATGGATAACTCATCTGATTATAGACATTAAGTAGCCTTCTGGGGTCCTTAAGAAACCTAGTCCTTCATGAGACTCCTTCATGCACCTCCTCAGGATACTGGCTCTGCCTAGCATATCCAGACCATCCAAGCTTTGTGAGAAACTAGAGCTAGCATCCAGCCTCAGGATATTAGGCCACCTCTAGTCTTTCCTAGGCACAGAAAATGCACAATTCTTAACTGTTGGGTGTTCAGCCAGGTCAAGCTAGTGGTGGTACCAAGACACCTATGAGGAAGCAATCTGGCTGCCTTTTAAGGGCTCCATGTAAGCCTAAGAGTCTTCATTACCTGAACTTTCTTTTTACAGGCCTTCTTTGATAAAGATTATATTTCCAAGCACCCAGGAGATGCTGAGAAGATCGCCCAGCTCAAAGAGCTAATGCAGGAACAGGTATGGCTTGTAAGACTTGGAAGGTCCAAAACCAGTGGGAAAAGTTACATACTAAAAAATGACCTAGTTCTCAGAGGCTGCTTCCTGCTTAACAGAGGCCTTATTTGGCATTTCTCATAGGTCCATGTTCTTGGAGTTGGGCTGGCAGTCCATGAGAAGTTCGTGCATCCAGAAATGCGGCCTCTGCATAAGAAGCTGATTGATCAGTTCCAGATGATGAGGGCCAGTCTGTACCATGTAAGCTGATTCCATACCTGCCCAGTAGAACCAACTTTCACTTCCTCTAGACCACAGTCAAAGAAAAGTAGGAGTGGGGGCAGGGAAGTGGGAGAGAAGCTGTACTGCCTCAGAGGCGGGGAAGGCGAAGGTACTGTATCCAAACAGTACTCTCTTACCAGTTCACTCACTCCCAAAGAAGAGATCAGATTCAGGGCAAAGAACATGTTTCTGGGTACTGTGCTAATAGAGTTTTCCACATGCAGAAAGGGCTCATATGCAGGGATTTCTTTGGAGATATTTTTCTTGCCAAGAATCTAAAGAATAAAGGCATGGCCTGAACTGGCCCTCTTGTCATCTCTGTTCTTTTCTCTCCCTACCCATTTTCTTCTCCCTTTCTCTCTTTCCTTCTCCCTACATACCCACCTTCCCTCTTTACTTCCTCTTCTTTCCCTCTAACTTCCTTTCTCCCCATCTCACTTTCCTCCATAATGTCTTACGACCCAGGATCATGTCTAAGAAAGTTTTTGGCATCAAGTACTTTCATTCTGGCTACTCTTAAAGGTATCAGGCAGTTGTAAGGTGACATCAGCCCCCAGATTGTCTACCTAAGTCTGATCTGGCTCTTCACCCTCCATAGTAGGTTTGGCCCAAGAACTAATACACACAGGCAGGACCTGACCTTCCAGGATCAGCTTTCCTTGGCATGGTCTTAACATGGAATGATGGCTGCTTGGAGATGAGATTCAGGTGGTCCTGAATCCCCAGGCTCTTTTCACATCATATACCCTTATCCAGTTTTTAACTGCAAGGCTGACTCAATGATTTCTAGAGTAGACTTTCTGTTAAGTATCCTGGCTCCAGGCCTTAGTGGCCATGAGCCAAATCACTAGCCAAGCTGCCTGCCAAGCTTTCTTCTCATCTTACTGAGGGCCACCAGGTATAAGTATTAGGGAAACAGAAGAAATATAGCTGTCAGACGCTGCACCATGCTGTCATAGAGAAGTTCCCTCTTTAGAGATGACACAAAAGCCTGTAGGTTCATCCAAAGACTCAGTGAGCCTGTCCCACTCGGAACTGGCCGACTTTGTTCTTGGATGCTTTGGATTGTAGTTCTCTTAGTCCCTCCAAACTCAGTGCAGGCCTCAGCCATTCACTGCAAGAGGGGACAACATGAAAAGCAAAATAGGAAAAGAAATTCATCATAGTTTGAGAGACTGGCCCACTTTGCAGAGAAATTTCTACAGCTCACAAAAGTTCTTCTTGGTGGGGTTCTCCCATGGTCTTTCAAGGTGAAACATGCAGAACATAAATGTTTCCCCTTTAAAACTGAGGTGGCTGTCTAGTAAAGAACTTGAGTAGCATTACTGAGTCTGATGGGGATTCCATCTTATTACACTGGTTCCTGCCAACATGGCTGCTCTCTGCTCTATGCAGACTTCCCATCCCACCTGGCAGCCCAGGCAATCTAGAGCCTGGCATCAGAGGAGGTTTCCTGCCACATCTCTGTAGTCACATCACTGCAACAAAAGCACAAAATGCTTGTCCCATACACATCAAAGTCCCTATTGTGCACATTGTAGAAACACTGTAACGCTATGCCTGCTTTGGAAGAGGAAACTGGAAATCCTGCCACTTTAAGTCTAGCACAGAAACATGCCCAGTAGACAAGAGCTTTTGTCTGTCATATATTATGAAGAACTTGAGAAAACCTGGATAAAGTTATGCTTTAAAATTTCCTCATTGTCACCAAGCCGTGGTGGCACACACCTTTAATCCAAGCACTCGGGAGGCTGAGGCAGGCAGATCATTGAGTTCAAAGCCAGCCTGGTCTACAGAGTGAGTTCCAGGACAGCCAGGACTACACAGAGAAACCCTGTCTCAAAAAAACAAAAACAACAACAACAAAATCTCCTCATTGTCTCAGAGACAGAGACCAAAATTCTTTCTGTCACCCAATGGGAAGTTAGATTAGAAGTTTCTGCCAAAGTGACATGGAAGTCATGTGTTTGGGTTTAGAGCCAATGAGAAGGCAAAACAGAAAGGCAATAAAAAGACAGGACACAGGAAGAAGGTCTCTCTCTCAGGGGAAGGACAGCAGCGAGTGGTAAGCTAAAAGGAGTCGTGGCTCTTGCTCTGATCTCTTAGGATTTAACTCTGTTTAAAAAAAAAAAAAAAGGAAAGAAAAAAGAAAAAAAAGTTTCTGCCAAGAAGTCTACATAATTAGTAAGAATTTAATTATGCTGAAATAAAACTGTGCTGTTTTCATTTACTTACATTAGGACTTTGTTTCCTGTTTCCCTATAGACTGTGCCACAGGCAACTTAACTCAGGTCACTAAGAACTGAGCCATTTAGCAATCCAATAAAACCCAGCACCAGTTCTTATGTAAGAGTTTGCACTGGCTGACAGCTGATAAGTTCTTCCTCTCCTCCTTCCCAGTCACTGTTCTACTTACTGTGAAGTGACGAAGCCTGCTAACACTCTCCTGTGACTCACTTCAGCCTATTTCAGATGTGTCTCTCAGTGGAGTTTTACCTGGAGCTCCAGAGCATCTGGTCTAGGCTCCAGTACACTTGCTGGAGTGTTTAGTAATGAAGATGTGATTGTCCAAAAGAAAGCAGAAGTATATCATGGTTCTGTTTTTGTTTGTTCATTTGTTTTACATTTTCACCAACTGTCAGCTCATCTCTCCTACCTCTTACTTACCTATTCATTGCTCTCTATGAACAAGTACTCATTTCTCAACAGGAGTTTCCAGGTTTGGATAAGCTAAGTCCTGCATGTTCTGGCACCAGCACCCCACGGGGAAATGTTCTGGCATCCCATAGTCCCATGAGCCCTGAGAACATCAAGATGACCCACAGGCACAGGTATGATATTAGGGACCTCCAGAGAGGTAGGTCTGAAGGATAAGCATCAGATAAGAAAAGAGCTGCAGAGAGTACTTATGTGTGCTCACATCCCTTCTTATCCTCTATCCCCAAACCTTGCCTCAAGCAGCTCCTGCACTAGTCAGTCAGTGGCATCTGACCTGCATCTAATTAGCCACCATCCTATATAACAGAAGCATACACATGGTATTCTGGGTACACTGACAAGGGGACATTGGGATAAGTCTTGAAGGACAGACAGGACTTTGCTAGGCAGTAAAGAGTCCAGGTTAGAAGAGTGATGGGACAAGATCCAGGCAAAAGAACTTACACATGTATGATGTGAACAAGGCAGCCTGGCCAGTACTGTGAGTAGAGGTAAAAGGCAGAGGTGCAGGATTCCTTAACATGGAAGAGGGGCAGGAGCAGCTTGGGATAGGCCTTGTTCATAATGTGCCTTTGAACATGACCCCAAAGAAAATGAAGATTGTTGATTGTTTTTAATGGTGGTGGTATGGACATTTAAGTAATGACTGCTCAAGACTCAAGAGTTCTGGCCTGAGCAGGCTTAAGTGGGAATATTCAAAGCCTTTAGGACAGGGAAGCCAGGTTTAGGAAAGAAAGCCAGTACAAGGAGTCTCTCACTTATATTTATTTTCCAGCATAAGCAGCAACCCAGAAGAGTAGCCACTTAGCAAATGAGAACAGGAACAAATGAACAAAAGGGCCTCCTGGTATTGATAGAGGAAAGTTGTTGGGAAACTTGTAGCCACAGATATGGGCAGAAACCCAGAGTCTACAACTATCTCTTTTGATAGTGTCTTGACACCAGTAAGACTCGTGATCTCAGAGCAGATCTCATAAGTGTGTGCTGGACTAGGCACTGTTCAGACAAGCATTCCATATAAGTAAGGATATAGGATTCTTGACGTAATTTATCATCTCCCTCTCTCTCATTCCTCCTGATATACTGCTAGTGCCTTCACGCTGAATGGCTATAATCCATTTAACTCTAAGGTGAGATTGTACTAGCATAAGCCTTCCCAGAATTCCTCTAGGCCTCAGACAGATGTGAACGTTGGCTATAGAATTCTCCCAACCAGTGCTGGCTAAGATTGGGTGTCACTGTTTCACAAATCTCTCCATTGCTTCTACTGCCTAGCATGCTTTCTTAGCTATTGCCTGATTCCTCCCTATTTCCTTCTTTTGTTCACAGCCCCATGAACTTAATGGGCACAGGCCGCCATTCATCATCCTCTCTTTCCTCACATGCATCTAGTGAAGCAGGAAACATGGTGATGATGGGTGACAGCTCTATGGGTGAAGCTCCTGAAGACCTCTACCACCACATGCAGGTACTGAAGCTGTGCAAGAATGAGCAGGGTATCATGGCTAAAAGACTCCCCTTTCTGGAGTCTGGTCTGATGCCTGGAAACACTCTATCAAGTTCTCTAGTTCCTGGATTCAGGAACACACCTTTCAGTAGCTAGCTAGGCAGCCTTCTTTCTACATACCACCCAAAGTCTTAGTTCCCAAGCCTTATTTTACAAGCAGGAAACCTAGCTTCAGACCTAGCTGCTATTACAGATTGCATGGCAAAGGTCTTCTGCCAAATTAGCCTCCTGCTTGGCAGTCATTTTTTTTTTTAATTAAGAATTTTTTTCATTCATTTTACACACCAATCAAAGTTACCCCTCTTCCCTCCTTGCACCCTCCAGGCTCCTCCTCCAACCCCTCCACTCCCACCCACAAGAAGGCAAGGCCTCCCATGGGGAGGCACATCCAGTAGAGGCAAGTCTAAGCCTTCCTCCTGCACGAGGCGTCCCATCATAGCTATGGGCTCCAAAAAGTCAGCTCATGCACCAGGGATGGATTCTGATCCTACCACCAGGGAGCCCCCCAAGCAGATCAAGCTACACAATTGTCTCGCTGTGCAAAGGGCTTGGCATTCTTGAGGGCTAAGTCCTGCATTCTTTTCCATGTACAGCACAATAGAGCCAACACAACTGTCTTGCTCCTGTAGGTGGTATGGGTAGTCCTTAGTGCTTGCCATTCGTCCAGCCTCCAGCAGGGCCAGAATACAGCATCAGTCACTTGGTCTGGGCATTTCAGGACATGAATGCATAAGCCAGCTCTCTCTCTCTCTCTGCCAGCTTTACAGTACTGATCATTCAGAATGCTGATTTTTTTTTTCCTTTGCAGCTTGCATATCACAACCCCAGGTACCAGGGCTCAGTCACCAACGTCTCTGTTCTATCCTCATCCCAGGCAAGCCCTTCTTCCTCCAGCCTGAGTTCCACTCATTCAGCACCATCCCAGATGATTACCTCTGCCCCTTCTAGCACCCGAGGTAAGGACGACAGGATGCTGCTTGCTGAAGGAGAATGGAAAGTTCCATAAACCCCACTTGTCTTCCTTTTAGGTGTGCCTAGATCTTTGAGAGTGACCTTGTCACCAAGGGACACTGAATCCTTTTGTAGATTGATTTTTAAAAAAAAAAAAAATTTGTAAAGCAGACTTAGAAGAAAAATCAAAGACAATTTTATTAGAATTAGAGAAAATAACAGGGCAAGCAAGCTGGAGTTCCCATCAGCTGCCCGAAGGAGAGAGGTGGAAGGGGGAAAGAGAAAGTTACTCTTTCTCAGAAGTCAAGAAAGCAGGTAGGTTCAGCAGTGTAAATCTACAAGAAGCTGTAGTGAGGAGTGGGAATCATTGGGACAGGATTACTAGGAGAGGACATGCCCAGAGTGTCAGAAAAGTAGGCTTAGGATTGAGTAGCTGTCCAGAAAAGGGAGATGGAAAGAGAAGAGAAAAAAGGTTATATCTTTAATAGAATGAAAAGTAACAAAGATGCATTGGAAAGCAAGGTGAGGATGAGAGAGAACTGAGTGTCCAGAGCCCTTTTGGAGTATGTGGGGGGTGTTTTTTATTTTGGATTTTGTTTTGAGATAGATTCTCACTATGTAGCCCTAGCTAGCCTGGAACTCAATGTGTAGACCAGGTTGGTTCAAAATCACAGAGATCCACCTGCCTCTGCCTCCCAAAAGCTGGAATTAAAAGAATGCCACCATGCTTTGCCTGCTTGTGTAGTTCTTATTGATGGGGAGCAAAATTGCCTTCCTAAAGAGTGACATAGGCCTTGAGTGTAAGAGCAGTGTTCCACCTTCTAGGCCCACTAAGGAGGAAATATTTGAGTTTGGTTTAGCCTGTGGCTAGCTAAAAATGGTTCTGGGTAGCTGGGAATTGAGGGCACACCCAAGATAGAAGTAATAACTACCTGAGTTAACTGTTTTCTGTTTTACCTTCCATTTCTTTTTTTTTTAATTTTATAATTTGATTTAATTTTACATATCAGCCACGGATTCCCATGTCCTCCCTCCTCCCGCCCTCCCCCCAGCCCATCCCCCATTCCCATCTCCTCCAGGGCAAGGACCCCCCTGGGGATTCAGCTCAACCTGGTAGATTCAGTCCAGGCAGGTCCAGTCCCCTCCTCCCAGGCTGAGCAAAGTGTCCCTGCATAGGCCCCAGGTTTCAAACAGCCAGCTCATGCACTAAGGACAGGTTCCGGTCCCACTGCCTGGGTGCCTCCCAAACAGTTCAAGCTAATCAACTGTCTCACTTAGCCAGAGGGCCTGATCCAGTTGGGGGCTCCTCAGCTATTGGTTCATAGTTATGTGTTTCCACTAGTTTGGCTGTTTGTCCCAAGAACAGAGAGGGAGAACAAGGAAAAAGAGACGATGATAAATGAAGACCCCATGGGAATAGGAAGAAGCAAAGTGCTAGAGAGGTCCCCAGAAATCCACAAAGATACCTCCACAATAGACTACTGGCAATGGTCGAGAGAAAGCCCAAACTGACCTACTCTGGTGATCGGATGGCCAAACCCCCTGTCGTGCTAGAAATCTCATCCAATGACTGATGAAAGCGGATGCAGAGATCCACGGCCAGGCCCCAAGTGGAGCTCCAGGAATCCAATCGGCGAGAAAGAGGAGGGATTGTATGAGCGAGAATTGTGGAGAGCTTCTCGATTTCTTAGCTTTGGGCCAGTAATGAATAAACAACAGCATACACCGCTGTCAGTTTACCTTTTGGCTGTTTGGTTGAGGCCAGTTTGGAGCCCTTGCCACTGATTTAGCTCTAACCTCAGTTACAGCCAGTTTGTGGATCGTCATCATTTACTGAAGGCCAGTATTGTTTATTTTTAATCTATCCATGGAAGGCCAGCACTTGGAAATGTTATAAGCATCATGGAGATTTTCCTTATAGTGTGTAAAATCAGGCTCCTTTTAGTAGTCTTTAATTCTGTATCTACCAGGGTATTACCACTGATCATGGTATTTGTCAGAGAAGACTCTGACATTGATATTTATATGCCTTAAATGATGCCTGAAAAGTTGATGGCTGCTGAGGGGACTGTTCATTCTCTCTCTTCCTGCCTAGCAACCCCTGTCATTGTGTTAGAGAATGCTTGCTTTTCAGCACCCATACTTGAGGGTTTGGGTCACCTCTCTAGCTGACTTTAACTCCTGCTCTGGCAGGATCTGCTGCTGTGCTGCTACTTGGTAGCCAGTATTGCATCTCTACTCAGTAAAAGACATGATCCAGGAAAATCTCAGTTCTTTCCCACTGAAATATTTGCCATGCACACAGTGGTCTGAGCCTGTCAACCACTCACTGGCTGTTGATTTCAGGCTTCAGAAGAAGAGGTTCTTTTTGTTCTGATTATTTTGCATACAAAGAACAAAGCCCAAGCTTATAACATTAAGGAACAACTCTCTCCAAAGTATACAAGTCTGTGAGGCCCACAGTAGGCAAGATGGAAAGAACCAATGTAGTGTGGCCTGGTGGAAAGATGCAGTGGCCAGGTAGGGGAAACATTGGCAAAGTGAGTAAGGCTACAGTAGAGCAGTCACAGGCTTCGATTTAAAGCACCTTTTGACTGTCTGTAGGTTCAGTGAGGAATTGAATGCTGAATATGGGGTACAGGTCTTTACAGTTAGCAGCCCTCAGTCTGCTCATTCTGCTACCCATATTGCTTTCCTAATGTGAACTATGGGATCCAGACAAGAGGGGCCAACTTCAGGGAAAACAATCCATGAAGACTGCAAACAGAGACAGGACTGTGTATTATGAAAAGGGCCTACTAACAGATGGCTTTGGGAATAGAAAGGAAGAAAAGCCCACAAAATCGCTGGCAATGTCTAGACATTGGTATTTCCAGTGTCTTGTGTAAGTGCCCTGATTAGACCTGCAGGTACAAACTCCATAATACCATCTAGGAGTTGTTGTATTCCTTAACCTGAAGTCTCTGAGATATGCTCAGCCATATCTAAGACTTTATCTGGCTATTCTTTTTTTTCTGATTTTTTTGTTTGTTTGTTTGTTTTTGTTTTTTGAGAGAGGGTTTCTCTGTTTAGTCCTAGCTGTCCTGGAACTCACTCTTTAGACCAGGCTGGCCTTGAACTCACAGAGATCTGACTGCCTCTGCTTCCCAAGTGCTGGGATTAAAGACACGCTCCACCACCTCCCAGCCTTATCTGGTTTTTCTTGCAGATTCATGATTATTGATAAACAGAAGGCATCAAATGATGGATATTTTAACTCAGTATTACTCTGATACTGTCAGATTCCCTGGAATTGGAGTTACAGACTGTTGTGAGCTGCCTGATGGGGTTGCTAGGAACCAAACTTAGGTTTTCTGAAGAGCAACAGGTGTTCTTAACCACTGAGCAATCTCTCCAGCCCTAAGACTGTTTGATATTCCTCTGTGCTGTGGCTGCTGTTAGAGACATTCCAGGCTAACTGTTACCACCTGTATTGGTTACTTTTCTCACTGCTATGACTAAATACCTGACAAGCAACTTGAGGAAGGGTTTATTTTGGCTCACAGTCTGAAGGTATTGCAGCAGGAGTATAAGGCAGCTAGTCACTCACTGGCTTCCTCCTGTTTTTCTGTTTATTCAGCTTAGGTCTCTGGCCCATGGGCTGAGTCTTCCCTCCTCAGACCTCTCTGCACCCAGAAGCCTGACTTGTAGGTGATCCTAAATCCAATAACAATAAGATTAACCATATTACACCATCATTTGTCCTTCTAGCAAACTAGTAACTGATTTGGTCCCTCATAAGCTTTTATTGAGTGCTCAGTGGAGAATCTGCATGGCTTTTTTCTAATGAGCACATCAGAGTGAAACAGAGGAAAATTTCTCCTGGGTATCTTGTTCTTCCTAATGTCTTTGTTATCTGATGCTGCATAATATAAAGCGTTCTCAAAACTTAGATATCTTAAAACAGTTACTTCTTAGAATTCTGAATTAACAGGACTTGTCCTGTTCCATGAGGAGTGGAACATATAGTTGAGAAAGGAAGTCATTGATGATCACCATTTTTAGAGACAAACTCTCATAATGGCTGAATTCCAAACTGTTACACAGAGCAAAGTTGAGAAAAGCCTCTTCCCCCTCTGAGGCATTACTTATATAAATAAACAAAATCGTTAAATAGAACTTGGCCCAAATCGGGGAACTAATAGCAAGGGCAGAAGCAGTAAGAAAGAAAGGGAGCTTTGGACTACACTTTGGACTACAGCATTCATATAGTCTATATGCCAGTCATCTGGAGAAAGTTGCATGCCCAGATGTCTGTCGGGCACAGTGTTGGACCTGTCGGGAAAGACAAACTCTGTGGGTTCAGTGAGATGTGGTTCACTGGATAAAAGCACTTGTCACACAGGCCTGCATTACCTGAGTTCAACCCCCAGTACCCACAGTGGAAGGAAAGAATTCACTCCCAGAAGTTGTTCCCTGACTTCCACTCACACACCAGGGCATGTGTATGCTATCACTCACGCACAGTGTAGAAATAGTTTTTAAAATAAATACTTTTTTTTTAAAGAACTATACAAGGTGCTGGAGAGATGGCTCAGCATTTAAGGGCACTGGCTGTTCTTCCAGAGGTCCTGAGTTCAATTCCCAGCAACCACATGGTGGCTCACAACCATCCGTAACGAGATCTGGTGCCCTCTTCTGGCCTGTAGGCAAACATGCAGGCAGAACACTGTATAAATAATAAATAAATCTTAAAAAAAAAAAAAGAACTATACAAAAATCATAGGGTAAGACTGATGTTTTCAAGTAAATGTGGCAATGTAATAATGGATGCATTCTTGATAAACAAGGCAGTGAGGGGTCTGTTCGTTCATTAATGCTCCTTGTTACTAGTGAGGGAAACGGTTTCTTGAATGTCTGGAATGGAATCCCCTTCCTCTTTGGTCATAAGACCATTGACCTTCCTTGACATACTCATTGATACTATATGCTGTATGGTTCCTGTAACTGGAATCGGTGAGACCAGTGGCTGCAAAGTACAGTTGAAATTCTTGTAAGTCCGTAGCTCCCCCTGCTGGCCAAAAGGCTGATTAGGCCTGGGAAATAGATTTGTAATCCAGTGGACTAGGACCCAATTTCCCTATTCAACTGAAGTAGTTCAAAAGCTCCATGAGCAGACAAGCCCTCGTGGCATTTAAATGTAGTAATGAAAGTTAACATCACCCTGTCCCACCAAGAGATTGGCTGCCTAGGGCATAGGAAAGTGAGGCAGCTGAATTGAAGAAAATCAGTGCACCTGAGGGGCCACTATGACTTGCATGTAAGTCCTCACCAGAGTCCTTCGGCCTTCAGGATGATGCCCTCCATCCCAGCCCCAGCATGGATCAAGGCAGCACATAGGCTGCACAGTTGGTCTCATAAGCCAGGCTTCCTGAGGTGAGAGGACATAGCCTGAGGCAAGCAGTTCCAACCCTATGCCTAGTGTGGAACAGACATGAAACAGACAGACTTTCTGAGTGAGTTGATGTCCACGTGATGTTTCTTTTGTCCTTTGCAGAGTCGTGTCTAGAGGTTGTCCACAGGGCTTAGGGCATTCACAGTCTTCTCAGCTGGGAAGGCATAGACAAATCAGTGGGATTTGGAGCTTTTTATAAAATTTCTTTACATAGTCATCTTGAGATTGCCTAAAAGCACAAATTTTAAAAGAGAAGAAATGTGAGTAAAGCCACAAGACAAAACAATTCAAAATTTTAAAACAGCCATACTCTATGCATTCCCTTATCAATAAAGATGTTATAAAAGATAAAAAGTCCTAAAGCCAGCCCAGAGGTTTTTTCAGAACAGCTGTGGGAAAAGCTACCTTGTTGGTATTTATGCAGACCTTTGGACTGAAATGAACACCTGGACTCTCAAAGACTCCTGCAGTGAGCTGACTTAAGATCTGGTTTTGCTTTGATTTGTTGGATATATATATATTTTTTATTTTACAATACCATTCAGTTCTACATATCAGCCATGGGTTCCCCTATTCTCCTCCCTCCCACTCCCTCCCCTTACCCCAGCCTACCCTCCATTCCCACCTCCTCCAGGACAAGTCCTCCCCCAAGGACTGCGATCAACCTGGTAGACTCAGTCCAGGGAGGTCCAGTCCCCTCCTCCCAGGATTTTTTTTTAAACAGTACCAGCACCACAGGCCCAGAGGAGAGCCCCAGAGACAGTGGGTTTCAGGAACTCACAGGCCCTCTAGGAAGTACAGATTCACCTCTCAGCTGGAGCCCATGTGCTAGTCTCCACTGTCCAGCTTCTCAGAGCTTAGTTAGCCAGAAGCATCGGTATCCAACTGACTTTGCCGTGGAGGGACTGGTAGTCAGTTGTCAGATGTAATGAATAGTGTGCGTTTATAGAACTGTTCATGTTACCCTACCACAGGAAAGCCAGGACATTATCTCACTGTTTCTGTAGGAAGTTTCCTTAAGAACCACAGATGGGAAGTTCCTCAATGCTTTAATAGCACCTCAGACAACAATCACTGCAGGGGCTTCATTAAAAATGACATGAAAAGGAACAAAAGAAAATAGCATGAAATAAGTCAACTCAAGAGCCTCTGTCTAGCTGGACAGTAGTGGCGCCCACCTTTAATCCTAGCACTCGGGAGGCAGAGGCAGGCAGATCTCTGAGTTCAAAGCTAGCCTAGTCTACAGAGTAAGTTCCAGGATATCCAGGGCTACACAGAGAAACCCTGTCTCAAGGGGGGGGGGAAGCCTGGGTCTAAGTCCCTTGCCTTCTGGGTTGGTTCCATGCCCCTGAACTCAAGGGCCAGCAAGTATCAGACCACCTATATATAGGGCCCTGGGCTTCCAACTAGCCTAGCTTTAGAGCTGTAATAGGCCCTACAGGTAGGCAGAATCAAGGCAGTGGGAGCCTATCACCTAGAAGGGATATGCCAAAAAGGTAGTTGGAAGCCAGCTGAAAATAGAACCACTGGTGTTTGGAGAAGGTAAGTGTGTGTAGACCCAGTATGTCAAGTCAGAACTATGTGGTTGTCATTTCCAAGTGTCTCTTGTCTTTGTGTGATGGCTCTATCACAAGCTGGCCTTGGCCCACACCTGGGTCCTCTGGAAGAGCCCAGTTCAGGCTACACCTCTGCCCTGAGAACACAAGGTTCAAAAACCCCAAGCACTCTGCACCAGGCCTCAAGTCTCCGTACCCTTTGCCTCTGGGTATGGTAGGTGTGCCTCAGCCAAGATACCAGATAGTCTTCACCATTGAGTCACTAGATCTGCTTCCCTCTCCTGTGTTTTGCTGAGTTTACCCTAACTGTAAGGGACACCTACTCTGGTCCCCAGTCCTAAGGATGCTTGGCCACTGATCCCTCCATCTGTGGTTTGTCATCTGTTCGTGATTGTTCTCACTTGGTTACAGGCTCTCCCTCTCTGCCAGATAAGTACCGACATGCCCGGGAAATGATGTTGCTGTTGCCCACACATCGGGACCGCCCAAGCAGTGCCATGTATCCAGCAGCCATCCTAGAGAATGGACAGGTAGCAGACCCAGCCTTGACTATCTGTCCTCTGCTACAAGTGTGTTGGCTTGGGCTCCCTCATTGCATTTGCTAAACCTTTGCATGCACAGTCTTGCATGCCTCCTTCATTCTGTTATAAGGAGCTGTTGGACTCCTAGTTGGGGAGGACAGTGAATCTGAGGGCCAGAAATCCAATCAGAGTGCAGGCATGAGTAGACTGGTGACAGGGTTGGAACTGCACCTGCCTGGGAGGCTTCCTAAATCTCTGGCCAGCTTTCTGAACTACTCATTCCCCATTCCTCTGGCATAAGATGTTGGTTTTTATGACATCCCGAGGAGACTGTAGTAAACATAGGTAGGAGGATGTGTGTGTGTCTTGCTAGGGTTGCCCTCCACACTTAGTTCTCTAGACACCTGCTTGGACCAGCAAATAACACTTAGCCCTGTGTAGTTCGCCCCTGCCTTTCTATCTGAGCCCATAAAAGTCACTTCCAAGTAACTGTCCTAGGCCCAAGTGCCAGGAGATTCTCATTGGCACCCCTCTGCCAGGCAGAGAGCAGATCTGATAGGAGAAGCTCAGAAGACTGGGACCTGCCAGACTCCAGATTTTGGCGCTGCCTTTCTCTCCCCTCAGTGCTAACCTGGATCTGGGCGGGGCCTTCCAAGAATTAAGACCTATCAGTGCTCATGGGGCAGACAGGGTCTTTAAATCCTTTCTGTCAGTGTTCTCCCTGGCAAATAGAAAGATGGGACAGTTAAATAATGGAAGGTACCTATGTCCTGCACAAGACAACCTGGGTGATATCTCAAATATCCATGGAAGTGCTCAGATCCAAATACACCTACACTGTTGTAACAGCCTTCCCAGAGCTGTGTGAAGCTCTTAGCACATCTCAAGCATGAGCCATTTTACTGCTTTGATATCCTCATCTGAGCTTAGAACATTCTGACTCCTGTAGTCCATAACACTGCCTCCCAGATGTTATCTGGCTGCTTTTACACTCTTTGATATTTTTCTCCTTCCTTCAGCCACCAAACTTCCAGCGGGCCCTGTTCCAGCAAGTAGTTGGAGCCTGTAAACCCTGCAGTGATCCCAATCTGTCTATGGCTGAAAAAGGTATTTTCCTCTCTCTAGGAGCTCTCTCATGTTTGTCCCATCTTGAGTGTCTGACTCTTGTTCTTGAGTTACCAACTGTCCAGGCCTGAGCCACAACCCAATGCCCAGGTCTGTCTGCCTAGACATAGTACTGGCCAATCCTCAGGTCACCTTTTAGACCACACCTGGCCTGGATCCTGTTTGTCTGTCTGTATCTCCCTCTCTCCAGGGCCCACCCTCAGAGAGGCCCAGCCGCCATCTGCCTTGAGTAATTCGTTATAATGCAGGCTGCTGTGGGTATCTACTCTCCTAAGTTCTTCCTAACAACTTCTAGAATTTAGTAAAGCTAGTGGTCCCTCTGGGGCTTCAGAAACTTCTCCATGGAGCTCAGAATGGACTGTGGCCAGTGAAAGCCCCAAAGGAATAAACAATATACACTACAGTGAATTGCCCCAAAGTAAGTTTCTACAGGGAAAGCTCTGGGTGCTCCGGTGAAGTCCAGTCATTGTTTAGCCTCTCTGGCCAGTGACTGCTGGGTCCATCTGTACTACACCGTGCCATTGAGAAACTCTCCCTAGAGCTGCAGCTATATAGATGGTGACTCGTTACCTTGTGTTCTACAAGCTGATGTAAGAACCAGCATCCAACCTCTACAACCTTGTCTGAAGCCCCAGACACCTACGTTAATTTTAGCACAGCAGTACCTACATGGGGGCCATGCTGAGCTTGTCTGTCAACCAGAACCTGGTCCCATAGTCCTTGCCTCTCCTCCATCTGCTGTGTTTAGTGCATACTCACTTCCCACCAATAGTCTATCGTCCCTTAGCCCATCAGACCACGTTCCTTCAAAGCTTTCATCATGTTGTCATTGCACCTGCTTACCGAGTGCTGTCTGCTCTCCCCACTGTCGTTGTTACCCCTCTTGATTGCTGTAGAGGATTGTTTTTAAAGAGTCCAAACACTGGGTCCAAAACCTTGGTTCCTAGTAGGCATTAATGCCAGATGCTCAGCCACAAAGGCCCTACTGAAGATGCCTTCCTAACCTCAAGGCTGCACATCCCGAAAAAGTGGCTTCTTGGATTCCTGCACCTATCACCCCAAAACAGTGGGCCTTCCAGGCCAGAATCCACAGTGGGTTTTCTTCACCTAAGATGCAGAGCAATCTCAAAACTAGCCAAGAGTCACACAGCTCAGAGCTCAAATGAGTTATCGGTGGTCAGACCAGGATGCTACATCAGCTGGACACAGAAGAGCCTCAGGCCTCAAGCTAATTGCAGCAAGGAGCTGGACACGCCCACCCTAGGTGTCTGAGAACAAAAGCTGAGCCCAGAGCTACCATATCCCAACTACAAGGTCAGCACTTAATGGCAACACATTAGACAACTTCCCATTGGTAATACACAGGCCAGAATAACTCCCAGGTCCCCCTAGAAACCTACCTCTCACCTGTAGGTTCTTTTCTTTGCCAGTCCCTCCCAGACAAGACGAACCTGCCCTTAGGTCAGAGACTGTGCACTGGGAACTTCAGGCCAATGCTGAGTAGCTTTTAATGCTGACAGATGACAGGACACAGTGGTTATTGCTCTTCTCCTAGAATAAATCATTTTCTTGGCCACTCCACATGTCAAAGGTCCTTTGGCCTCACTGCAGATTTGTGGTTTCTGATTGACATGGAATGACTCACCCAGATACCATCCTAAGCACACCAACACAGCCTTCCTAGCATTCTTCACCTAGAGTGTCCCTGACCTCGAGTTCCTGTGGACCCTTGGGGTAAACTTTACAGCCCATTTGGTTCTTTCAGGAGTTAAGGACATGCCTGAGGTCTTGGGTTGTCAGGTCCTTTTGGAGAAGCTTCTTGGGGTTGTCTCTAAGCTGCTGCTTCCAAGACCTGTGGCTTTCATTGAAAATGTCATCTTTGGGGGAAGAGAGCTTGGGTGCTTAGAAACAAGAAGCCCCTGCTAGATCTTGGAGAACCTGGGAGAGGATACACCTATTCTTGAGCTCAGGCTTTCTGAGGAAGCCATCTGATTCTTACCAGATTCAGAATTCTTTCCTGCAGGTAACAGCTCAGTGGCTACTCATCAGATTCAGATGCCCCTTCATCCTGCTATTAGCCATCAATATATCATGAGATTAAGTAGTCCTTGTAATTGAAGTTTTACCTATAAGCCCATGCTAGTCCCTGAGCAAAGAGATGAAAAATGATGTCATCCCTCCATCCATGGAAGGCCTTAGTCCCAGCGCTTTGGACCATATCCTACTCAAAGGCCAGATTCCAACTCTTTCTAGAGACTCCCAGCTCCCATCAGGCCTTGGAATTCTCCATTGAGTGTCTGGGCCATTAAAGCCCAAACCTTGGATACATTGAGCTCCCTTTAGCTGCCACTGCCTTAAAACAGAGCCCGGACTAGACACTTGTACTCTACATAGGCTGCCTTTCCAAAAGGCCCCATGAGAGGAAAGGCATGTTTGTTCTCTGAAGAGAATCAATTAAACACGCTTCACGTTTCCTTTTCTGTACCTGCGGAGTAGCCCAGCCCCGGATTGTGAAGTGGAGCCACTGCTCTTCTCTCCTTGACAAAGAACTTTGACCCCAGCTGTAGCCAAAGATCCAGTACTGAGGCACCTGACCGCTCTGTCTGGGGCCCGATCTGTTCTGCATCCATGGACTTGATTGCCTCCTCCTTTCTCAGGAAGCAGTGTGTTCCGCTGGGTCTAGGCTGAAACTCCTGAGCTTTGTAACTTTACTCCAGTGAGTACCTTAAATACCTCTCCTTGCTATGAAAATGTCTTTCTCTTAAACCAGCCAGTGAGCCTAAGAAAAACAGGGATGGGCCACTGATCTAAGCGCCACCACAGGCCCTTTGTGGAACTAGCAGAGCTGCTTCTCAAAGGACACTGCCTCTATCTCCTGTCCTGCTCCCGGCTCTTCACACAGGGCATGGGCACTGCAAGGGCCCTGGCTAATTCTTGACTTGGGAAGAGCTCTGTGTCCTGTGCTCTGTGTTCTTGACCTCTTTAGCCTGCCCTGTTCTCTCCTGTGGTCTTCTGGTTTTTCTCCTGACAGATGCCAGAATCTGCAGGGGTTTACTCCTTATTGTACTTTCTCTCAGTTTGCCTTATCCTCAACACTCTTCAGAAATCAGCTTACTCATGCCATCATAGGCAGCTTCAATCACTGGCCAGTCATCTCTCTAGGCCACAGTGCCTTGCTTGACCAATGTTTTCAGCTGTAGGGCCTGACATGCCACTTGTATGCTGGCTACACAGAGCTCACCCAGAGAAGCTTCAGGCTGTAGGGCAGCTTCTCCAAATGGGAAGCTCAAGAAGTAACCTCCGTTCACTCCATCTCTTTCCACCCTTCAGCGGTGCCAGCAGCCCCCAGCAGCTGGAGCCTGGATAGCGGAGCCCAAGAGGCCCAGCCCTTCCTGTCTGCCCTCATGGGGCCCATCCTGGCCCCCCCAGTGCCTCCCCGAAGCCTGCTGCATGGTAAGCGGGTCCCCCAAATAGTTTCTGGTCTCAAACTTTGACCAAGGGCTAGATCAGCAGCTGTCTAGGCCATCTCAGCCAAGGAAAAAAACATCCACATCACAGAAAGGAGCCTGCCGAACATTGGGGCCAATAAAGTTTTTGAGTCCTGCAAGCTAGCTCAGTAAAGCCATCCCAGCCAGGGAGGCTGAAGACAAAATCAACCATGCCAGATATACCACTCACCAGTCTGCCATCAACCTGCCAGCGGACTAGACCATCTCCTGCCTGAAGCCTGTTTCAACCTTCCTGGCCTCCTGTGTAAAATGGGATTATTTTACCCCATCGACCTGTGTTTTACAGACTATCAGTATAAAAGAAGGTTTTCCGTGGCCTTCAATGCTGAGGTGCTCTTGGGGGACCTTTCCACACCTGCCCAGTGCCCAGCAAGGTCATGCTGCTGTGCAGCTTGTGCAAGGGCCCCCAGCTGAGGTTGTGGTTCTGTTCCCTTTACAGGTCATTACTCCCTACACTTTGACGCCTTCCACCACCCCCTGGGTGATGCCCCCCCAGCCCTCCCTGCCCGGACCCTGCGCAAGGTAATGTACTGAAGCAGCTGTCGTACCGCTTCATCTGCTGTAGGATCACCCCTGGGGCTACAAGAGGAACCTGCCTCCCCTGCTCCTCTGTCCTGAGAGCCTAAGCTGGCAGAAGCTGGGGGTGGCCAGAGCCACACTAGAGCAGCAGGCGACCCATGCATCCTGCCACCAATGTGATGAGGACAGGGAGATGAGAGGGTCTTGTGGACAACACTTGACAACAAGAGAATGTGGGTGGGGAGCGTTGAGAAACTTGGGGGTCTCAACACACTGTAGTCCCGTAGCTAATTCAATGTCCCTGTGGTGGGTTATAGAGTTTTTACAACTACTGCCAACTGAAAATGAGAAATATCAGGCACTAAAATTTTACAAAAAAATTCAAGAGGTAAAATTCGAATCCTGTTGTTAGCTTGATTTTTCTGCAAATGGGAAAAGACTAAGTCTGTGACAGATTTAGCAACAGATTAATATTCACTTGATCTGTGACCCATCAGTTTCCTTCTGCCTGATGACCCAGCCCTGCTGTCAGTCAGTAACTCAGACCACCCTGACCATACCATAACCTGGGACTTGGCCCCAGGTGCATCAGTGCCCAGCAGCCAAGGCAGGGGCATTTATTGGCCCTCAGAAATAATAGTGATTCTGGGCTCCACTAGCTTGCTTTGGGGGGGGGGGATACTTAGAAACAGATGTGAAGCTGCTGAGATGTTAAGGTTGGCTGATAAGCAGACTCTTGGTCTCCACACGGCAGGCCAGCCCACCTGTCTAGAGGGGTTCTAACTTACCCACCCTTTCCTTCGCACAGTCTCCTCTCCACCCCATCCCAGCCTCCCCTACAAGCCCCCAATCGGGCCTGGATGGCAGCAACTCTACGCTGTCTGGCAGTGCCAGCAGCGGTGTGTCCTCCTTGAGTGAGAGTAACTTTGGGCACTCCTCAGAGGCCCCGCCTCGAACAGACACCATGGACTCCATGCCAAGCCAGGCCTGGAATGGCGATGAAGACCTTGAGCCACCCTACCTCCCTGTCCACTACAGCCTCTCTGAGTCTGCTGTCCTTGACTCCATCAAGTCCCAGCCATGCCGAAGCCACTCGGCTCCAGGGTGTGTCATCCCTCAGGACCCCATGGACCCACCTGCGCTGCCACCCAAGCCCTACCACCCCCGCCTGCCGGCCCTAGAGCACGATGAGGGCATGCTACTGCGGGAGGAGGCTGAGAGGCCAAGAGGCCTGCACCGAAAGGCCTCACTGCCTCCTGGGAGCGCCAAGGAGGAGCAGGCCCGCATGGCCTGGGAGCACGGCCGAGGGGAACAGTGAGGAGCAGAGGCAGCTGCACCACCACCTTCCACGAGCAGCTGGCCCAGGCACTCCAGGTCTGAAAAGCAAGTCCCTCCCAGGGAGCTAGAGGCTTGGCACTCAGGAGAGAACCACCAGAGTCTCTGTTCTACTGCCGTGAACTCATGTATTGCCATGTCCAGAGGCCACAGCAGCATGAAGGGTTGTGGCTTCTCTTTTATTTCATTTTTTGTTTCCATTTTTCTGGGTTTTCCTTTACGCAGTAGTTGCTTTCTTCCTCCTGCAGTTCCAGACCCCATGGAGCTATGTGGAGATATTGCACAGACAGAATGCTTTGCAGCATTGCAGAGTCCAGGAGGTGGAGCCCAGGCCCTCCTTTCGGGGCAGAGATGGCGAAGAATGGAAATTGCACTAGGGACCTCTTCCTTGCTGTATGACAGAAAAACTCATGGTTGCATTCAGGGATTGCAAGGACCACATGGACTACATGTCACAGGTGGACAAAGGGGCCACAAGCCGTTTTGCACAAATGCTTGCCCACCTGCCCACTCTTACCTAGGAGTGTGCAACTGAGGGGCTGGTCAGGCACATGACTGGCCTAACTGCATGCCCAGGGCACACTGCCAGGCTCCCATGGGCCAGCCTTGTCTCCTATCCCACTTTGGACGTTAGTCGTCACTTTTCGTTTGGACCTTTCACTCCTTTCCACTCAAAACACCTCATGATCTGCAGAAGCCTCCCTGGCTCAAATGGACTTGCAAGGGTTATCTCTCATGCCCTGGGGCTTGAGTTAAATGAAGCTGGAAGGGCTCCCACTCCTGCAGGGAGTTAGACCCCTTCCCTTGTAGTAAAAAGAGCTGGTGTAAGAGTGAGGCTGGTGTGTGGCAGGAGCCAGAAAGCCTCAGAGCTTTCACAAGTGGCCCCAGACACCTGCCATTTAGCGCCTGAATCAGGGATTTTCAGCACTACCTCTGAGCCTTGGGGTTGGCTGCCCAGCCTGGCTTCCAGGCCCTGAGGATGTGTGGTCAGGTTCAGCAAGCTCCTGGGTTTAAAACATTTTAAAAAAAAATTAAATTAAAAAAGAAAAAAAAAAAGATGGAAGAAAACTAATTTTGGAAGCAGAGAGCCACACAGGTAAAACCGTTATCTTCCAAGTAGCCAAGTACTGAACCCTCCACTCCACACCCATAGGGACCGCCACTCAGGGTTCAGGGCGGGCAGGACAGCTTTTCACACCTCCCCAGGCTGTTAGGCAGGGCACAGTGGTGACTAGAGGAAATTCTTTCATGTCAGGGCACTGATTTTTCTCTTGGTATTATGGTGGGGGTATGGTAATATTTCACCAGGGTGCTTCTAAGTTACTTTAAAATGTCACCTGTCCTGAGACAGCTGTTCTCCTTTCCTTTGCTTACATCCCCAGCAGTGATGGCCATAGACTGCCTCCTCCTTGGTGAGCAGGTATGTTGCTCCCTTACTCCCTTCAACTTGTTGGCCTTCTGGCCTCCTGTGGCCAAGTTCTGGGCCCAGCTGCTCATCCTTTCTCCGCAATTCTTTCCCAAACAGAAAATTCCATGGCCAGGGTGTATTTCTCTTATAAACAAGTTCAATAGAACTGCCAGCAAATAACCTAAGGAAAAAGATAGAAGGCCCATTTTCCTCCAGAGTATGTTGGGGTCCAGGTACAACAGTGCAGGCTTTCTGATCCCCTCAGGATCATTCAAGCAGAGACTGCTGGAGATACAGGCCAGTCCAGGGGTCCCTGGCTCCAAGGGCTCGCACACCTGCTCCTGAGCCTAGGTCTATTGGTAAGCTTGTCTCTGGACCGTCTGGGTTCACAGGTGTGAGGGTCCAAGTCTTGCTTTGAATGTGATTCTTAGGTAGGGCAGTTAGGTTTCCAGGCCATCTGAACCCCAGTCCACGAAGGCAGCAGTCAGTTATCACAGCAGACATCTCCTTCTCCCCTTGGTGACACACAAGTCAGGGAGGGGTGTCGGGTGAAGTCCCTTGGCCTTGCTTATTGCAGGATGAAACATATTTGTGTTGTCCCTCTCCGTTTCCCCTAACTGATGAAATGGACCTATTCTGAATACTTTCTATTGAAAAACCAGCCAGTGTGAGGGAAATGGGAGGCCAGAGATTAAAATCCTTTGAAAAGATTGTGAAATACTGATTTTCATTCTTTCAAGCATATTTGTAAATACCTATTTGAATGCTGTGTATTTGTACAGGAATTTGAGCAAAAAATGTATAGAGTGTGATGTCTAATTGGTAATAAGCCCTATAAATGTGTTTTTAACCTCTGGCATTCTGTGCTTATTTAAAACAAGAAAACTTCTAACCATTTCCTTTGTGTATTCATGTCTAAAGAGAAACTGATTTTAAAATGATCTTACCTGTACCAGAAAAGTTAAAGAAAAAAAATTGTGCCGGTGTCCCAAGAGGTATTTTACTGTATATATTGTGGTAGCATGTTATAAATCCAACAAGTAATGTGAATTTTAGATGTAAATATCTGCCAATTGACTCCGCACTCCCTTGACTGCTGTGATGTGAATTAAAGATGAATACCTGATACTGATCCACTGATTTCACTGACTGGGAGCATAAGTGCCCCTCTCAAACCCTTGTCGCCGGGCTCCAAGCCCTTTTAGCTCCAGATACCTTTCTGTACTTAGCCGGCCGTTCTCCGTATTCTGCCCTCGAGGGCGAGTGGCCAAGTCCTTGCACTTAGTAGGAGTGCAGTCCAGGCAGTAACATCTCCAGTTCCCATCTGCGCGTCTCCAAGAGTGGGACATAAAACCTCCCAAGATCCCCTGGCCTCCACTGGGAGGCCATCCCAACGCCTCGGCTCGCCTGGCCGCTGCCAGGGCCCTCGGAGGTCCAGGACAGCAGCCGACTTTCACAGGCCTGGAGCCTTTCGTCTGGGAGGTTCTGCATTCCGACCCAGGAGAGGAGGGGTGTGGGCAGCCGGCGAATGAAGGTGGACGCTCTCCAAAGATTGGTTCGCCAGTACACGTGGTGGCTCAAAACAACCGTTTCTGATCCTTACTCGCGCCGCTTATCCTGCTGGGTGTCAGGTGACACCAGAAATCCTGCGCTAGGAGTCCGGGGCCCGGGAGGGGACTGGGTGTGACACGAGCCAAAAAGGGGTCCTGGGTACGAGTCACCAGATTCACAGGGTTCCCAGCAGCAGCCAAAGCAGCTGCCCCTACCCAATATGGCGGCCGCGCGGCTTCCGCCCAGCCGCTTTCTATGGACCGCCCAGGCTCAATCAGCAACCGACAACTGTCTAGGGTCCAGCCGCCACAGCCAATGAGGAAGGGTAGCGTGGAGCCGCCGGCCTGGGCTCCGGGGCACGTGGACCAATGAGAATGCGGCATGTGGGTGGGCGCGGGGGCCGCCCGCCAATGGGGAGCTCCGGCTTGTGTCCCAGCCCCCTAGGCGGCGCACGGCGCCGGGTGCGGTTCATTCGCGCGGCGGCGGCGGCGGTAGCGGTGGTGGTGGCGGCTGTGGCGGCAGCAGAGGAGATGTGGGCTACGCGCGGGCTGGCGGTAGCGCTGGCCCTCAGCGTGCTGCCTAACAGCCGGGCGCTGCGGCCAGGCGACTGCGAAGGTACGGGAGGGGGCGGCCAGGCGGCGCTGAACCCAACGGAACCGAGGGGGCGGGGGCTCATCCTGGCGGGGTCCGCTGGAGCGAGGGCCTCGGAATTATTAACCGGGCCTAGAAACGGACTCGTTTAGGGGAAAGCGTCGGCTCAGTCGCGTTGAAAACTTGGCCGGAAGCCCACAAACGCGGGAGTTTTTGTCCTTTTTCATCACTGTTTAAAGATTCCGGAAAGGGACCCCGTGGGCCGCAAAGGCCTCCTGGGTTTGCCAAGCCGCACTTGAGGGTTCGGTGTTGTACTTGGAATAAGGAACATTTTGATCGTTTGCTTCAGCCTCCAATCTGTCCCTTTTGAGGTCACAGTGAGTTCCCTTTCAAGGACACGTGTCCACTCTCGGCTTAAACTTGTAAAGAGCAGAGAAGATTGTGTGTGGGTCACTGGGGTAATGTTCATTCCCGGCATGCACTGGGTATTAGGACCCCAGCAACCTAAGGGTTCTGTGCACCTGTGAGTACCTGAGAAAAACCAATGATGGGAAACGTTTTAATGATCATCTCATCCCTTCCACCAAAACTGCTGACAGAGTTTCCTCCTGGCGAAGTAAAGACTAGTGATTGCTTAACATTTCTCTTTCTTCTTTTCCAGTTTGTATTTCTTATCTGGGAAGATTTTACCAGGACCTCAAAGACAGAGATGTTACATTCTCACCAGCCACTATTGAAGAAGAACTTATAAAGTTCTGCCGTGAAGCAAGAGGCAAAGAGAATCGGTTGGTGAGTAGCTGGTGACCCATCCAGGCTCTCCCTGGCTCATGTGTACTGTCCACTTCGTCATGGGACATGTCTGTAAACTAATGCGAGACTGAAGTCTTTTTAGCCTGTATTTATTAAGCATCTACTATGAGCTGAGTATTGGTAGTGCCAGAAGAGAACAGTGACAGGCAGATGCACAGCAGGGAAGGGTGTGTCTGTGAAGAAAATAGACTAGGAGAGTTTGGGGGGGTGGGGGGGGGGTATTAGAGAAAGTAGTCAGAGGTATCCTGAGGAAGGGGATCCATCAGTGGAGTGAGTGCATCCAGTGGATGAGTGCAAAGGCCAGAAAGAGTTTGGTGTGTTTGGGATCAGAAGTAGCTAGCTAGGTGCCCCAACGTGGCCAGGGCCAAGTCAGCGGCAAGAGCCCTAGTAAAGCATCGGCCTTTGTAGCTTTAATTTCTCTGGCAGTCTCTCATTGGAACTCTGATGGTTCTTAAACTCATCTGGAAACTCTGGGACTTAGCACATATCAAGTGCCTAGAGTTCACAACAGCTAGATCTGGGCAGGTCCTTAAAACATGAGGCCCTGGCAGAGAGAAGTTTTCGAGGTGACCTAATGGCAGCTGTTGTCTGGAGTTGGAGAGGTGGTTGTGAAAGTGGACTGCTCTTGCAGAGGACCTGAGTTTGGTTTCCAGCACCCACAACACTGCTAACCCTGGCTCCGGGAATCCAGTGCCTTCTGACCTCCTCGGCACCTGCACACACGAGAACTAGACATGCACATAAATTCTCCTTTAAGGCTTTTGTTCTTTTTTTGCTACAGTGCTACTACATCGGGGCCACAGATGATGCAGCCACCAAGATCATCAACGAGGTGTCCAAGCCCCTGGCCCACCATATCCCTGTGGAGAAGATCTGTGAGAAACTGAAGAAGAAAGACAGCCAGATCTGCGAGCTAAAATATGGTGAGTGTGACCAGGACTGTGTGCCTCCTGCGATGTCTGCGTGCCCTTCTGGGCTTGCTTTCTAGCCAGAAAAGTCATCGTGAGGGTTTATAGCATGGATGATATTCTGCTGCAGTTCAGACTTCCATGTCAAAGCTAGGTGGAGGTCAGAAGTTGAGAAGGTGAGTTGTTAGCTTACTTCGAAAGAGGGAGGAGACCAGGGGGTGGTGGCGGCGCACACCTTTAATCCCAGCACTCAGGAGGCAGAGGCAGGTGGATCTCTGAGTTCCAGGCCAGCCTGGGGCTACAGATTGAGTTCCAGGGAAGGCGCAAAGCTACACAGAGAAACTGTCGCCGAAAGAAAGAAAGAGGGAGGGAGGATTAGCCAAAAGGCCAGCTAATAGCACAGTGTAGACACAGAGTATAGAGAGAAATGTAATACATAAGGTAGATGAGTTGGATAGGGCCTTGGGGTTTGGTGAGAAATGTGGCTTTTAGTCTGAGTGAAGTTGGGAGCATCAGAAACTTTTGAGCAGAAAAGTGATGTAATGAGACTAGAGTTGAACAGACTTGTCATGGCTGTATTTCTGATGGCCCTAAAACCTTTCGCCCAAGAGTAATGAGAGTCACAGCATCACCATGGCAGAGCCCATCTCATTGAGAAGAGCTAGGCCTCTCCCATACAGTTTAAACCATGCCAGTGTTGTCCAAGAACCTTGTGTTTATGGTGTGTGCTTGTGCTAATTTGGTACCCTGGTTGGTTCTGATACAGGTCTGTCTGGGTTATATGGGTTATGGAGTAAGCTTTGACTCTGGTGCCTTGATGGGGACACAGGAGACATGTCTGCTCTGTCACCAGCCTGGAACTGTCATTCTGTGCTGACATGTTAGAAGGTCCTTGGGGAACTGGAGCTGTGTTTCTCCTCTGGACCATGTGGGTTCTCTGCACTGCATGTCCTGTAGTGGACACTGACAGCCTGAGGTGGCCCTCTTGGTGAAGAATGCCATTTCCTCTTGGCGCAGTATGCATATGTCTCCCCTGCTGCAAGTAGGGCTGCTCCTCCTAAGGAATGGTTTGGAGCAGCCCAGCTGGGGGCCGCAGCATCAGCCACCCAGCCACTCACTCTCCTGCTCTCCCTGCAGACAAGCAGATTGACCTGAGCACAGTGGACCTGAAGAAGCTCCGGGTGAAAGAGCTGAAGAAGATCCTGGATGACTGGGGGGAGATGTGCAAAGGCTGCGCAGAAAAGTCCGACTATATCCGGAAGATAAATGAACTGATGCCTAAATATGCCCCCAAGGCGGCCAGTGCACGGACTGATTTATAGTCTGCCCAACCCCTGCTGCACCTGAGGGGAAAACAGTTCTCCTGTCTCTTCCCCAAACAACCATTTTGTAATTTATTTTTGAAGTGGGCTCCTGACAATGACATGTGAAGCCTGGAGCTTTCCTAATGACGCTGGCCCTGCGGTGCCCCCTCCCCGAAGAGGGAGGGATTTCCTTCCTTCTTTTGCTGGTTTACTCTAGGACTTCCAAGTTTGTCTGGGATTTTTTTATTAAAGGGAAAAAAAAAATCTGTCTTTGGAGAGTTGAACTGAAACAGGATTGTGTCCTGTAATCTACTGGTTTACCTTTCCAGGCTGCAAAAGTCCCCTGGCCTGCCAGTGCCAGAAACTCCCATAACAGGATTTAGGGGCATGTAGCAGCCAAAGTGTGGGTTCTGGGCTTCAGAGTAATGTGTACTTCAGCCCAGTGAAGAGCTGGACTTGACATGCCCTGCCTTCAAACCCCCATCCAGAACAGTCCAGTAGGAGGAGCTGAAGGTGGAGCCATCACTGGGCTTAAGTCTAAAGCATATTACATTTTGGCTCAGCATATGCAGAACAAGCAGAGAATTTTCTCCACTGAGTACGGGTGGTCAGAATTGGCATTTCTTCATTCCACCTGGTACTTAGTTATCCTTTCGTTGGGGTCCCAGTCTAGTTCAGGTGTGAACAAGGCCCCTTGCATGCTTCCATTTTTGCAAGTTTGGCAGGAATCGGTTTACACAGAAGCAGTGTGAGGACGGTAGGAGTAGAGGCCCTCGAGCTGTGTGCAGTCTGGTTTCCAGTTGCTCTGTCACTGGTTCTTGGCAGTGCCTCACTGGGGACACTTCGCTCCTGCTGTCCCCAAACGTGAAAGGAATGACTGCTAAGTTGTGTTTTCCATCCGCAGCGGTGGCGCATGCCTTTAATCCCAGCACTCGGGAGGCAGAGCCAGGCAGATCTCTGTGAGTTCGAGGCCAGCCTGGTCTACAGAGTGAGTTCCAGGACAGGCACAGAGCTACACAGAGAAACCCTGTCTCGGGGGAAAAAAAAAATTCCAAAGAGCTGGTCTGGTCTTAGCTCACTTGTGTAGTTCAGTTTGTCAGTTTGCATCCACGGGGCCTTAGATCCTGCCATGGAGCTCACTGCTGTTTATTCCAAGTTCTCTTCTGCACCTGTCTCCTGCCAACTGCTTTCTGCCTGTGGGAGGAGGGAAGAGCTGGGTGCACTCTTCCTCATCCTACAGATACTTCAACGGATCCAGCAACCATCTGTGGAGAACATAAACCCCCAGCGGCATCTGGGTACCCTTGCCTGTACTTCACCTCCTGGATATAGACAGAACACAGCCAGCAAGATGTCAGCATGGCAAGAAATGATAACTTCTGGCATTACCTGCTCTTTACCCTTTGCTCTGCAGACCTATCTTTCCCGCCTCCTGTCTGCCCAGAAACCTCCAGCAGAAAGTTGGACCCAGGGACACCGAGATGCCTGTCTATAGGTTGCAAATGCAGTCTTCCTAGTTTCTGTACCTGGATCCAGGAAGGTCTCACCTGCGTCTGTAGTCTTCTTTTCAGGGTCTTGCCAGGACAGTGCCTGAAGAATCTAAATTCAGAAGATGCCTGGGGTGTGGGTCCTGGACAGGGTGTAGGGATCCTTCAAGGATGTCACCTCTGTCATGGTCCCAGTTAGAAAACGCCATGGAGGGGGAATAGGATTTCAACCTAGCGGCAGGTTTGAGTGGGAGACCGCCGGTCAAGTGGGCGGGCATTCCTGTTGCAATGGGCACAGCCCCGAGCCCGGAAAAAGTAGGCAGACCCGGTGTAGCCAGCCGGAGAGCACAAAGCCCAAGTCCAGCGGGGCCCGCCTTGCTCCTGAGGGAATCCGGGCACAACGCAGTAGCCCCGCGCCTAAGCCCCACCAGCCACGCCGGGGCGCCAGAGCTCCGGGGCAGGCCAGCTCCTCCGCCTGCCGGGCCGTCACGTGGTGCAGCTCCGCGGGGCCCAACCAGAGGCGCCGAGCGGAGCTCTCGCCCCGCCCACCTCGGTCACGTGGTGCGGCCGGCGCACCTTGATAACGCAGCTCCCGGCCGCCGCTCCCGCCCCGCCCCGCCGCCGCTGCCGCGCCGAGTCCTTTTGTCCAAGATGGCGGCGCCGGGGGCGCTGCCTCCTGGGCCGCCGCCGCTGCCGCTGTGAGGGGCCTGCGGGCCGCCCGCCCGCCGCGCCGGCGCCATGAAGCGGCAGAACGAGCGAGACTCCAGCCCGAGCGGGCGTGGCTCGTCATCGTCCGCCAAGCGGCCGCGGGAGCGCGAACGGGAGGCAGAGGCGGGCGGGCGGCGAGCAGCGCACAAGGCCTCCGGCGGCGGCGGCGGCGGCACCAAGCACCCGGTCCCAGCGCGGGCTCGTGACAAGCCCCGCGGCAGCAGCAGCGGCAGCGGCGGCGGGCATCGCGACGGCCGCGCCGCCGGGGATGCGAATCACCGCGCGAGCAGCGGGCGCTCCTCGGGCGCGCCCGGAGGCGGAGGGCGCACCGGCAAGGCCTCCGGGGACTCCGGGACGGGCGGCGCGTCGCCCCGCGCATCTCCGCTCCCGCCGCCTCCGCCGCCCCCCGGGGCGGAACCTGCGGGTCCCGGCTCCACGGCGGCTCCGGAATACAAGACGCTCCTCATCAGCAGCCTGAGCCCCGCGCTGCCGGCCGAGCACCTGGAGGACCGGCTCTTCCACCAGTTCAAGCGCTTCGGGGAGATCAGCCTGCGCCTGTCGCACACACCGGAGCTGGGCCGCGTGGCCTACGTGAACTTCCGGCACCCACAGGACGCGCGCGAGGCCCGGCAACACGCGCTGGCCCGGCAGCTGCTGCTCTACGACCGCCCGCTCAAGGTAGAGCCGGTCTACCTGCGCGGCGGCGGCGGCGGCGGCGGCGGCGGGAGCAGCCGGCGCAGCAGCAGCAGCAGCGCCGCTGCCTCCACGCCGCCCCCGGGGCCTCCCACGGCCGCCGACCCGCTGGGCTACCTGCCGCTGCACGGGGGCTACCAGTACAAGCAGCGCTCGCTGTCTCCCGTGGCCGCCCCGCCCCTGCGGGAGCCCCGCGCCCGGCACGCCGCGGCCGCCTTTGCCCTGGATGCGGCGGCCGCGGCGGCCGTGGGGCTGTCCCGGGAGCGGGCCTTGGACTACTACGGGCTGTACGACGACCGCGGGCGCCCCTACAGCTACCCGGCCGTGTGCGAGGAAGACCTGATGCCCGAGGACGACCAGAGGGCCACCCGAAACCTCTTCATCGGGAACCTGGACCACAGCGTATCCGAGGTGGAGCTCCGACGGGCCTTCGAGAAGTACGGCATCATCGAGGAGGTGGTCATCAAGAGGCCTGCCCGGGGCCAGGGTGGTGCCTATGCCTTCCTCAAGTTTCAGAACCTGGACATGGCGCACAGGGCCAAAGTGGCCATGTCCGGCCGGGTGATTGGCAGAAACCCTATAAAGATAGGCTACGGCAAGGCTAACCCCACCACCCGCCTCTGGGTGGGTGGCCTGGGACCCAACACCTCGCTGGCGGCCCTGGCCAGGGAATTCGATCGCTTTGGGAGCATCCGGACCATCGACCACGTCAAAGGAGACAGCTTTGCCTACATCCAGTACGAGAGCCTGGACGCAGCCCAAGCCGCCTGCGCTAAAATGAGGGGCTTTCCCTTGGGTGGTCCAGATCGCAGGCTCAGGGTGGATTTTGCCAAAGCGGAAGAGACTCGCTATCCCCAGCAGTACCAGCCCTCACCTCTCCCTGTGCACTATGAGCTGCTCACTGACGGGTATACGCGGCATCGAAACCTGGACGCTGACCTTAGGGTGCGGGATAGGACCCCTCCGCACCTGCTGTATTCAGACCGAGACCGGACCTTTTTGGAAGGGGACTGGACCAGCCTCAGTAAAAGTTCGGACCGCAGGAACAGCCTGGAGGGGTACAGCCGCTCAGTGCGCAGCCGGAGTGGTGAACGCTGGGGAGGAGATGGGGACCGGAGCGTAGCCAAGCCCTGGGAGGAGAGACGCAAGCGGAGGAGCCTCTCCAGTGACCGCGGAAGGACAGCCCACTCCCCTTATGAGGAACGGAGCAGGACCAAGGGTGGGGGGCAGCAGTCTGAGCGAGGCTCGGACCGCACCCCTGAGCGTAGCCGGAAGGAGACCCACTCCAGTGAAGGGACCAAGGAGTCAGGCAGCAACTCCCTCAGCAACAGCCGGCATGCCGAGGAGAGGGGCCTCCACCACCACCACCACGAGCCTCCCGACTCTTCCCACGGGAAAAAGACCAGAGAGAGTGAACGCAATCATCGGACCACGGAGGCAGAGCCCAAGACTCTTGAAGAGCCAAAACACGAGACCAAAAAGCTAAAGACTCTTTCCGAGTATGCTCAGACGCTGCAGCTGGGTTGGAATGGGCTTCTAGTTTTGAAAAACAGCTGCTTTCCAACATCTATGCACATCCTAGAGGGGGACCAGGGAGTTATCAGCGGCCTCCTCAAAGACCACACTTCTGGCAGCAAGCTGACCCAGCTCAAGATCGCCCAGCGCCTTCGACTGGACCAGCCCAAGCTGGACGAGGTCACCCGCCGCATCAAGCAGGGGAGCCCTAACGGCTATGCAGTGCTCCTGGCCATCCAGTCCACCCCCAGTGGGCCTGGCACTGAAGGGGTGCCCACGGTGGAGCCAGGCCTACAGAGGCGGCTTCTCAGGAACCTGGTCTCCTACTTGAAACAGAAGCAGGCTGCGGGGGTGATCAGCCTGCCGGTGGGTGGGTCTAAGGGCAGAGACAGCACGGGCATGCTCTATGCCTTCCCGCCCTGTGACTTCTCACAGCAGTACCTCCAGTCAGCTCTGAGGACACTGGGCAAGCTGGAGGACGAACACATGGTGATCGTTATTGTCCGGGACACTGCCTAGCCCACCTGTTCCCTCCAGCCGCGCGCGTGTGTCACAGAAGCAGTTCTTTTACAAATCTGCTCCCTCCTCGACCTACCTTACTCCCTTGGTTTGAATTCTTGCTGGTTTGTTCTGGTTCATTGGGTGGCATCCTGTCCACCGCTAAAACTCAGTTCTCGGGTCTGGGGCTTTTTGTTTTTTACAAGAAGAAACTCCTATTATGTTTCCTGTGTATGAGATACTGTCTGCTGTATTCTGTATTTTTTTATTTTTATTTTTTTGACTAACTGTATGGAAAGTTGTCAGTAAAGCCTTTGTCGGGATGAATTTTTCATCCGACCATAGTCCTGGTTTAATCAGGTTTTTCTTCAAGACTGGACGACTTCCCTTGGTGCATGCGCTATGCCCATGTGTTCTGAAACCACTGCTTCTGAAAGTTGTGCCGCCTTTGTGGTGCGGCTCTTCATCTGTCAGGCCTCTGAGCACACTTGTCAGCCTTAGCCAGTGGCCCGCAGGCTGTGTGATGTGCCCCGCGGGCCCTGTTCCACCACCGAGCGCCCGTTAGACGAAGGGCTGGGCCTCAGATCTGTGCCAGCGGCTACAGGTAGTTTGTGGTTTTCCCTTGTCCTAAGGGTGTGCTTCAGTTTGCGCTGTGGCCATTGGACAGCACCCAGTCGTAAAGCCTGTTGGACAGGGGGTAGCTTTCAGTTTTGTAGTCGTGCATTTGGGGGGAGAACAGTGCAATATTGATGCAGAGGGGCCTTGTGCATGACCTGTCCAGGCCCCCCTCTGGATCAGTCTTTAGTCCTGATGTAGTCTAGCGTCTCCATATCAGAGGCAGCAGCCTGATTCCCAGGGGTCCCGGAGGCAAGATGTTGGCATTCAGGGTGCGAAGCAGCCTCACTTGGTTAACTCTTCCTTGTGCTTGTGATCTGGGGCTTTCTTTGGTCTTTCAGGGCTGTCAGTAGAGTGAGCCTGTGCCAGTCAGACCTAGAGCTCTGTGGCAAACAACCAACCCCCAACTGCAGGACTCAGTGCTGCAAGGGGATCCAGTGCCAGGAAGATGTCCTTGATGAGTGACATAGTGTTCCGTGCTCTTGATACACAGAGATGAGGTAAGGAAATAGATATTGTGTGTGTGTGTGTGTGTGTGAAAGAAGTCACAGTTGCTAAATAATAGGCTAGAGCCCAGAGCCACATCAGCTCTGGTAAGAAGGAAACAGATTTGAGGCATCCTCAGGCTGGGAGGGGAAGGTAGCCTAAGTAGTTTTGGGCTCTGCCTTTGCTGTCTCAAGTAGGAAGCTAGATGAAGCAACAGGTGTCTGCACAGATCACAGCCAGGCTCAGAGTGGGACAGCTGGAGTAGTCCAGACCAGTCAGGCCTAGAACGGGAACCCTGGTCGGAGGTTCTGGGCCACGCCCTCAGGCAGCACCGCCTGGGCTCGGAGATGGGCCTTGGAGGTTGTGTGGCAGTCATGCCAGTCTACAGACACAAAGTCTGGAGACCGGGCAAAACAGGGACTTTCCGCTCCCCAGGCTTGGCTGGTGTTCATGAGAAATGAAGCATGGCTTCTCAACCTGTGGGTCACAACCCCTCTGACAAACTATTGCCAGAAAATATTTACAATTCATAACAGTAGCAAAATTACAGTTATGAAGTAGCAAAGAAAGTAATGTGATGGTTGGGGACCACCACACCATGTCCCACTGTAGGAAGGTGGAGAACCGCTGCTCTAAAGCGTTGGTGAGAGCGTTAATGTATCTGCCTATGTCTGCTTGAGCTGTGGCCACTGCCTTGGGATTGGAGCAAGCCAGTCGGCCTGGTGCCCCAAACCACTTCAGGATTCTTTGTTATACCACAGAAACCAGAGCAGGCCTCCTCCTGAAGGCCTGTGGCAGTTCTTGTGGAACTTGAACAGTGTCACAGAACAGCTGTTGTAGCACGCTGGCTCCCCATCTTCTTCCTAACAAAGCGGTTTCATCACCCAAGTGTTCCCTTCCAGGCAGAGGGTACTAAGGCACCCCAGCCCAGCTTCATCAACCCCGCTCGGAAAGGGGCGCCTTTGGCTCCACTGATAACCACTGTTTCTTGGTGAAGAACCGCACCCCTTAAGAGTAGCAGTTCTGTGGCCTCAGCCAGCGCCGTCAGCACTAAGGAAGGTGGGTCAGGTGGCCAAGGCCTTGTTCGATTGTGACATTGTCTCCAGTGAGAAAGCTAACAACAGGTACCCAGGGCCCGAGGTGTTTCATGAAAGCAAAAAACATGAGCAGACAAAGCCCCCTGGTTGGTAGTGTCCTCATCGCCTGTGTCTTCCTCAGTGACTCAGGTTCTGAACCCTAGTAGAACAAGGAAAGTAGATGTTTTGGTCTCATGAAGCACATTCCTAAGGGAGTGTTGCCAAGTCAACCAGAATTGTGCTTTCCTATTAAATGTGCCCATCTCCACCTTGGGAGGCCTGTGGGTGCTCCCAGGAGCTCCTGGCAGATGAGCTGCATTAGTGGCAATGCAGTTTTTCCTGCTTTCTCTTCAGCGGCATTCAGTACCAGCCGTCAGACTTCTAACCAGTTAATGCCAAGGCATGAAGCAAATGAGTTGCTGAGGCCTCGGCTTTTAAAGGAGCAGGATGTACCTCTGTGGTACAGGGCATTTCATGTGACAGGTTGTGTTCCTGAGTGGAGCAGGCCCTACCTACCCCTGGAGAGTTCGCCATCGTGTGTTGTTTACTTTATACCCAGAGCACCCTTCTCGGTAAAGGGAGAGGTGTCTCTGTGGCTGTGTAATTAACGCCTATGTAACAGAAACCGAAGCTACCATTAGGGCAAAATCAGAGAGAGAAATTCATGTTTTAATATTTATTGTGGGAAGGGAAGCGATGGGATGAAGAAAACATGAGCCCCTGATACTTTGTTAGTCTTAGACCCATGAAGTTTTTCTCCATATCCACCCTGACCAAGCCTCAAGTACCCCTCAACTTGTAGGACTGAAAAAGACCAGAACGCTCCTTACGGGTCCCACACACGGTAACAGATGCAGCCCTACTCTACTCCTCCGCCCCTCTGTGCCCCATGTGTCCTCACAAGGCCTCCAGCAACTCCAGGCCAGGCTCACGTGACTAAACCACTGTCTGCCCTGGGGGCTTGCTATGGGGGAACTCTGGCCTGGCCAGAACTGGGAGGAGCTGGAGAGGGGCACCCCACTTCAGTAAAAGAAAACAAGGAAAGGCCATAAACAAAGACAGACTTGTAGTTTATTTTGTATTTTTTTTTTAAATAAATACACTTTACATTAAAGAAAAAGACCTTTGATTTGTAATTTCCACATTGGGAAGAAAGGGAAGGAAAAAAAAAAGACTTCTGAAAAACTGAATCACAAAGAGAAAGAGAGGGAGTGAATTTATACCCCTAAAGTTCTCAACTCCACAAAACCAAGGTCCACAACTGCTGCCTGGCCACCAGGGGAGGAAGTTAGGCATCTTCCCAAGAGCAGACCTCGCCTTCCATTCCCACTCTGGCACAAAGAAAACAAATTAACTTGACAGCGTATGAGGCAACAAAACAGGTTAAAAAATCATATATTATATTTATAATAAAATATTCTTAATCCTTATCAATTTAAGAAACCACGATTTTCCTCTTCATTTAAATACGTATGTAAAAATGCCTCTATGTTGTTCTGTAGACGTCATTTTCTTCCAAAGAAAATGAAGTGCAGGGATAGACTGGCGGGTAGAAGTTCAGACCCTCGGTTATAAATGCCTGTTGCTTTTTTTTTTTTCTTTTTAAAGTTTTATAAAAAACTATTTCTTGTTCTTTAAGTAAAGAACATTATACAAAGAAAATATATTGTGAAATACCCAGAGACATGTTTGTTTTTCCCGTGAGGAAAGCTATGTCCGTCCTAGGAGGAGGGGACACAAACTGGGGCCTAGTCCCTGTAGTCTGTGTGTGTGTGTGTGTGTGTGTGTGTGTGTGTGTGTGTGTGAGTGTGTGTGAGACTGTTTTTTAGAAGGGCCCTCAGATTCCAGGGAGACTCTAAATCACAGTCCTCTGAATGCAGGGTACACAGTGCCTTAACAGACAGCCCTGGGGGACAGCAAAAGGCAGGTTTTCTGAATTCATTCACTCAGTTTCTCTCGCCTGCCAAGATTCTCTTCCAAGTGGGGACTGGCACATCACTCATTCAGAGATAAGATGATGTCATCTTCCAAATCAGAGTTGTCCGAGCTGTCTGCTGAAAGGTAAGAGAAGGAAGAGAGAATTATGTGCTAGGATTGTAGGAACCCTGCATTCAACACACTTATGCCTGAGCAGGGTTAATTACCACTTTCCAGAAAGTAGAAAACATACCAATTAACTCCTTGGAGCTGGGCTCCAGAGAATATGCCTGTTGCTGGCAACAATGGATACCCCTGGGACCTCTGATTCTCTTGCCTTTCAAAAGACCTGAACCTGGAGGCCCTGCTTCCTGCCTGGGATGCCCCAGAGGGATCAAGGGTCCTCAAGCCTTCACCTGGGGCACTGGCTGCAAAGGGGCAGGGCTGAGGAGCACAGAAGGCCTAGCCCTAGGCCTATTGTGTCCTTACAGCAGGATCATAAGCCTGACCCTAAAGAAGCACTAAAAAAGGAGGCTCATGGGCTACAGTGAGTTCTAGGCCAGCTGGGGTCTTTAAAACATAACCAGGGGACTGGGAGAAGGGGACAGGAAGAACCAAGTCAACAGTTCAAAGTAGCATACGCAAAGGATAAACAAGTGCAGAGTCCTAACATACGACATGAAGACAGTATCAATGAAATTATATTCTAGGTAAGACTAACAAGATTTTTTTTTAGCTGCTCTTGCCATAGGAAGTGGGTGATGGTTAGGTGGTAGGCATGTCCATTTTTCACTGTGGTAACCTTTTTACATAAATCCCATACTTTCATGATGGATATCTTAAATGTACATGCTAATTTTGGGGGAGGGGGATGTTTTGGCTTTTTCAAGACAGGATTTCTCTGTGCAGCCCAGGCTGTCCTCAAACTCACAGAGATCCGCCTGTCTCTGCCTCCCAAGTGCTGGGATTAAAGGCCTGCGCCACCACCGCCTGGCACTCAAAACTGATTTTTAAAAGCAGGCTGAGTCCCTTTCTCCAGTCCTCAGAAGCCTACAAAGGCAGACGATCCTAGCATTCAATCCTTGTAATGCAGCTACAAATGAGGAGGCCAGAAGGAGCGTGGAGACTAAGGCACCCAACTTAATGTGCAGACAAGGAATGAACTCATTAACATTTCTGGAATGATCTACTGAGGAATGAGACTAAATGATAGCAAAAGAGCCCCTCAAAGCCAGGTGTGAGGGACATTATTTATAGTCCCAACTCGAAAAGGTCAGCCTGGATGCTGAAACCCTCAAAACAAATATGTATCATGTCTATCTGACAAAAGTCAAAACTAGTAAATAACTCTCAAATATGTATCATGTCTATCTGACAAAAGTCAAAACTAGTAAATAACTCTCAAGGCCCAGTTTTTGTTTAAGAAGCTATGGAAAGGGGCCAGTCAAGTGTCTGAAGGCAAAGGCCCCTGCCACCAACCCTGTCAACTTGAGTTCTATCTCTGGAGAGAACCAACTCCACAAACTGTCCTCTGACCTCTACACACTACTGTGGAAAGCATGCTCTCTCCTTACATGTTCATTTGAACACACGGGTCTAGTGCCCGAGTAGGTAACGGCATCAGATCCCCTGGACCTGGAGCTACAGATGTGGTTGTGAGCCATCATGCAGATGCTAGGAATCAAACCCAGGTCCTACAAGAGCAAGTGCTTTAACCACTCAACCATCTCTTCCAGCCCCTTAATTTTTTTAAATAATAACAAAGCTGTGGAAGGTTCCCAAGAACATGAGCAACATAGCCCGAGCCCTGAAACACCTGGACTCTTGTATGTCCATGTGGAAAGGGGTACCCACAAGTACAAAGCTTCAACTGCCTCTCTAAGTATCAAAGAATTCTAGGCAAGGTAAGAAAGGAAAAATTCATGTTCCCAAATCTTCATTTTCTGCAAGATCCCTGGGGAGGGGGAAGAACAGTAAAATAAAAACAAGACAGCACCAACATAAGAATGTCCTTCAAGTAAAAATGAGCTGGGGGGAACTGGTGTCCCCAGAATCCAAATGGATACAAATTTGGCCCAACATGGCAAGGACTGAGAAGCACAATGGCGTGTCCACAGAATGAAAAGCTGACACTTGAACCTGAACAGACCACACCCCAGCAGTTTCTCTGAGGTAAAACTTCAGAAGGAAGAAGGCAGTGTCTGTCTACTCCCCGGAGCCACACACAGCACCTGTCCCTGCCGGACTCCTCTGCAGACCTCTACAGAATCCTCTAGTGACTGCATTATAGGCAGGCCAAAAATGCCAGGCCCACCTGCCGGAGAACCTTCCCAGGAAGCCGAGGGGTTCAATCCCCCTACCTTACTGCAAAAAAATGGAGTCAAGACTTATTAACTCCTTGTCACATCTAAGGACTACTCAGTAGGATCACAGCAGCCAGTGATCAAATGACAAGCCTCTTTTTATCTACCTGCTCTAACCTTTTCTCAGCCCCAAATGTTGCAGAGACCAAATCCCCCGCCTCTGGTCAGGACCTCCCATTCTGAAAGGTCTATGCAGCAAAGACAGATGAACTATAACCTTTCCAGTGTTCTGACCTGCTGTTGCCTTACAACATCCAGGCTTGGGAGCAAGGGGTCCCCAGAAGCAGACACATAAAGACCCTGAAGACATCATGCCTTTCTCTCAAGGACTAGGGTTCTGTATCTGGAGCTGTATCAGGTGTGGGTCTCTATGATTTCTATGGCTTTCACCATGCCCTAAAAAGGCCCCGTAAGTTCAGTAAGAGTTCCTCCAATCAGAATGAAGCTTGTAATGATAATACTTATAAATGAGGAGGTTAGTACAGTCTGATCCACAGATAGCCATGAGAGAGATATCCACGATGGGCAGCCCATAAAACACAAGAAGAGCAATCAATCTAAAGGATAACCTACAGGTGCCACCTCTGTGTCTCCCCTCCGAGTCCAAGCAGAAATACCCCCACGTCATGTATATGTTAATGTTTACACCCAGGTTACAGTGACAATATTCTTAAAACTTAATAGAATTAAAGTTTTCCAGATTACCTTGGTTTTGAGAGAAGAAATGTTCAGAACAGCAAAAGGAAGGTGTACTGTTACAAACACAAATTGAAAGGGTTTATATTCAAATTAAAAATGGAAAACCTGAAGCTGGGTGTGGTGGCACATGCCTATAATCCCAGTACTCAGATGATAAAGGCAGAAGGATTGGGGAACTTGAGGCCAATCTGGACCACACAGTAAACCGTGTTAGGTGACTAGGACAAAAAAATCAGGATCTGAGGAGATGACCATGCTGCCCCATATAAAACCAAGCACCCTGGGCTGAACCAGTATCTGGTGTCATAGTGCAATACGTGCGGGCAATGTGCATTAACCATGTGGTTACTGCTGCCCAGGATCCCCCCTTTCAAAGAAACACTTAAATGCTGCTGCCAGAAAAAGACCCAATGTAGAACTTAAAGTGTGTTTCATAACCAAAATGGATCATCCCAATAGAGGCAAGCTAGGACTGTACTCAGGGATCTGGAAGGCAAGTGGTCCCCAACACTGGGGATGTGCACAGTTCTATCAAAACAGCCAAGTCCACACCCTAGAAAAAGCTGGAGCATAGATCAGGCTCCTTGCTGCGAATAACACTTAAACCCATCTTGTCACCATGTGGGCGTCCCTGCTGCTCTGCCAAGACTCCTTCCATTTTTCTTTGCATTTAATGGGTAGAGGTTTAGAAACATTACAGAATAAAAAAGCCCAGATATCTTCACTCGTCTCTGTGGATTAAATGCACATTAGCACATCTATGTGTCATTTACTGTTGTAAAGCATGAGCAGAAGCTGGAACTGTCATCTGGATTGTTGGGACACGGCCACTGGTAGCAGCTCTGCTTTCATCACTGCCCCATCATGGATTAAGTACACAGCCCTGTGAATGAAGGCAGTTGTCAGGGTTAGAGCAAGGACGGGAAGGTGTCTCTATTTTTATCTTTGATCGGAAGCAGTTTTAGTTTCATTGCCTGGGTTATATTCCCCCCCTTTATATGGAGATATCGTACTGGTTAAAAAATGATGATCCAGTTCTTCAGAATATACAGTCTAGCCACCTCTTGCTATAAAGGAGGCCGTGGAGGAACAGGCCTGACTGAACAAAAGTGGGACACCCAATAATAGTATTGCAACCCTTGTTGGTAATACTATAACTCTGTTGTAGAGTCCCTCCTTCAAAAGCAGCTTTTGATTAGTCTGTCTAGTTTATCTGGGAACTTCTTTAAATCTTGTGTTTTGATAAAGTATTTTTTATTTAAAAACAACAAAAAACAAATGAAGTGACACTCTGACATGTGGGGATATCACCAGCTTCCTGCTGTTGACTGACCCCACCTCCTGCATTATTCAGTACTGTTATTAACTGAAGGGAGGTGTAATTTGTCTCACTATTGATACTTTGTTAAAAATGTCTCTGGGTCCTTCTTACCTGGCTCTCAGGTCATAGCCAGGAGCTAACCCAGAGAATCACCCCAACCTTTATCTATCTATCTATCTATCTATCTATCTATCTATCTATCTATCTATCTATTTATTTATTTATTTAAAACAGTAGGTAGGTAGACATAAGCAACCCCACCCCCACCAAGAGCTTCCTCAAATACCCTACGAGGACTTGCTAAGCAATCAACTGTCGGTCTTCAGCACTACCAGCACCTAAGAGGTATTTGTCCCAAAGAAAATGGACTTACATCAGGTAGAGAAGTATTGGGTATGTACAATACATATTACAGGAGAATCTATATTCGTATGCTCTGAAATCAGTCACCCGCCTCTTCTCCTACCAGGAAACATGATTATAAACATAAGGCCCTCTGATGAAGAAGCGTGGCATTTGCTTGGCCTAGGCCATCACAACACAACTTTCTGTCATGATATTAAATGATACAAATGTATGTGTTCCTGCTGCTCAGCACAGTAACAACATGTGGATACAGAGCATTTGGAAATGAGAAACTAATTTTTAATTTAATTAAATGTGAACACCCCCCTGTGATTAGTGGCTATCATTATTAGACACAATACCTACCATGCCTGTGAGAATGCTGGGTATGTTAGTTAGCTAAGTGAGACAGGACTCACTCCTCCTTCAGGCAGGGCAGCACACTAGCAGAAGTCTGCCAACAATGGCACTCTCACAGCAATGCTAACACGGGGAAGAGTGTGGTGGAGCGCAGTGTTTGCCCAGCTGCTGGTTGGTTTATTCGGGATTCATTAGCAAAGGCAGAAGATGGCTGCAGAAATCCACTAGTGGGAAATTACTACACAAACTGGAGTTTGTTCTTCAAACTTTGGAACAAGTGGGGGAGGAATGAACAAAACAGATGCATTTGTTCCTCAGCCTTTAGGGGAGATTGGCCAAAAGCAGACTGGAGAGGGCTCTCCCACAAAAGACCTTTAATTTGTATGCAACAGTCAAAAAGGCACAGCAGCCTGTGAGGAACTGCTTCTAACTGATTCCAGCCTGACACTCAAGTGACAGCTATGCTTTGCCTTCCTAAGACCAAACCTTTAAAGAAGGAATTCAAGCTATAAGCTCATACCTATTTTCTAAGTTTATCAGTTTATGTTTGGCCTATGACTGCTTTCTCATTATTACAGCAGAGCTGAGTGTCTGCAACAGACATCACAGGACCCAGGAAACAAAAAAGTATTGACTTCGTCTCAAACAAAAACGGTTTAGAAGCCTTTGGTTAAAAGGTAAGAGGTGGGAGCCAGATGGAATGGTTTATACAGTCTGATAGGAGAACAGGGGTGACTGATCCATCAAGGGACCAGAGTAGAGAGAGAGCAGAACCCACACACAGCTGTCTTCTGGACTGGGTTGGTACAAGAGGGGCCTGGCCCCAGGTGCCAAAGCTCATCCCAAACTCTGCCCTATACTTACTGTCGCCCAGGATCAGTTCCACTTCCTCATCTGCATCAGAGTCTTCATCTTCCCCCTCCTCTCCCTCCTCTAGAAGGTTCGCTAGCTCCTCATCAGAGGGAGAGAAGTCATTGTCCCCATCCTCTCCTGCGTTCTCATTGTTGTCGTCCTCCTCCAGTTCTGCCTCCAGCAACTGGTCAGTGTCAAGTTCATCTAAATCATCGGTGTCGTCATCATCTTCATCATCATCCTCTTCCTCCTGTTCTTCCTCTTCCTAGTGAGCGAGCATGAAGTCCATTAGGACAGACAGAAAAGCTTAACCCATACGGGCCATCTTGTGATTCCTATCCTGGGGTGGGCAGCGTGTGCAGAGGAATAAACCATTTGCCTGATGATTGGGACAGGCACACATGTTCGAGACATTCGAAAAGCCCCTGGATTACAGGCCCCTTCCACAAGGGCATGCTGGTCATGTAGCCCTTATGCAAAGAAACAGAAAACCTGCCTCATATGTGTCTAAAGCCACCAAATAGCCTTCAAAGACTAGGGGGACTCTCACTTTGGTTGATGGCAGAAGAGTCCCCCTAGTCTTTGAAGTGAAGAACCTGAGCTCAGACACTGGAACAAAAGGTTTTCCCTGAATTCTAAAGTCCCATGTTCTAGCAAAACAACTGGAACACAGGCGCTGAGCTGCCAGCTCCTACATAACGGGCAGATCCCTCGCAGAGCTACTCAGCCTTCAGTATAAACGTTTCCACAAACCAGGCACACAAAACAGAGCAAATAGATGCCTACTCTTTCCTGTTACAAAGCAATCAATCAATCAATTAATAATGTGCCAGAAAAACACTGAAACATTTTCTCTAGGCATTCAGGACTCGAAATATCTTGTCACTCACTTAAAAAAAATAAGCACTTTAGCCAGGCAGTGGTGGTGCACATCTTTAATCCCAGCACTCGGGAGGCAGAGGCAGGCGGATCTCTGTGAGTTCCAGGCCAGCCTGGTCTTCAGAGCAAGATCCAGGACAGCCAAGGCTACACTGAGAAACCCTGTCACAACAAAACAAAACAAACAAAAAGTGCACTTTGTTGACAAGGCCTTGGGTTCAAACTCCAGCAGCACTAAAAAGAAAAAACAAACAAACAAACAACAACAAAAAAAAACCCATAAATCACAGCTACAGTATAAGCCAGACTTGTCAACAAGCAGCTCTGCTTCTAGGCCTGATAACCCTGGAACACCATTAAAGACTTTTAAACACATACACGTTACTACAGGTGGGACCCATGTGCAAAACAGCACACACATGGAGGTCAGAGGATAACCTCTGGTGTTGATTCTCATCTTCCATCTTGTTTAAGACAGGCTCTCTTGTTCTTCAGCCACAGTTTCTAGTCTGGTCTGCAAGCTTCTGGGGAGTCTCCTATCTCCACCTCCCACATCACTACAGGAGTTATGGGAGTGCAATTTAACCAGCTTTATGTGGGTTCTGGGGATTCAAGCTCAGGTCCATGCTTGTTTGGCAAGCACTTTACTCACTCAGCCATTTCCCCAACCCAGAGAGACTTCTTCACAAGCTGTATGATGCAGCGATTTAGACTTTTGAACAATTTATTACAGCTACATGGTAGAAACTAATGATATCCAGTAATCCTAATGTGTGCCAGTATGTGACTTATACGTGTGTGTGTGTGTGTGTGTGTGTGTGTGTGTGTGTGTGTGTGTGTGTGTGTGTGTTGCATGATGGCTTGAGACCACTATTCTACATCTTTGGCTACAAATCACTTCCAGAAACACAAACTTGATAGTTACTAAGCATTCACCCGCCTGAAAGGAGCTAAAAATGTCTGGAGGAAGCAGTGAGGGAATAACACAGACAAGCTCACACAAATAAAAGAGAAACAAGAGGGAGTCAAAGTCAGGAGACACTCAAAAGTGCTAATCAGATAATAACTTCAGTCCCTTTGCAGGCACATTTCCATGGTCTTGACCAAAATTAACTCTCATCTATTAACAAAGAACCATCATTAAAAATAAGCAAAGAGGAAATAATACAGGACCATATGTCTCTCTCTGGTCGTCATGGAAAAAAAAAGATGTTAAAAATTTTAGACAGGTAAGACCTGTCAAAAACAAATAAACAAAAAATTACAATAGCACAACTCCCAAGCTTTTTTTTGGGGGGGGGGTGGAGACGGAGACAGAATGTATGGGGCTGGAATACAAATCAGGATATCATTTATACCAGGCAAGCACTCTACCACTGTATACCCCCAGCCAAAAACAACACAACTTTTGTTTGGTTTTTCGAGACAGGATTTCTCTGTGCAGTCTTGGCTGTCCTGGAATTGCTCGGTAAACCAGGCTGGCCTTGAACTCACAGAGATCTGCCTGCCTCCGCCTCCCAAGTGCTGGGATTAAAGGTATGCACCACCACTGCCCAGCATCGACATTACTTTTAAAGGTCCACAGTTGAGTGGATATGATAGCTGCTCAACTAGGTATTGGTTCATCAGCAAATGAAAGCATGGTAGTTTCCAAATCAAAAGTGATGCTGGAAAGTAGATAAAGCAGGGGTTAAACTTCAGCATCTACAAACCAAACCTTTTAGGCTTAGAGTGTAGACTCATTAATTCCCCTCCAGGTGGAGGGGAAGGTAGACTGAGGAGGAAGTTAGACACATTATGTAACTCACTGTCTCTATACTGAATAACCAATGCTGGTGTGTGTGTGTGTGTGTGTGTGTGTGTGTGTGCGCGCGCGCGCGCGCGCATGTGTATGCTGTGTCTGCACAGGTGGGCACGCCCATCTCAGCTGAATAAAATTCTAATCTGAAAACTGGATCATGGAACAAAGGCTCACAGACCTACCCAAATGCTGCAGCAGAATCTAAGCCTGTGCTGACCCCAGAGACTCTGAGGAAGCAGCATTTAGAGCAATCACTGTGAGTCACAGACCTGAGACAGCAGAGCGCCTCTCATCTATCTAAAGGTTTCCACTGGTTCTAACGTCAAGTGTTGGCTTTTGTTCTTCTAATTCACTGTCTTCACTGAGGATTTAAGACAGTTTAGAGGAACTGAGAACGAGGACATTTTAAAAGCTACTAATAAGTTTTATAACAGAATGAAGTAAACTCTTTTCTCTCTGAATTCATCTCAAATCAATTTCATGATTATCTAAAGCCCCAAAGCCTCCTTCAAGATCAAAGGCAAAAATTCCCTCCTCTGGCCCTAAATGTGACTTTGGCAAGCTTCCTGCTCTGGGCCTGAATCCACCTTGAAAGCCTTTTCCCACAGATGTGTTTTTCACATCCCTGCCTCAGATACCTTCACACTTCCTCCACTGCTGCTCACTTCTTAGGCAAAGAGACTCAGCTCCCCAAACCTGACACTCTCTTCTCATTAGTCCTCTGCGTTCCACCTGTCTACTGTTGAAAGGTGACAAACCCACTACTCCACTTGCTCCCACTCCACAGCGTACACCATGCTCAGGAATAGGGCTGCCTCCACTAAGCTCTAACTCTATTAGCATGAAGTACAACTGTGAGGTCATTTTTAAGTGGTATTTTATTTGTTGTTTTGGTTTTTTGAGACAGGGTCTCACTATGTACTCTGGCTGTCTTGGAACTTACTTTGTAGACTACACTGGCCTTAAGCTCACAAAGATCTGCCCGCCTCTGCCTTCCCAGTGCTAGAATTCAAGTTATGCACTTCCATATCTGTCTAATTGAAGTGTTTTGTGTGCTTCTGTTTTCTTTGTTTCATGTATGTACAATGTATCTAAGCTTGGGAAGTGCTTGATGCACATACAATGTTTACTGAGTTTGCTATTCTTTTTTTGTAGGCACAGAACCCTTCCTGCAGAGTATCCAAACCTGGAACAGCAACCATCAGGCTCCTCTGTAGTAAATGTCACCAGTCAATGCTGGCATTTAAACTAGCAGTGAATGTCACCAGCCTATCTTGGCTTCTAAACTGTGCTGCTACCCTGATTCTTGTTTTTCCCCTAAGCATATACTTTTTCTGGCTGCATATATCATCTCACACATAAATGTAAAACTCAAGAGTTTTACAACCAAAATCTGCCTACTAACAGCATTCTAACAGCATTCTAACAGCATTCATCCCTCTTCTCTCAGTTACCAGGTCAAAATCTGAATTTCAATTGTCCTGCTTCCTTGGCTCTACTTCTAGTTAACTTGTTTCTCAAAAACCAGGGTCCCCAATACCTCCCCCTTCCCATTACTGCCCTCAACTGCAGCACCACACTTCTGCCCACCAGCCCACAGGTCTCTCAACTCTGTATGGTCTATTCTCTTTCATAAGCTAAACATCCCAAAGGATCTGTGACACACCCTACAATACAGAACTGCAAAAAAAGCAATGGTCATTTACTGTAAATCTATCAAATGCCAACTTCTCTGAATCTCAGTTTCTTATTAAAGAAGTTCAGATTAAATCAGGTCTCCCTACCTACCTCCCATGTGTGACCATCAATCACTTGAGAAATGTTTTTCCAAAACATGTACTTCCTAACCCCCAGCAAGGATGCAGAATGCTAAGTCAAGTCTTCTGTCTTGTTTTTAAGCCACTACAGTCAACAAAGTTGGCCTCGATGGACTCAGCCTGAGCGCTGAGACTAAAGGCATGTACCATCACGCCAGGAAGTGGGTTTTTCTAGATGAAGTTTACACAAGTAGAATTGTGATGTGAACCCCTAATTAAGAACCATGTAAAGATGCCTGCTCAAGTACTCACAACTCTCAAGCTCCACTTTTCTGTCCACCTCACCTTCCCAAGGACAGAATCATGGAAGTGAGTCCAGGCAATGCCTGCACTTTACACCAGACTGTCTGGTTCTTCAGGATTTGTGCAACATTTTCACATGTGTGCTTAACTTATTTAGTGTAGCATCTGTTCACAGATAATTTGGAAATTCTTCTTGAACATCTGTTTATAAGAGAAATGGCTTTTAGCCTATATTTCCTTCCAAAATATAACCAGTCAGAAAAAACAAAATTCTGGCCATACTAAGAACAGTTAATCCAAAAACCAGGATAGTTTTTACAATGTAATGAATTCAGATGCAGGCCTACAGTCTGATACTTCATGTGTCATATTTGCCTGCCTCACACTCATACTTTGCACCTATTATTGGATTGACCACCATAAAAGTCTACAGGTTTGTTCAGTGTCAAACGTGGTCTTTCTCTCCTTACTAGCAGAGTTTAACTCAAGTACATTTTTTTTTTCTTTTTAAGGAAAAAAATATAGAAAGAACCTTTCAGGAGTCACTACATTCACCTCTGGCCAGGGGTGCAGTTGGTGTGGACTCACCATCCGCTTCTGGGCAGTGGAGAACACACACAGGAAGCACAGCAACAGTGTGTCCCAGATTCAAAGAGTGGAAAAAAGAAAACATTATTCCCTTGTTCAGATTGTTCTTTATAAATTTAAGGTTAACAGTAATTAACTGACAACTACTGACTTTTCAAAATCTAGGAACAATGAGCAATTATTAATTTTTGGCTTCATAATTTTCCCTAAAAGCCAACTGCAAAGTTGACTTGACTAAATAAATGTTTTAAAAACACAAACACCAAATTTTGAATGAATAATATGTACTCTAGCAGGTGACAGGTTCATTGGTGTTTTTATGAACTGGTTGATGCTACACAGAGTAGCTGCCTCAGGACCAACTATGCATGGTTAAGTCTTCCTATACATTCCATTCATCAACATGATGAACAGCTCATCCCTTTCTATTGAACATCCATACTTACTTAAGCCTAAGGATAAAGGGTAACTTTTTCATTCACATATCATGTGTATATGTGAGTAGAGACAGAAGACATCTTGTGGGAGTCTGTTCTCTCCTTTCACCACATGGTTTTGGTGTCATCATTCATCTCTCAATAACTACCATTTTATATAGATACTTTACAGTGGGCCATTTTAGCAAATGGAAACCAACCACTCATTATCCTGAGCTTGTTTTGCTAAGGTGAAAAGGCAAATTCAAAGGTGTTGGTCACAGGTGCTTGCATCTCTAAGCCACATGACACACCCAAACCATCTGAGAAGACCAAAGAGTAGGTAGCAAGACCAGGACAAAATTTTGAATAGCAAATAACTCATAGGAAAATGAAAAGTCTAGTTTTAAAAATCAGGTGAGGCATATAAACCCAAGTGTACATTTAAAAATTCAAGATGGCATAAAGAAAGGTAGTGAGGAGAGATCCAATGGGAACAGTAAATACATCACACTGTCACCATTAAGAGTCTACAAATAATGTGAATCAACACAACAATATTACAAAGTAGACTTACTTGATATTATCCCATCCCAAACATCTCAGATCAAAAGTATTCAGTAATGGATGTCTTTCAAACTTGAAATACAGCAGGTGGTAGACCACCAGTGGGATATCAGTGTGCACTGAAATTAGCCTAAATCCTGAGAAATCTGAAAATATTACTAACTTGCCCATGCCACCGACCTACGCTTACAACAAAGCCCCTCCAAGATAGAAAGCTTCTGCACTCTTCTACACACTGGGTACCAGGGGTACTTGCTAGAGTCCACCTAACTATTGGACATTGGTGTCCTTGTAGAGATAGCCTCTATTTTTCCTTCAGAATCAGAAACTCAGAAGCCCTTACCAACAACCTATCCTCATTCCAGTATATTTCTCACTTAATATTCACAAGTTAAGCAGAATTCCAGAAAGAGAATTGGTCTTTTTGCTAACACAAGCTCCCTGGAGAGTGGGAAGAGGAATAAAATACTTAGGTTAAGTTGATACTCCATGATGGTCCCTTGCTTCCAAAGCCAGCAACCTATCCTTGGTGCCTTTGCCTCTCTGACTACCCCATGTACTCAAGAATGAAGCCCTTTACCTCCTCCCAAAGTGTCTTGGGCAACCCTAGCTTCCTTTCAAGCTCCACCTTAAAAGACAAAACACCAGGCCTCACTAGTTCCAAGTGATGATTCCCAGAGAAGACTACTAGCCACAGTCTTAAACTTCACAAATATGAAGGGCAGGGATAATGATGTTAGACGAAGAATTTAAAATATACCTCAAGTTTGCTTCAGATTTAGTTAACATATATCCCAGCCAAGAAGCCTGAGACAGAGCTAATAGATGGTATTTATGACTAAACCCATGAAGGAATAAGAGTCTATGAGTGCCTACACCATTGCTATATACAGATAAATGGCTTGACAACTCCACCTTCTCTATTTACTTACCAAGAATAAAATATTTACTAATTCATTTGCTTTTGGAGGTAGGGTCTCAATATGCAACCAAGCCAGTCTCAAATAAGACTGTCCTGCCACAACCTCCCAAGTACCAAAATTACAAGTTTGTACCACCATTCCCAGCCACTAAATCTCATTTTATTTCATGACAGGCAGCATGAAAAGTATAGTGTCTAAAGCAACAAAGGGAAACAAGAATAAAAGAATGACACTATTAAAAAGCTTGACTTAAGATGACAACAAGATAGCTCAGTCATTGAAGACACTGGCCACACAAGCCCTAAGAAGGAAAGAAGCATTCCACGAAGTTGCTTTCTGACTCCATATGCACCCTGTGGCACACACACTCAATATACCCCACCTGTCTCAACACACACACATTAATAATGATTTTTATAACTGTTCAGAACTTCTCAGGGAACTGGACATACTAGCTCTTGCCTATACGAGGGAGTCAGAGCCAGGAGGATCAGTTTGTCATTCTCAGTATATGACAAGTTCAAGGCCAGTATCAACTACGTGAGACCACCATCTAGGAAAGGAGGGAAGGAGGAAAAGAGGAAGCAACTTATCCGGCATAGTAGTGAATGCTTGTAATCCTAGTACTCTGAAGGAAGGTGGAGACAAGAGTAGGAGGTCAAGACCATCTCTGGCTACACAGTGGAATTTGACAACAGTATGAACTACACAAGACCCTGCCCCAAATCTAAAAAAAAAAAAAGTGAAACCCACTCAAACCAAGACATGATAGCTTATGCCTTATAATCTTATAATCTTAGCATTCAGGAGACTGCCACAGGACTGCCACAGGATTGCTATAAGTTAAAGGCCAGCCTGAGTTACAGAAGCTCTACTTCAAAATTAAGAAAAAACATGCCGGGCGGTGGTGGCGCACGCCTTTAATCCCAGCACTCGGGAGGCAGAGGCAGGCGAATCTTTGTGAATTGGAGGCCAGCCTGGGCTACCAAGTGAGCTCCAGGAAAGGCGCAAAGCTATGCAGAGAAACCCTGTCTCGAAAAAACCAAAAAAAAAAAAAAAAAAAAAAAAAAAAAAAGCACAAAAACCAAAAATAGGTATAGCCTATGCCTTCAATTATAGCAGTCAAGGCAGAGGCAGGTGGATCTCTAAGTTCAAGGCCACCCTTGTTAATATAGTGAGTTCTAAGCTAGCCAAGGCTACAGAGAAAGACTCTATCTCAAAAAGAAAAAAAAAAGGGGGGGGGGACCTCAGTAAGAAGAAATTCATTCAAGACAACCACATGAAGTTTAGAAAATTTGGTATCATTTCAAGCTATGAAGAGTAGTAATATATATAATCAGAATATAGCACTCAAGAACATATTATTCACCTGTTTGACAGAGGAAAAAGAAGTCAGAACTGAACACTTGGCCCACCCTAGGAGAATATCTTACAAAGGAAAATGCCTCTGATCAAGCAGCTGCTAGATCTTAATGAAGACTCTTCCTAGTGATTTCAGCCCTACCCAGAAACAGAAGCACAAACACACTTTTTCTTGCTCCATTCAAAAACTCCTATCTGAGGACTACCCCTAAGCAGGCTTAGCCACCTGGAATATACCACCCAAACCAGCAGAAACCAAGAAAGCACAAATGGGGTTCTAGAAGTGTGTTTTCGAGTTCTCAAACCAGTGTATCTCACTCAGGTGTCCTGTATCATCTTTCAAGTTCAGACAACACAGTATTCAAAAACATGCTCCAAGTTAGGGGACAGCTCAGTGAGGTAAAGTGCTTGCCTAGTGTTCAGGGAGCAGATGATACACTAACTAGATAGCCCAACAGTGAAATAAATCCCTGAATTTCAAAGCAGCACAAGAAAAAGCCTTTGTTTAGTCAGTACTAAGGTCTGTTAGAGAAAAATGTGAGTCCTTAGCCCACTGCACTCAGAAAACTACTGGGTTTTGTTTTTTATTTGTTTTGTAATTTTGCTTTGGGATTTGATTTTGTTGCTCTTTTAACAAGGTATGGGCAATTTGTTAGATCCTATGTCAAAGTTTAAAAAAGGGTGAGGGGCTGGAATATGCTTAGCATGTAAAAGGCCCCATGTTCAATCAATCTCTGGTACCACAAAAGAAACAGAGAGAGCATGCACAAAAGGGAGTGAAGGAGAAAGAAAAAATTTACTTAAAAAATATTCCTGCAAATGTAAATGTTGAATACATGCTATTTTGGATGGACACTAAAGAAAGGAACTTCAGTAGCTCTGACCACAGAGCCTGATGATCAAAACAGGAGAGTGATGAGGGCAAGAGCTATTGCAATACAGAGAGGGCACAGTTCTTCACATCCTGCGGCACATCTCATCCAGGGGACCTAAAAGTCCCTCACAGAGGACCAAGACTAAAAGTGAAGAAATTAACTCAGGGTCTGGAAAAAGGTTATTTTACTGGCCCTCATTATCTGTAGTGAGAGGAAGTCAAACACTAGTCCTTCGAGTTCAACTCGGCATCAACTTGGCAGTCAATACTCTAAAGATCAGACAAAGGAGGTGGACTCATAAGAAGAAGGCTGTGAGCCCAGCAATCAGGAAAATCCACTGATGCTCTCAGGTTTAAGACGCTCTTCAGAACTGAAACCAACACAAACATCTACAACATAAATCCCCCACCTCAGGAGAAAGGTAAAGCTAAGACTGTGGGATATAATACGACCTCTGTGTATTTATGTTTAAATTTCTCCAAACCATTAAAATGATCTTTACCTATTCATTCCACTCTTACTATGGGAGTGCTACCTGATCACACTGTCAACAGGATATGAGAGCTGCTTATCTCTTGTGTACCTTATTTACATAAGGTGACAGGGTGTGCACCGCAGTGCACATGTGGAAGTCAAAGAACAACTTAAACAACTTAGAAAAATTGGTTTTCTTCTTCCACCACATGAATCCAGGGAACTGAATTTGGATCAACAGACTTGGCAACAGGCAATTTTAACCAATAAGCCATCTCCCTGACCCTATGGGAGCTGCTTTTCCTGAAGCCCAAAAGAGACACTATAACAGCATGGAAGTAAAATCAGAGATTTCTAGGCTGTACAATGTAAATGGAACACAGGATCTATAGGTACTAGGTTATGTTGTTATTCTGGTTTGGAATTTGTGCATTGGAGACATGATCTCACCAAGTAGCTCAGGCTAGCCTTGAACTAACTCACAGTGTAGACTAGGCTGGCCTCAAACTCAAATCTTTCCGAGTACTGAGAGAGCAGGTAGACAATACCACCCTTCATCTGTTTAAAACCCTGTACTAACGACAGGTAAGTTTCCTGTCCCCTTTTCGTTTTAAAACTCTTCAGTAAAGATGAGTGTTTTAATTCAATCATTTAAATAAAAAAATGTTTTATTATAACAAAAGTGCACTTTCTATAAGTTTTAGACATATTAACAGGTCTTCCAAATATGGCAACATGTAGAAGACTTATCTTAAAATTCCCTCCAACAAAAAACAGAGCATGTACTCCTCAAAGCTTTAACAGAAATTTCCAAGATCACTGACCTGGTCCTCCTCTTCATCTTCATCCTCTGCCAGACGCTGCCTGCCCACTTCATAAAGCCTGCATACTGTGTCCATGTTCAGGGCATCCATACTGCCTTGATTCTAGAATGGAAAAACCGTTGAGAAATAAGCAGTGAGTCGGGGGGCCATATCCATACCTCAGCTCTGACAGGTGCCCTTTTCCTTGATCCTGTAACTATCAAAGCTTCCAATTGCTATAATTATTTGGCTGGCTCTGAATATATATACTGAGGACAGGTGGGAAAGAGATGGTATGGGAAAGTTTAGGCAGTGGTAACGGTAAGCACAGGAGAAGCTACTACCGCTGGAACAGGCTCATCTTACTCTGATGAGACACAAAGACCCCCTCTGAGAAAGAGCAGTTTGAGTCCAGGAGCTAGGAACTTATTAAGGGATTTTTCTCACTGTTTCTCTTAGACTATGCATCTCCCAAGCCCTATCATTGAGTACGTTATCAGTAATCTATCATCAAGAATATTACTTACTAAGGATGCATCTGATGTCACATAAAATGGCTAAATATAACTTGGAAATTGTTTTAAATACCAGAACAATAGAAAAGAGTCTCTGTAAACCTCCCTTACCTCAATGACAGCAAGATAACAATCTTTGGTGTCTGTACACAGGTCAAAGATGTTCCGTTTCACATCAATAGTTGCTGAAAAATAGAATGTGACTGAAACTTAAATTACTGCTATTGCCTAAAAAAATTATTTTGCTCACGGAAATTAATTCAAGTTCAATATTTAGAACCTGATAGATGGCTCAGTGGTAAAGAGTATATCCTCAAGTTTAGTTCTCAGCACCTATGTAAGATGGTTCACAACCATCTACAACTAACTCGAGGGCATCTGATGCTTCTGGCCACTGTGGGGACCTGCACTCACATGCACATACCAACACATAGACACACACATACAATTAAAAATTAATTTTTAAAGGTCAATATTCATAGATATTTCTATAACTTCTTGTTAGTAAAAACGTCCTCCTGGAAAATAGAAGTTCTTAAGGAAGGCTACCAAGACATGAAGAAAACAATGATCAAGTGCCTGCCCTTTCAGGCTTACCTATAGGCTTATAATCAGTTGCATTAAATGTTCGGAAGGATGACCCAAAAGGGCTTTTCATCCTCTCTTCCAATAAGTCATCTTCATCATCTGCCTGCAACATTGCTGATTGAGAGGGAGAGTAATGAAACATTATTAAGAATCAGAAACACTACTGAACCAGAAGTGAGGAAAATTAAAAAGGTCAATCAAGATTTTAGTGATTACCCTTGCAAATAAATTTATTCTGCATTTAGTTAGTTCTTCTCCAGGTTCCTCATGACATATCCAACCCATTGCAGCAAACAGTACTCTCCATCTCTCAGTAAGTACTGAAGCCGAAGTTTTATAATATCCCAAGAAAACAAATACAATAGCTTTAAAGTTTTGATTTTCAGTTTTTTGAGACAGGGTTTCTGTGGAACAGCCCTGTGTGTCCTAGAACTCACTCTGTAGACCAGGCTGGCCTGGAATTCACAGAGATCTGCCTGCCTCTGTTTCCCGAGTACTGGGACTAAAGGTGTGCGCCACCACACCTTGCTCACATATTTTTTTTTTTGGTTTTTCGAGACAGCGTTTCTTTGTGTAGCTTTGCGCCTTTCCTGGAACTCACTTGGTAGCCCAGGCTGGCCTCGAACGCACAGAGATCTGCCTGCCTCTGCCTCCCGAGTGCTGGGATTAAAGGCGTGCGCCACCACCGCCCGGCCATATTTCTTTCTATACGAATTTATTATCTTCAAAATTAGTTGCGTTTTATCCTGATCAACAAAATTTTTCATCTTCTCTTTTGTCACCATTTGTTCTATCTTTTTTTTTTTTTTACTTTTAATTTTCAATTGCTTTTCACAAGTGAAAAGTATTTCTAAACATGTGCGAGTGTAGAATAGGAAAAAGAGAATGAAGTAAAAGCTTATTACCTCCATACATCACTGTCCCAGTGTGGTTAAACACCACACGACATTGATCCAGAGCAGGAACTGTGTGTAAAAGATGGAAAGTTCGAAGGTCCCACTAGGAGGGTGTGATTAAGGGAAACTATTTTATCCAAAAGTTGAGAGCTGATTTTACGAAGATAGGACCGAACCATGCTTAGCAAGCACTCTGCCAACTAAACTACATCCTAATCCACAAAGGCTTTTCTCTGAAGTATCATTTCTTCTTCTTCCTTAAATTTAAAGTACTTCCTACTAAATTTAAAGTACCGATACTCTAAATGCCAACACCCATTACTGACTGATATTCCTGCAAATAATCCCATATACATAAACACTACATGAGTTCCCTTCCTCCCAAAAGTAGCAGCTCCTTCTCCTCTTCTCGGGTCTAGCAATAACTGATTTCCACAGAGCAAAAGTAAAGTAATCCGAAATAGGTAACAACAAATGGAAAGTAAGACATACAATCCCTTGTAAGGATACAATCTCTGTATTGATGATGACCTCCAGCCCATTTGGATGGAAAACACCACTGATATTCATGTTGAACTTGTCAAACTTGTGGATGGCCTGTGCAGAGCGGACATCCCAGAGGACGCCATCATTTAAGACAAGATCATCTGTAGGATTAAAGGTGGCACAGTTCCTCTTGTAGTTGTTGGCAAGATCTGGGTTAAATAGAGTCAACAGCTTGTTGCCAGTCTGAATATCATAAATCTTTAGAGAAGAAGGGGCGGGAAGAGAAAAATCAGACCAATCTACGCAGTGACAGGTTTAAAGAGAGACTGTGAAATGCCTCTCCATGTTCCCAAACCCCAATCACAAAAGTCCTGACACTGTTCAACTGAAATGCTCAAAAGCACACCCTCTGAGCCAAGGTAAAGTGCACCAGTTCCCATGTGAGCTTTGAAAAGTCCCTTTCCAGAGTAAAATGAGAAGTCAACCGAATTAAGGATTTAAGATAACAAACCTTTTCTTCTCTTTTGAAATAACAGAAAATGATTCCAAGGTTAAAACAAAGGAATTGTCATCACAGATCAATGATTAACCATAAACTACTACTCAAAAGCTATTGATGAAATACTTGGGTTTTTTTTTCCCCCTTAAAATTCCAGAGTGTATTTTAGCCCCATCATAATAAAAAGTTCTAAAGTCTACAATTTACAACTGGTGCACAGACCAGATCTTTCCCATTAACTACAAAGTTGTAATGTTTCCAAATATTTAAAAAAGATCCTCCTCTGATATAAATAAGGAAACACCATAAAGAAACAAACAAGCCCAGATCACGGACAAGACAACCATTCTGGTCTCTTCAATTTTCAAAGTCAGGAAAACTGGAGGAAAGATTCTTGACTTTAAAACATTTGTAAGATATAACCCAAATGCATCCTAACTAGATCCTGGTTTTAAAAACAAAAACTCATGTAAAGCAAAGGATAACCAGGCTGCAATCCACAGCCCCAGAGAAGCTAGGTAACAACGAGGACCCTAAGAGGGACGCATGAATTTCCCTGGGAAGGGGAAATAGATGAGAGAGATCTCCTGAGTAAACTGGGGGGAGTGGGGAAGTAATGAACGAGCTATCTTGATAGAGGGGGACATTTGAGGTTAGGGAGAAACCTGTTGCCAGGGAAACTCCTAGGAATCCATAAGGATGACCCCAGCTAAGACTCCTAACAGTAGTGGAGAGGGTGCCTGAACTGGCCTTCTCCTGTAATTAGATTGGTGACTACTCTGTCAACAGAGAGCCTTCATGCAGTAACTAATGGAAACTGATACAGAGATCCACAGCCAAGCACTGGGCCGAGCTCCGGAAGTCCAGTTGACAAGAGGGAGGAAGGATTGTAGGAGCCAGGGAGGGTCAAGATCATGACGGGGGAAACCCACATAGACAGCTCAAGGGAGCTCATGGACTCTGGACTGACAATTGTGGAGCCTGCACAGGACTGACCTAGGCCCTCTGCATGTGGATGACAGTTTTGTGTAGCTTGGTCTGTTTGTGGGGCCCTTAGCAGTGGGATCAGGACCTGTCCCTGGCACAAGAGCTGGCTTTTTAGAACCTACTCCGCATGTAGGAATGCCTCACCCAGCCTTGATGCAGGGGGAGGAGCTTGGTCCTGCCTCATTGTGATGTGAGATGCTTTGCTGACCGCCATGGGAGGCCTGCCCCTTCCTGAATGGGGAAGTGGATGGGGGGATAGAGGGGAGGTGGAGAGCAGGAATGGGAAAAGAGGAGGAAGTGAAAACTGTAGTTGGTATGTAAAAATAAGTAAAAAAATTAATTTAAAAAAAGCTGCTTACTTCAAAAGTAAAATATAGATAGATGGATGGATAGATGAGAGAGAGAGAGAGAGAGAGAGAGAGAGAGAGAGAGAGAGAGAGAGAGAGAAGCAAAAGCCCTTTGAAAACAAGTTCATCAGAACAATTAGGAAAACTAAGTGTGGACTGGATAGCAGATATGTGGAATTATCTGGGAATTTATTATACAATAAAGTATCTTTATCATTAGACAATAAATATAAAGATAAAAATACTATGATGATGTTTACAACCCCCTTTCAAATGATTTTTTAAAAAGGAATTTACAAAGAAAATACTGCAAAATATTAAAATGATGAACCTAGGTAATGAGCATATGTAATTTTTTTCTTTTGTATAATTTTCTATATATTTTTATGTTTCCAAAGGGGGAAGTCCTCTTGATTTACTGCCTTACATCTTCCCCAAGCTCACTGCATGGAGTCATACTTCCTTCAGGGTTCTACTTAAACACTAGTCCCTGTCTTACTCTGTAACACTTACTACCTGAAATATTTCTTTTCTGTATTGTCTCTCTAATAAAGCTCTCTAAAAGCAGAGGCTATATTTCATCTAAAATGTGATAAGAAATCAATAAACATCTGTTCTTAGCTGGGTGTAGTTGGTCCACACCTATAATCCTACAAGTTGGTAGGCTGAGGCAAAAGGATCCTAAATTTAAGACTAGGTGAGACTACATCAAGAAATGCTGAATTGAAAAACAAAAACTGGAAAAAAAGGACAGACTGCTACACTAAAAGTCTTTTCAAGCTGCCAGTTTCATACTTGACCCTCTCACATTTTCCCCATGTAGCTCCCTCTTTATGACAGTCTCACTAGTTGGTATTGGCCTAGAACTCCTTTTTCCCCCTCAAAACAGCATTTCTCTGTGTGGCCCTGACTGTCCTGGAACTCAGTCTGTCTACAGACCCAGACCGGCTGAGAATTCAGAGATCCTCCTGCCTCTGCCTCCCGAGTGCCAGGATTAAAGGTGTGCGCCACCACTGCTTGCACTTGGGCTTGAACTCTTCTTGCTCCTCTTACCTGAGAAATCACAGGTATTAACAACCATGTCTGGCTCTTCATATAATTTACTTTCATTACTTCTGTATTCTAACTAGAGGGTTTGTTTTGGTGCTTTAGTTCTTTGGTATTTTGTTGTTTGAGACATTATAGATTGATTCTAGATCATGTTAGGCAGGGGTTCCCAGTACATTTCCAACTCAGCTCCCAGCCCTTTAAATTTCATTTTGAAGAGGCTCACTAATTGCTTAGGCCAGCTCTGAATCTGCAATCTCTGTCTTGGTCTATAGAATAACTGGGATTTCAGACATGGACTACCATACCCCCATCACTGAGTAATTTCCAACTGCCAACAGAACACAAATTCCCACATTACCTCCAGAGGAGTTCAGTGTGAACCAATGAGTAAACTCAGCTTGATAGAAGTAGATTCTTAAATACTTACATGGGCAATGTCTCCTTTTGTGCCTATGACCCGATCCTGAGAATGCTTACTGAACTCAACATAATGATCTTCTGTGAAGGAATGCCTACAAACAACAAAATTACTGAGGTAACAGACTGTCAGGACATTCTCTTTCAGTCACCTGAAAATACAGGTAATTTTGAATCTCTTGCAAATCATACTTACCTGATTTTCCTTGGTTTCCAAAGAAAAAACAATTGTACACATAGATTAAAAAGAAAAGTCCCTCTATCGGTCCAGTGAATACATACCAAATAATGGGAGTTTGTTGGCTAGAGAAATAGCTAATACATGACATGGGCTTTTGAAATATCCCAGAAATCAATACAACTGTCATGTGAACATAATACATAAATGTCCATTTTGGGTTAGTGAACAGTCTGTTGTAAAATGGGAATATAAAGACATCATAACATTATTTATAAACTAAGACTAATTCTTATTAAATGTGAATCTCAAATGAGAAAGGAAGAAATTACCAACAGTTGACATTATTCTTCTTTTCCCCAAAAGGCTTGTAATTTAAAATCGGATAAAGGGAAACAAAGTGGGTATATAAGACACAAAATACAAGATACTATGCTATAAAAGCAAATAAATACATACTTCATATCAAATACTGACTTCATCCCCCAAAGTGCAGACAAAGGCTGGCTCCAAGTGGCAGATGTCAGAAGTAATGACCCATCCTAAAAGAGGAAGGAGTTAGAAAACACTGGGATCTTAGTTACATGTGCCTACAGTGGACTAGACAATAATATATTCCCAGGGGCCTAATAGTTTACTTACTGTGCATGTATGTATGATACATAGGTATGGTGGCACATGTGTCATGCATGTAGAAGTCAGAAGACAACTATGTAGAGTTGCTTTCTCCTTCTACTTTTACATGAGCTCCAAGAAACAAACCCAGGTAGTCAGGATTGGCATGGTGAGCACTTTTACCCATTAACCCATCTTGCTGGCCTAGGCTTTTTTTATTTGTTTTTCTTTAATTGAAATAAAGTCTGTGTACTTGGGGCCTAGAACTTACTCTGTAATCCAAGTTGGATTTGAACGCACAATCATCCTGCCTCAGTTTCCCATGTACCACCACACACAGCTGGCCAAACATCTCATATTCTTTGAGACATGAGTCAACATCAACTAGACTTTCTAGTTAATGGCTCATCTAAAATCCAATAAAAGGTAAGACTCCTTTAACTCTGGCTCCCCAATCCATACCAAATTGGGAGCCAACAGGGGAAGGAGCCCTCACCCTGGAAGGTTCAAGGTGTGTGATGGCTGAGTTGTGACAGTTGTAGCTGGCCTCTTCCTGTCCACTGAATACATTGTAGAGCTTCAGCTGCCCTGTACAGGTACCGAGCATCAGGAACCGCTCCCGGGCTGAGAATGCACAACACGTAAAGCCACTCTCGTCTTCATTAGCTTCCCGGAACACGGAAATAGGACGAAATCTAACCAAACCAGAGAAAGTGCATACGTCAGAGCAAAAGAACATCCAGGAACTCTGCAAAACACAAACTTTGCTACAGAGTATGAGAGAAGAGCATTCTAGTTCAAAATGTGAAGTCACTGAGTTCTAAAACATTACAGTGACCTTCGGTAGTTTAAATTCTCAATGAAAAAGTGTGTGGTCCCATGATCTGTGTGTAAGATTTGTAAAGAACCAGACAAAACACAACATGGACAACACAAAAGGCAAATCTGAGAACTGGCTAGAAACCGTGAGTTGTTTGTTTAAGTTCTAACAAACATACTGGTTATGATGATAGCAAAGAGATCAAAATACTGCCAAGAACCTAAAACGAATCAATAATTGACTTAATTAGTTCACAAAACACATAAAAATGATATTCAGTGATACTTTAGGTCAACAAATGACTTAAACTAATCACTCAGTGATGATACTGACCAAATACTGATTTAAAAAAACAATCATTCCAAGAAGCATGGGGAACCTCTCCTTACCTGCTAAAAATAAGGTGCCTATCAAAGCATCCGCCATCTACCCCTCCATATTTTGGAAATGATGCCCTGCGGTTTAGCCTTGAGGTAAAGTTTATTGGCGCTTGCCGCCTCTGTTTTGGCTCAGGACACTGGTGAGGAGTAAAGAGAGAAAAAGGTGGACAGGTGGCAACGGGGTTCTTGCAGCGAGCATGTTGCTCCCTAAGATACTCTGTGATGATACTGTCCAGCGTAGGTGGGGAAGGAAGATGTCTATCCAATTGTTTTTTTATGGCAGGGCTCTGGCTGTATGCGCCGTGGTCCGACTTCTGCCGCAACACTCGAATTTTCCTGCCATTGCATGGTGATGGCCTCTCCCTGATAAAACTGATCCTACCAATCAAAGGGGAGTTGCCTGCATATGATGGGCCAGGCAGAGCCAATGAACCCTGGGGGGGGCGTGGCGGAGGATGGGCAGGGGGGGCAGAAGGGGCAGAAGCACCCACAGCAGCATGGCTGCCTAGTCGACTTGCAATGCCATTGGCAATCCGAGGGGTCCGGGGAAGAGAGACAGGAGAAGCAGCAGCAGTCACTGGGGTGAAGGCAGAAGAGTGTGAGGCTGCAGTCATGGGCAAGTCAGCCTCTCTGGTCAGCACAGTCGCTGTCTCTCCAAGCCCTTTAGAAATGAGATGGTTCCGTATCAACAGGAGCAGTTCTTTCTCAGGGAAGGAGATCCGTGACTGGGCAACAACATCGGCTTTCTGTAGCCGTGCCAGCGACACATCAGTGCCAATGAGAAGAGGCTTTCCTGATACTCGCTCAATGAGCTCAGCGGCGTATTTGCAGAACTTGACATGGTCGCTACGCTTGTCCTGCAGCACTGGCTCCTTCATCAGCTGTTGAATCTGGCAGCTACTAAAAAGGGGCAATTTGCTGATGATCTGTCGAACAGTGCTACTTCGAGATAAGCCCACTAGGGCCTTGCAGGCCAGGGCCCGGATCTGGTCTGCATCTGTGATGGGCATCTTGATGGACAATAGGGACAGAAGCACCTTGATACCATTGTTGGACTGGACCACATTCCACATCTTGGCCAGGGTATGCTCACTGCTCTTGGGGGTCTGAGACAGCTTTCTCCGAGGAGTTCCAGAAATAAATTTACCAATACTGGATATTCGGTTATCTGGGCCACATACACAATTGATGATAATTTGAAGTGCTGACTTCTGAATTTCAGCATCATGGATAAAGAACTCACCCTCAGCCACTCCCAAAATAATGCTGATACCTGTAACATTTAAAAAAAAAAAAATGTATTACTCTCCATAAAACTGAAAGCTAGGAGGACCTAAGATGGCACGTCACAGGGACACTTTCCACATCCATCTTTATTGTGCACTATTAACAGCAGCCAAGTTAGGGGATCAGTCAAATAGATGGGCATGGCAAGATGGTTTACTGGGTAACAGCTCTTGGCATCAAGCCTGCTGACCTGAGTTTGACCCTCAGAACCCACATTTGTAGAAGGAGAATTTACTCCAGCAAGTTGACCTCTAACTTCCACATGTGCACCATGGTATGCAAGAACACACACAAAACAAATAATAAAATGTAAATAGAAAAAAAAGATGGATCTTAAAATCATTATAAATGAACTAGCCCACATGCAGAATCTAGAATTAAAATGAAACAGAAAAACCCACACGTTAGGACATGACATGCTGTGGGATAATGCTCTTGTATACTGAGTTGTCACTAAATTAGTAAAAAGTTGTCACTAAAATTGGTTTAATAAAATGCTAAGTGGCCAGCAGCCAGGCAGGAAGTATAGGAAGGGAGAACAGACTAGGAGAAATCTGGGAAGAGGAAAGGCAGAATCAGGTGTCACCAGCCAGATGCAGAGGAAGCAAGATGAGAATGCCGTATTGAGAAAAGGTACAAGTCAAGTGGCTAAACATAGATAAGAATTATGGGTTAAATTAGGTGTAAAAGCTAGTTAGTAATAAGCATGAGCTACTGACTGGCCAAGCACTTATAAGTAATATTAAGCCTCTGAGTCAATTATTTGGGAAGCAGCTGCCTGGGTATTTGGGAGTTGCTTGCAGGACGGAAACTTCTGCCTACAAGAACGCCAGTATTCAGAGGCTGAGGCAGAAAGATACCAACAAATTCAGGGCAAGCCTTGGCTACATAGTAAATCCCAGGCCAGGCTGGGCTACAGAGTGAGAATCTGTCTCAAAAACAAACCACCACCAAAAAAAGGTATGGGACTAGAATGGGGCCTAAGAAAGAGAAAAAAAGTTGACTGTTTTTTTTTTAGCCCAAGCTGTTCTGGAACTCACTATGTACACCAGGCTAGCCTCAAACAAAAAGATCCACCTGTTTCTGCCTCCCAAGTGCTAGCACTGAAGGTGTACAACACCATGCCCAGAGAAGGAAGAGGTCTTGAAAAAGGCAACACATGAGGGTAATGGGGGGAGAAAAACAAATGTTTTGTCCCATATGGAAAATTTAAATTTAACTATGTGTAAGTATGACATGAAAGTAGAAAGGGGACAGGAATATCGGAAGGAGGCAAGTGGAAGGCATATATGAGCAAGGGACTATAATATACAGTATAAAATACCATAAAGAAACACATTCTAGCCGGGCGGTGGAGGTACATGCCTTTGATTCCAGCACTCGGGAGTCAGAGCCAGGCAGATACCTGTGAGTTCGAGGCCAGTTTGGTCTACAGAGCAAGATCTAGGACAGGCTCCAAAACTACACAGAGAAACCCTATCTCGAAAAACCAAAAAAAAAAAAAAAAAAAAGAAAGAAAGAAAGAAACCCATTCTATAGGGCTTTACGGGCCAAGGAGACAGCTAAGAGGGTAAGAAAGTTTGCTGTATAAGCCTGATGACCTGAGTTTGATCCCCAGAAGCCAGATAAAAAAGCTCAATGCTGTACTATTCTGTAACTGCAGCACTTCTACATCAAGACAGAGATAGGAGAACAGACTGGTTGGAAGCTAAGCACCCAAGCAACAAGATAAGTCATGTCTCAACAGGATGAAAGGAGAGAGTTAACACCCAATAACTGCCTTCTGGTCTCTACATGTGCTTCATCTACAGGTGTACACACACAAATTTTTAAATGTTTTTAACTGAAAGCTAATGGCTACCTTCAGTGTTGCCACAACTTCATATTTTGAAGTTCCATTCATTTTTTTCCACGTAAGAAAGGGAAGAAGGAAGGAAGGATGGAAGGAATGAAGGAGGGAAAAGAACCTCCCTACATCTTTGAAAGCACTCATCAGGTAGAGGTAGGAAGATTAGGAATTCAGGGTCATCCTCAGCTACTTTGAGTTAGAGATGAGCCTGGGTTACATGAAACTCTGTCAAGACACACCCTCCAAAACAAAAAAGTACAAGTAATTGTTCTGCTACACGTTCTATACCTCAATGGTACAATATGTCCTGTATTGTTATTAGAGGGGTTATATGAAATATGAAAGCTACCAAAGTTTGTGTACAGTATTTCCTAGGTAAAAGGGAAAAAAATAGTGGAAATTAAAACCTTCTGCAGGAAAGCAAAAGGCCCTCAGCTTAGCAGGTACCCGGCAGTAGGAACCTTATTCACTATCTATTAAACTGGGTTATAGTAGCACACGCCTTTAATCCCAGTCCTCCAGGAGACTAGAGCAGGCAGATCTCTAAGATCTAGGCAAGCCTGGTCTACAAAGTGAGTTCCAGGACAGCCTACACAAAGAAACCCTGTCTCAAAAAAGCAAAAAAAGGATATGGGTATGTGTGTATATATGTGTGTGTGTGTGTGTGTGTGTGTGTGTGTGTGTGTGTGTGTGTGTGTGTGTGTGTGTGTCTGTCTGTCTGTCTGTCTGAACCTTAGGCACTTTCCTTTCCCTGAGTCTTCCACCTGAGGACCCACAGTCTATCATCATTCACCTCAGCAGCCTGCTCTTAATATTGTGTGTTTTCTGTTGTTGTTTTTCAAGACAGTTTCTCTATGTAGCCCTTCTGGTCCTGGAACTCACTATGTAGACCAGGCTGGCCTCAAACTCAGAGATCCGCCTGCCTCTCCTCTAGGGCAATGATCAAAGGCGTGCGCCACCGCCGCCCAGCAACATTGTTTTTTTTCAAACACAAGCTTTCTCCTTTCTCATGTTTCTTAGTACTCAAGTTACCAAATGCTTGTTTATCCCAACTTATTACCATAAAGGTCAAGTTCTGGGAAGTGCACACATACAGACAGAAATATCTGACCCATTCAGAAATCCTAAGTTTCTTAGCATGACTATCTCTATGAACTGTATGGTGTCAAATACAAGGAAAAGACAAGGAACCCTCCTCCACAATCTTCTATTCCAGTGGTTCTCAACCTTCCTAATGTGGCAACCCTTAAATACAGTTCCTCATATTGTGGCGACCCCCAACCATAAAACCATAAAATTATTTTGTTGCTACTCCATAACTTGCTGTGGGATGGTCTTTCTGTATGCTGTGAATATGTGTTGCTATCATTGGTTAATTAAGAAGCTGCTCTGGCCTGTGCTAAGACAGAATATAGCCAGGTGGGAAATGCAAGCAAAGATACAGGGAAAAGAAAGGGGGAGTCAAGAGAGGCAGAGTCAAGAGAGACGCTGCAAGCTGCTGGGGGAGCAAGATGTAACAGAACACAGGTAAAGCCACGAGACACGTGGTGATACATAGATTAATAGAAATGGGTTAATTTAAGATGTAACAGCGCCGGTGGTGGTGGCGCACGCCGGTAGGATTTGCTGAAGGAGGCGGAGGCAGGAGGATCACGAGTTCGAGGCCAGTCTGGGCTACACATTTAAAGCCGGGCGGTGGTGGCGCACGCCTTTAATCCCAGCACTCGGGAGGCAGAGGCAGGTGGATCTCTGTGAGTTCGAGGCCAGCCTGGTCTCCAAAGCGAGTTCCAGGAAAAGGCGCAAAGCTACACAGAGAAACCCTGTCTCGAAAAAACCAAAAAAAAAAAAAGATGTAACAGCGCTGGGCAGTGGTGGCACACGCTTTTAATCCCAGAACTCAGGAGGTAGAGGCAGGAGGATCTCTGTGAGTTCCAGGCTAGCCTGGTCTACAAAGTAAGTTCCAGGACAGCCTCCAAAGCTACAGAGAAACCCTGTCTCGAAAACACAAAACAAAAGTTTTTAAAAAAGATGTAATAGCTAGCTAGCAATAAGCCTGAGCCACAGACCAAACAGTTTGTAATTAATATTAAGCCTCTGAGTGATTATTTTATAAAAATGGCTGCTGATCAGGCGGGACTGAGAAACTTCAGTCTACAAAAACTAATTATGCCACTGTAAAAAACTGTAATATCTGATATGCAGGATATCTGGTATGTGACCCATATGAAAGCCATTTAACCCCAAAGGGATCTAGACCCGCACACTGAAAATTGCTGTTGTATTCTAACATCCTGAAATTAGGTTACAAACATGACCAGAAAAGCAAAGGCAAATTATCACACAACAACAAAAATGGCAAGGTGCAGGCTTGAGAGATAGCTTAGTCTATAAGAGTCAGGAATAGTAGCATATGCTTGTATCCTGGTCCTGGGAAAAAAGAAGAATATTCATTCCTAAGGCTTAATGGCCAAGTAGCCTGGGCTACTTGGTGAGTTCCAGACATCAAAAAGAAATATGGTTAATCCCTGAAGAATGGCATTTGATGCTGTCCTCTGGCCTTCACGCACACGCATGCACTTGAATACATTCACAAAAACTAGCACAGGAACAAGGTGCAACCTACCTACAGTGGATATAGTAGAGCCAGCCTCATCCAGGACATCCACTGACTCTGCCAACTGGAGCTGGATTTTTGGCACCACAGTGAGAATAGCCAGGACATCCAAAGCAAAGCGCACAGTGTCATTCCTAGACAGGAAGAAAAATTAATCAAAGGGGACTACAATACAACTACAAAACACAATTTTAAAAAATGAAGAGATATAACAGATTGGAACCACTATTTGAAAGGATCTAAAATACTTATTTTTTAAAAATATTTAAGACTAAGAATATACTGGACACTCAAAAATAATCTGAAAATATGAGATACAATTGTAATTACATTTACTTATTCACATGTGTGTGTCACATTGTATACAGTCAAAAGAAAGCTTGTAGGAATTGGTTTTCTACTTCCATCATGTTGGTCCCAGAGATCCAACACAGGTCACAAGGCTTGGAGGCAATTTCTTTTCCCACTGAGCCATCTCACTTGCCCAAAACAGGTTTGTTTGTTTGTTTGTTTGTTTAAAGATTTATTTATGCCAGGCAGTGGTGGCGCACACCTTTAATCCTAGCACTCAGGAGGCAGATGCAGGCAGATCTCTGAGTTCAAGGCCAGCCTGGTCTACAGAGTGACTTCCAGGACAGCTAGGGCTACACAAAGAAACCCTGTCTCAGAAAAATAGAATGAATGAACGAACGAACAAACAAACAAACAAATAAATAGCAAAAGACTGGGTGTCTCCATATTCCCAATCTAGTGCTGGAGCCTTAGGGAATTTCCAGAGACCTGCTGGTCTTCAGTCTATGTCCTTAAGAGTCCTTAAGAAGTAGATTCTGATAGGAGCAAAGGAATGCCAAAGCAACAAGAGATATTTAAAGCCAGGAATGGTGGTGCACTGAAGAGGCAGAGGCAGGAACAGGAGCAGGAGCATCTTCATTAGTTCGAGACTAGCCAGGTCTACATGGTAGTTCCAGGCCAGCTAGGACTATGTAGAGATCCTATCTCAGAAAAGAAGAGGAACAAACAAGTGTTTATATAGGCCAAGAATTCATTATCCAAAATTCTCTGGACCAAAACCACTTCAAAATGACAGTGCTTTAGCAATTTTAGAGTACTTGGACAGAATCTATCACTTGAGAATTACTAATCTAAAAATTTAAAATCTAAAATGCCCCCAAATCAATCATAGCTAACTACCCTGTAACCAGTGACAATCATTTAAAAAAAAAAAAATTATTCTATAGGAAAGGGTTCAAAATGCAATTACGTGAAAGAGAAAATGTAGGATACAAAATCTGAAAGTACCAAATATTTATAAGAAGGTGGGAAACTATCAAGATCACCTTCCAAATAATCTGTCAACATCCACTAAAGGTGAAAATGAAGAAGATACAGTATATATCCTGGGTTCTACACACTACAGCCTCAAAAGACACCAAAAGACATTAAATGTAAAAAGGGAAAAAACAAGTGTCAGACACAGTTGGGAGACATATGCCTATGATTCCCAGCATTGGGAGCAGGTAAGCAAGGCTGAAGCAGGAAGTTGAAAAAGAGCCTGGGGGCTGGAGATAGCTCAGAGGTTAAGAACACTGCTCTTCCACAGGTCCTGAGTTCAATTCCCAGCAACCACATGGTGGCTCACAACCATCTGTAATGAGATCTGGTGCCCTCTTCTGGCCTGCAGGCAAACATGTACATAGAACACTGTATAAATAATAAATAAATCTTTAAAAAAAAAAGAGAGAGAGAGAGAGAGAAAAGAAAAAAGAGCCTGGACCTAATTCTTTTAAAAGAGAGAAAGAAAAGAAAATGAAGAAGGAATGGAGGGAAGTAGAGGAAAGAAAGAATGAACAAACTCCCACAAGTTGTTCTCTGACTTCGAAACATTCACCTTACCACATACGTACCCCCCACAAGGAAGGAAGGAAGGAAGGAAGGAAGGAAGTAAATAAATAATTTAAAAGCCAAAATCACACCTTTGAGGCCATTAGACAGATTAGCCTGACTCAGTTATGATCCCTGGGACTCACATGGTGAAATGAGAGAAACAACACCTGTATGTTGTCTCTGACACACACACTCACTCACTCTCCATAAATAAGTAAAAAATATTTTTTGAGAAATCACATTATAGGTGGGCATCATAGCACACACCTTTATTCCCAACACTCAGGAGGCAGAGGGATCTCATTGAGTGCCAGGCCAGTCAGGGCTACATAGTGAGATGCTGTCTCAAAGTATAAAATAATAAAATAAGGAGGCTAGAAGATAGATCAGGGGCTAAGAGCACTGGTTGTTCTTCCAAAGAACATGGGTTCAATTCTTAGCACCTACATGGCATTTAACAACTATCTGGCTCCAATTTCCAGGAGATTCAATGCCCTCTTCTGCTCAAGATCCTAAGCTCACATAAGAACACATAAGCTCACACAACCACACACACATAAAATAATAATAATAAAGGGGGGGAGATAAAAAATTAAATAATAAAATAAAAACACATTATTTTTCTTTCTATTTTTTTGTTTGTTTATTCCTTTTTGTTGTTGTTGTTTTGAGACTGGGTTTCTCTGTGTAGCCCTAGCTGTCCTGGAACTCATTCTGTACTCTAGGCTTATCTGGAACTCAGTGATCTGCCTGCCTCTGCCTCCCAAGTGATGGAACCAAAGGCATGTGCCACCACCCAACAAAAAAAAAAATTATCACACTTTCATACTAATCTTCTTCCTTCACAGAATCAAGTATAAAACTTCAACAAAAGCTTGTTAAGCATGTATTATGTGAAACTGAACTTTAGTTGAAACTTCTAGTCCCACCTTGCATAATAGGTCTTCCAATTACAGGCGATGGAAATAAGCTGCAATAAGAGCTGTACACAGGAAAGCTTGAGGAAGACTTCAGCAGGTTCCCAATACAGCTGAGCTGGGCCATATTCTATCAAAAACTCCATCATTTCCACAATCTGCTCATGAGTGTATGAGCATGCCTATAAGGAGAGGTATGTATTATTATAATACATAATTGCATCATCTGCTACTTATCAATGCTGGCCAAAAGATTTTATTTAATAACAGCTTTCAATTTTCACAGTTCTTGATTCATCAGTCATATGTAAAACAATGCCCCATAATGCTTAGTCCTTTATTTGTAACGGCACACATAATTTAAAAAAATAATAACAAAAGGTTGATTTGTGCATATTTATAAAGGTTGAAAAAGTAGCACCATACAAACAGGTATCAACTTGAGATTTTTGAAACATGCAGACATTAATCTTGATCCCAAACCTATCAAATAAGTTCCAAAATGATAGAGAGCTAGAGTTATGGACACCTCCTTTCCAAAGAGAACTTCTGCACAGGAGGCAGGGCACTTAGCACTTTTCACAAAAGCAAGCAGTCTGACTCATACTTCAGTACCACATTAGTAGTGACTCATAAGTGGGAACAAAAAAGGTCCTTGAAATTCATCTAGTACCTCCACTTTTAATTGTTCTGCTTTCATATAGGGCAGATAAAAATGCTAAGTATGTCCTACGAACATGACACTGGGCTCAGATGGGATTTCAGACCTGGAGCTGCTGCTGCAAGTATTATTATTTTTGTTTGTTTGTTTCTTTTTGTTTTTGGAGACAGGGTTTCTCTGTGTAGCTTTAGAGCCTGTCCTGGAACTCACTCTGTAGATAAGGCAGGCCTCGAACTCACAGAGATCCACCTGCCTCTGCCTTCCAAGTGCTGGGATTAAAGGTGTGCGCCACCACCGCCTGTAGCACGAATTTTAACAGTTCTTATTAATAAAAATAAAACCGAAGCCAGGTACTGGGATGAACGCTAGAAGATCAGAGAAGCAGAACAAGCCATAGTCACCTCACCTTACCAATTCCTCAGCTGATCCTGTTTCCTCAGACTGGAAGCCTCTGAGACCTCATCCAGAATGAATCTCAGCTGAACTGTTGCTCAAAAGCCTAAAAGCTTAACCAGCTCTAGTTCCTGGTCCTCATGCCTTAAAAAACTTTCTGCTTTCTGCCATCACTTCCTGGGATTAAAGGCGTGTGTCACCATGCCTGGCTGTTTCCAGTGGGGCCTTGAACTCAAAGAGATGCAGATAGATCTCTGCCTCTGGAATGCTAGGATTAAAGGTATGTGCTACCACTGCCTAACCTCTATATTTAATATTGTGGTTGTTCTGTTCTCTAACCCCAGGTAAGTTTATTAGGGTGCACAATTTTGGGGGGAATACAATACCACCACAACCGCCTGGCTTTTTTTTTTTTTTTTTTTTTTTTTTTTTTTTTTTTTTTTTAAGTAGTATTACTTTTTAAGACTGTGTCCTGGGTCAGGATATACTTAAGTTTTACAGCACTTATCTGGTATGTTATGAGACCCTGGTTTTGATCCCCAACTCAGAAACAAGAAATAAAAAAATAGAAGACTAGCTGGTCATGGTGGTACATGCTTTAATCCCAGCTCTTAGGAAGCAGAGGCAGACAGTGCTCTGAGTTCCAGGCCAGCCTGGTCTACATAATAGAGACCCTGTGGTGGCCATTCTTGGTTGTCAACTTTACTACATGTGGAAGTAACTATAATTCAATCAGCCTAGCACACCTATGAGAGACTTTTTTCTTAATTAAAACATTAAGTGGGAAGACCCACTTCTAATATGGATCTTTTGAGGTAGGAATACACCTTTAGTCCAGGTCTTTTGAGGTGATAAGATGCACCTTTAATCTAGGTCACACTTTCTGCTGGCAGCCTATATAAAGGACATGGAAAAAGGAAGCTTTCACTTTTTGCCTGCTAGCTCTCGCTCTTTCTAGCAAGTCCATTCCTTCATTGGCATTTAGAGCCTACTTCTTCGGGATTCTGTCATGTACTAAAGACCAGCTGAGACATCCCGGTTCATGGACTGAACGACTACTGGATTCTTGGAACTTCTGCTGGTATACAGCCATTTTTGGGACTAGCTGGACCAGCCTATAAAGCCATTCTAATAAATGTGTGTGTGTGTGTGTGTGTGTGTGTGTGTGTGTGTGTGTGTGTGTGTGAGAGAGAGAGAGAGAGAGAGAGAGAGAGAGAGAGAGAGAGAGAGACAGAGAGACAGAGAGAGAGACAGAGAGAGACAGAGAGAGAGACAGAGAGGGGGGGGGATCATTCTATAAGTTCTATTCTTATAGAGAACCCTGACAACAGATTTTGGTAACAGAAGTGGTTCTAGAGCAAAAGAAGTATAATGATGAATTTTTTGTTGTTGTTTTGGTTTTAGCTTTTTGAGACAGGGTTTCTCCTGTGTATCTCTGGCTGTCCTGGAACTCTATAAACCAAGCTGGTATCGAACTCAAGAGATCTCCCTGCCTCTGCCTCCTGAGTGCTGGGATGACAGGTGTGTGTCGCTACTGCCCGGCAAGGACAAATTTTTTAAAGATCTGGAACAGGCTTTCTAATTTGCCAATACCTATGGTTATTGTAGTCCCTCCAGTTACTGAAGCCTCTCCTAGAAGATTGGAGAGCATTAAAAGCCCATAGTATGAACATTTTACAAACTTGAGGAGGCAAATGCATTTGATTATTCACCAATTCTGAGAGGCAATGGATTTGGTGATTCTATAAATCTTTTGAAGTTGGGCAGTGGTAGCAAATGCCTTTAGTCTCAACTCTAAAGGAAGCAGAGGCAGGTGGATCTCTGTGAGTTCAAAGCCAGCCTGGTCCACAGAGCAAGTTCCAGGACAGCCAGGGCTACAGAGACAAAAAAACAAAAACTTTTGACAGTTTGTGGAAAAATAAGAAAAATGATGATGCTAGTTGGTTGTTCCTAGCATCTCTGGGTAAATTGGTAAAGGATAGGAATAAGCTTTGTGATAAAAGTAACTCACTTCTAGCATGAGAGAATACAGTGAAGGACAACAATGTGATAAGACTGACTAGCTCCAGATGTACACAGTCTAAAAGTTTCTAGTGTGCCCTGGTAGGAAATCTCTACAGCAGCCACACAGCTTAAGTTTAGAAAATCAAACAAAAAAAAAAGCACTCATTATTAAACTAGCTGAATTACAAAGAAAATTAATTCCCAGCCTCTGAGGGTTAAAGTAAGAGTACTGATAGGTAAAAAATGGGATCCTGTAACTTGGGATGGAGATGTGTACAAGACCCTATTAAAGCTGAAAACGCTGAACCCTCATGATTCTCAAGAGTTTATCTCACCTGAGGGAGTAGTCTCCCATCCCCTGAAATAACTGCCTTTCCTTCATTATCTAAGGAAATTAACCCTTCATTGTCTGCTAAACCAGCAATGACTTTCCCAGAAGATGCCAGGCAAGACAGTACTAACGTCCCTCAGGGCCCACCAATAGTTGCCTCTAGACCTATAATCAGACTAAAAGCTAAGCAGGCTCCTGGAGGGAAGACAGAAAATGTAGTCGATGAGGAAGCACACTATACTACTAAAGAGCTTAATGAGTTTGCTAATTCGTTCAAATAGAAGTCTGGGGAATATATGTGGGAATGGATTTTAAGGTTGTGGAATAATGGTGGAAGAAACATAAAACTAGACTGGGCTGAGTTTATTTGGATGGGTCCACTGGGTGGCGATTCTAGGTTTAATATGTGCAGTTAAATGTGCAGTTAAAAGGGTGTCAAAATGCTAGGTGGTAGTGGCGCACGCCTTTGATCCCCAGCATCAGGGAGGCAGAGGCAGGTGGACCTCTGTGAGTTCGAGGCCAGCCTGATCTAGAGAGCTAGTTCCAGGACAGCTACAGCCACACAAAGAAACCCTGTCTCCAAAAACAAAAACAAGGGGTTGGGGATTTAGCTCAGTGGTAGAGCGCTTGCCTAGCAAGCAGAAGGCCCTGGGTTCAGTCCTCGGCTCTGAAAAAAAAAAAAAAAAAAAAAAAAAAAAAAAAGATAAAATAAAACAAAAACAAAACAAACAAACAAATGATATCAAAAGTTTGTTTAAATGGTTGGCTGATGCATCTGTCAAAAGATGGCCTATTGAAAAGGAGCTGGCAATGCCTGATATTCCTTGGCTTAGTGTTGATGATGGGATTTTAAGGCTCAAGGAAATTGCAATGCTAGAGTGGGTAAGCTGTCTAAAACCTAATCCCCCACAATGGGAAGGCCCAGAAGACATGGCCTTCACTAATCCTATAAGATGCAAAATGATGATGGGGCACCAGTACATTTGTAGAGCTTTGTTGTCACCTTTTTCCTTGTACCAGACTGGATGAATTAAATGCAATGGGTTAAACTGAGCCTCAAAGTAGCAGGGGCCAGGTGGCAGCACTGAACTGCGAAAAGCAAGGTGAATGTAGTTATCGTAATGGGCAGCAGAGACAAAATAATGTCCATAATGGCCTGACCTGTAATGGGCAGCAAAGACAAATAGATTTTTATGGTTGCATGACTCATATGGACCTGTGGTACTGGCTAATCAGTCATGGTGTTTTCAGAAATAAAACAGAAAAGAAGTCTACCATGTTTGATTTACATAAGCAGAAAATTTCTCAAAAAGAGAAAGACTACAATTGGATTATAGCAAGAGAATCTTCACCTAGGAACCAATTTCCAGATGTAAGCCAGTAAGCAGCATTCTTCCATGGCCTTTGCATCAGCTCCTGCCTTTAGGTTCCTGCCATTTGAGTTCCTGCCCTTATTTGCTTCAATGATGAACAGTGATATGGAAACATAAGCCAAATAAACCCTTTCCTCCCCAAGTTGCTTTGGTCATAGTGTTTCATCATAGCAGGGATAACGCTAAGACAACCTGTCTCAAAAATAAAATTAAACAAATAAATAAATGACTATTCTCTTACCTTGTATGGAGGTTGAGGGTGCACAAGAATACCACCCTCAGTCCTCTGAAGTGACTGCTTGACTTGTTCCAATTTAATGGCCAAGTGAGCTTCAAAATACTTTCGCAGAGCCATGCAGGTATGTTTGCCAGTTTGGCGGCTAGCAAATATTTCATCATCACTCAAAAGTGCACCCTGGTCTTCCAAATTTAAAATCTCCAAAGTACTGATCTATTAGTGAACAGGTATGAGATTGAAAGGGAGATGGGGAAAGAACACACAGAAGAGAAAAGTAAAAAGATAACAAAAAACTATTTTGGTAAATGTTTATGTTCAACAGTACTGACAAGTATACCCATATATACAACATGGTAAGAGTCATATGAAACAAAAAATGACAGCTTCTAATCATATTAAAATATATACAGAAGGTGAAGTACAGTGGTGTATTCTTGTAGTCCAACACTTGAGAGGCTGAGACATGAAAATACTAAGTTCCAGGCCAGCCAATCTACATAGCAAATCCAAGGCTAACTTGAACTACAGAGAAATTGTCTTAAAAATCAAGAGGGGTTGGAGTGATGGCTCAGTGGTTAGGAGCACTGGCTGATCTTCTAGAGGAGCCAGGTTCAATTCCCAGCACCACATGGCAGCTCACAACTGTCTGTAGCTCCAATTCCAGGGGATCCAACACACTCACACAGACATATATGCAGGCAAAACATGAATGCACGTAAAATAAAATATTTAAAAAATCAACAAGAAAAGGAAAACAAAGGTACACCAGCCTAAAGCTGTTGCCATTTGAAAAGATCAAAATTAAACAGTTGCAATCCAGCTCCCAGCACTTGGGAAGCAGAGCCAGAAACATTGATACAAGTTCAATGTCAGCCTGGTCTACAAAGAGAGTTCTAAACAAGGCTACATAGTGAGACCTTTTCTCACAAAAGAAAGAAAAAAAGATGAAAAAAAATCATTATCACAGCAACCCTCCTACACAATTACTATGTCAAGATAGATAGATAGATAGATAGATAGATAGATAGATAGATAGATAGATAGATAGATAGATAGATATGCATGTCTACAATGGCATAGAGAACAGAGCTAGGTACAGCCTTCAGCAGTATAGTAAATATGCCTGACACCCTGGGTTCAATCCTTAGCACCAAAAAAAACAAACATAAGAAAGTAAGAAAAACTCATAAATAAAAAAATATATATACAACCAAAGCCCAAAATTCCAATCAGAAATGTACCCAGCTGGGTACAGTGATATGTATCTATAATCCCTGCACTAGGGAGAAGAAGTAAGTAGTTCAAGGTCATTCTTGGTTATATAGCAAGTTAGGGCCAGACTGGGCTACATGAAACCTTGATTCAAACAACCAAAAAGAAATTTCTTCTCTTCTACATAATGTCTTTCAGGATAACCAAAACAAACAGGACCCCTACAGCTAACTGAAGAGCCAGTGGAAGAACCTCACCAAGTTCACTAGGCGACGCAGACCATCATAACGGTCAAAGAGCTCCAAGACAGCCCGGAATGAGAAGCAAATTGAGAAAAACATTGTAGCGTGGCAGCATCCTGAAGCATGAGAACATTCCATCAACCATAGGGTATAGTTCACCACGTCAGATAGAACATTGTGGGGATGCATGCAAACCTGCAAAAAAGTAAATAAATAAATTAAATAAATATAAAAATATATTTTAACATTTGGGGCAAATGTTTCTTTAAAAGGGATGAAAAATTCACCAGTGTAGATAGAAAATTTTATAGAATACAGTGATCATTCTAATTCTAGAACATAATCAATTTCAAACCTGAAAACTACCTAAATTTAATTAAGTACCACCTATACTTACTGAGAGCCATAAAATACATCATTTGATGCTTCTAAAATGCTCAGTGCATAAAGTATTAACATCCTGCTTAATAATTATAAAGAGGCTCAGAGAAGTTAAGGACTTTTTTTTTTGAGACAGTCTCACTTTATGGCCCTAACTGGCCTGGAACTCACTATATAAACCAGGCTGGTCTCAAACTCACAGAGATCCACCTGCCTCTGTCTCCCAAGAACAAGGACTAAAAGCATATGCCACAATGCCCAGCAAGGACATTCTTAAAAGTGGCGGAGCTTACTGTAACACTAAGTCTGCAATTGTACTATCTGCTGCTCCACTGATTCATACATGTATATACCTCCTATGAATTAAACAATTAACTGTAAAACATTTCCTAGTTTTGCTTGGTACCTTTCTCTACATTTTAGCCATAATTAACTTTGTGCATATAAATAGTTTAATATTCACAAAAAGTAAAATTTTAATTATTACGGTTATCTTAGTAAATGAGCAAAGACAAAGTCAACACTCAAGTAAATCACCAGCTTTACTTAACTTAAAAAGTCATGTACATATACAGCATTAGAAAAATATTCCTAATACAGAAATGAGCCCTCTCCTAGAAATACTCAGGGGAACCATCACTTTTCAAATGTAAAACCCACTCACTTTTTTAAAAAAATGATCACAAACATGAAAAGACTTAGGAAAAACAAAAGACTCAAATTAAGAATGAGAACATCTGGGGCTGGAGAGATAGCGCAGGGGTTAAGAGCACTGGCTGCTCTCTCTTCCAGAGGTCCTGAGTTCAATTCCCAGCACCCACATGGTGGCTCATGACTCTCTATAATAAGATCTGCTGCCCTCTTCTGGTGTGCAGGTATACATGCAGAGCACTCATATATAAAATATAAATAAATAAAAATTAAAAAAAAAGAATGAGAACATCTGAAATTAGTTTACTATCTCCATCACAAATTATTTAACATATATAAAGCATTACCTGTTTTTACAATAAACTGACTTTAAAATATAATACAGCAAAATATATATATATATATATATATATATATATGAATAATACAGCTCTACTAAAACAAATGAAAAGTGTCTGGCTATTAATCATAATGCCACAGAAATCAAAAAAAGTAAATAAAGCTTGTGAAACATCTGTCCTGCACTTTCTCAGCAGAGTTAAATTTTCCTAAACAATTTTACATTTTAGGATGCTTTATGAAGGTAAACATTCACATCTCTCATGTCTTTCCTAAGAATTTTATCTTTCAAATGTTCATTTCTTCTTATCCAAAGGCTGATCTGGGAGTGTGCTATTTTAAAGAGATAGTCCCCATCAAATCCCATTCTCATCACATGAATGGACTAGACTTACTCTCTCCATAGCATCCTGGTTGTAGGACAGGTAATACAAGCACATGGATACACCAGTTGCGGCCATAGAAGGACGAGGAATTTCCAGTAATTTCTGAACTCCACCATGTGCAACAAATTCTGTAGCAAATTTGTTATGGAGCAGGAGAGATGCTAGATGCTAAACAATAAGAACACAAGTTACAGGAATAATCAAAACATCACAAATCTCTTAACATAATGTCAGCTTCTATAAAGAGTCATCTATGTAGAGAACCACCCTCTCACAAAAGAAAAGCTAGAGTAGAGGGAAAGGAGAAAGGGAAAAAGAAAGATGGGAGAAAGAAAAAGGGCTGGGCCAGGCAGTGGTGGTGCACGCCTTTAATTCTAGCACTCCATTGGCAGAGAAAGGCTGACCTCTTTTGAGTTCGAGGCCAGCCTGCTCTACAGAGCAAGGAAAGCCAAAGCTACACAGAGAAGCACTGTCTCAAAAAACCAAAGGGAGAGAGACAGAGACAGAGACAGAGACAGAGAGAGGAACAGAAGGAAAAGAAAAAGTCTTAAAATTCTACAACGTCCCTCCTTTCTTTCCTAACACAAAAGGTGTTCATCTTTCAAGGACCTGTGGGTTAGGGAGGCAGAGTAGGAATAGAACCCCGGGACCTGCTAATCATGAGATAAACCAGTGAGGTACACCTTCAGCACACCTAATATTTTGTTGCAGGTTAAAACAAGACAGGGGTTGTCTACAATATTCTTGTTACTGTCAACCCTTGTAGGGTATGAAATAAACCAATAAACCTGTTTTCTTTTTCTTTTAAAAGTAAAAAAAAAAAAAAAAAAAAAGAAACAAAAACACTCTACTTTCTCTTTTGCCAAAATGTGAGATGAAAAGTCCCAGCTATATATTCCTGCTACCATGGAGCTGCCGCCTTGCCTTCCCTACATGATGGAGTATATTTTACCCCTTAAAACTGTAGCCCTTCTTCCATTAAAAAAATTAAAAACTAAAAGTCAAACAAACAAACAAAAGTAATCTATGTGCAGCAGGACATGCCTATAATCTTAGCACCTTAGTAGGCTAAGACTGGAGAACAACTTCAAGGCCAACCTAGGAAAATTAATGTGACTATGGCTCAAAATTGAAAAGAAGTTAAAAGAGCTGGAGGTTGCTGATTCCTAGTAGAGTGCATAGCATCCTCAAGGCCCTAGGTTAATTCCGAGTACCACAGACAGAAAGGGTGATAATGATAAACCTGCTGTAAGCAATGGCACAATTTTACAATCTTTATTTTATGTTTCCCGAGCAGGCTTTTGCTAACCTTGTCAATTTAATTCTTCCTCCATAATCAGCTGTGTTCTAATCCAAGTTCAGTCACTGACTTTATGAAGTCCAAAAAATTTTCTTTTACATTTATTTTCAGTATAGCCCCAAACAATAAAAAAAAACTTTTTGAGACAAAGTTTCACTATGTGTCCCAAGCTGGTCTCCACCTCTCAAGTGCTGGAATTACAGATTCCCAAAGAAGAAACTTAAGCAAAGAATCAAAAGTGGTATAAGAATGCATTTTTAAAAAAGTAAAACTTCAGCCAAGTGGTGGCAAATGCCTTTAATCCCAGCAGCTGGGAGGCAGAAGCAGACAGATCTCCTCACGGAGTAAGTTCTACGACAGCTGGGGATACACAGAGAACCGCTGTCTCAAAAAACCAAAAAAATAAAAAATTTAGATACTTTATTGTATTTATTTATGTGAGTGGCTATGGTGTCACATGTGGGGGTAAGAGAACAACTTGCAAGAATTGGTTTTCTCCTTCCAACACTTGGTTTCCAGAGCTCACACTCCAGCATCAGGTTTGGCAACAAGTGCCCTAACCCACTGAGCCATCTTCCTGGCCCTAGATACCGTATCGACTGGCCTGGAACCCACTGCCTCCCCATAGCTGGGATAAAAGCATGTACCACAACACCCAGTCAAATTTTTAAAGTTTAAGTTTTATTAATTTCATTTAAGGACAGGGAGTCCAAGAAAAGTGGGATGTTTTTATTTCTGAACCCAAGCGCCTCAAAGACAGGGCCTCAGGAGAGCCACAGTTCCCCTCCTGTACCCAGAACAAACAATACAAGTTTGCAATTACATACTTGAAGAAATAAAGTCAATGGCAGCATTAACAGGTATATACCCTCTTCAAAAGTTCTCAAGACCTAGAGCTGGACTAAGTCTTACATAAAATTCAAATCCTTTCCTTCATTATCCTTGTTTGTCAGAGGCCTCTACCATTCTTCCACCAAATTCTTCCCTCAAGAAGCAGCTAAACTAGGTATCTATTCCCAGCAAGTTGGGCCACATGAATGGTTTTCTCATAATGTCACTAACATACCACACCATGACATGGTGAATTACCATCACAAAAGGTAGAAAAATAGAATAAGCAGGCTTAAAATTTACCAAGAAACCTGTTTTATTTGAGTCCTTACCTCATACAAATGCACTTTACCTCACCCTGTGAGCAGATCCTGTCTGTTTTCTTTCTTTTTTGATAGTCTGGGCCTGGAACTTGCTCTGTAGACCAGGCTGGCCTCAAACTCAGAAATTTGCCTGCCTCTGCCTCCTGAGTACTGATATGGTGCAGCACCATACCTAACCTCAATTTTCTTTTAAACCATTCTGTTTCTATTTGACTGTTCCTTTCTTTCCCTTCTCTTACACAGCTTGAATCTTCCTTTTGAACAAAATGATATACTGAGGTGTGTGTGTGTGTGTGTGTGTGTGTGTGTGTGTGTGAGAGAGAGAGAGAGAGAGAGAGAGAGAGAGAGAGAGAGAGAGAGATATGAATATGTACGTAAGAATAGTATTGGGAGAGAGAGAAGAATGATGAATATGTACACAAGATAGTATGTGGGTGCCCAAGGAGAAAATCAGATATCATGGAGCTGGAGTTACAAGCAGTTATGAGCTGCCAAATATGGGTTCTGGAAACCAAACTAGGTATTTTAACAGCTGAGCCATCTCATCAGCTCCAATTTTGTTTCTAAGGATCTTTGTTTTTTTTTTTTAATTTTTTTCCTTGTTCATACAAATTTCATATCTTTTGTCCCTTTCATAACTTTTTAAAGGAACAGATGAATGATAATAGCAATTGCAATTCCCAGGAGAGTGAGCAAACACCCAAAGGCACTATCCAATTGCACCTTGTTCAATCAATGTTGTAACTGAATGCTGTGGTGGTAATCTAATTGTACTGAATTATTATTTTGATTGTATGTTAATAAATAAAGTTGTCTGGGAGTCAGAGCTATTAGAGCCATAGCAAGAGTGTGGCGGTGGTGGCACACGCCTTTAATCCCATAGATATCTGTGTGTTCAGGGTCAGAGCTATTAGAGCCATAGCAAGAGTGTGGCGGTAGTGGCACACGCCTTTAATCCCATAAGATCTCTGTGTGTTCAGGGATACAGTCAGCATTGGAGACATATGCCTTTAAGACCTAGGGGGCTGTACATTCAGACAGTGACGAGGCAGTCATGTGTTTGGGTTTACAACCAATGAGAAGGCAGAACAACATACTATAAAAAAACGAACCGACAGAAAGTAGCTCTCTTTTCGCGAAGCTGGGACAGCAGGAGGAAGGGTGAGATTTTAGCTCTGAGCTCTGACTTCTCGGCTCTCTCTTTTACATTGTTTCTGTGTTTCTTATTTAATAAGACGGTTGGTTACATCTACATCTGGCGCCCAACGTTTGTGTTACGAATTCATGAAAAAGCTGTTTGCCTGTGGCCTTGTGAGCCCCAGCTCAGGCCCAAGTTACACTCAGCCGGTTGTGGTGGCGCACGCCGGTTGGATTTGCTGAAGGAGGCAGAGGCAGGAGGATCCCGAGTTTGAGGCCGGCCTAGGAGGTTTGGGAGAAGCTTTGGCCCAGACTGAGCCACAAACAGTGGTGGGACCATGGAAGCAGTGGCTACTGCTCCACGTTGCCAGCTCCTTCTCATCATGTTGGTGACTGCGGTGATGCTGCTACCTGGGACGAAGGGTTTACTGCTGCTGGTTCAGAGAAGAATTGCCAGGACCATTGTGTTACAAGAAAGCATCGGCAAAGGTCAGTTTGGAAAAGTTTGGCAAGACAAATGGTGGGGAGAAATTGTTGTGAAGATTTTCTGTTCTAGGGAAGAATGTTCATGGTTCCAAGAGACAGACATTTATCAGACTATGATTGCTCCAAACCACAGAGGAGGCAAAAAAAAAAAAAAAAGTCTGCATGCAGATGACAGGATCCTACAACGATGATTCCACATGGACTATGATAAAGCCATTAAGCCAATTAACACCATGGAAGAATCGACTTTGGACTACAAACTGGTCAGGACAATTTCGAGAGGACTAGTTGAGATGATCCAGCCTGACAGACTACTCAAACAAGGACTTGAAACAAGCCCTGAACTTTCCTATTATGCAGAGACTGGACAAACGATACAGGACTTGATGATTAACCCCAAATTTTTCTTTTCAAGATTCCCTAAAGATATTTTCACCCCTAGAAAGCAAAAAGAAAAAGAGAATATAGATATGAGATAGATCATCGAATCTACTCTGAGAAAAAAGATAAAGAAATAATAGGATAAATAGGTAGAACACTGAATCTACACTGAAGAAAAAGGGGAAGATATAAAAATGACAAAAGGTAGACTAATGAATCTATTATGAAAAGAAAAAAGAGAAAATATGGATATGATAAGATAAAAAGGGAGATTATGGAATCTACTTTTAAAAAGGAAGTACTTGTTTTAAATAAGATAAGTAATGAAATTTTTTTTGGTCTGAGTTTATCAGATGTTACTGGACTGGACATTGTTAATATATGTAATGGAGTTTTTTGTCTGGATCTGTCAAATGTTAATGGACTAGACATTGTTAATGTAATCTTGACTGTATATTGCATATACTTATTGAAGATAGTTTTTCTTGTATTAGTTATAAGCTTTCTTTAATTTTAGACAAAAAGAGAGGAGATGTGGTGGTATTGTTTTCCCCAAAATATTGTGTACCTTAATAAACTTATCTGGGGTCAGAGAACAGAAAAGCCACTAGGTAGGCGGTGATAGCACACGCCTTTAATCCTAGCATTCCAGAGATAGAAATCCCTCTGGATCTCTGTGAGTTCAAGGCCACATTGGAAATAGCCAAGCATGGTGACACACACCTTTAATCCCAGAAAGCCAGCCTTTAATCCCAGGGAGTGGTGGTACAAAACAGAAAGATATATAAGGCGTGAGGACCAGAAACTAGGGGCTTTTGGCTGGTTAAGCATTTGGCCTGGTTAAGCTTTCAGGCTATGGAGCAACACAGTTCAGCTGAGATTCATTCTGGATGAGGACTCAGAGGTTTCCAGTCTGAGGAAACAGGACCAGCTGAGGAACTGGTGAGGTGAGATAGCTGTGGCTTATTCTGTCTCTCTGATCTACCAGCATGGACCCCAATAACTCGCTCGGGTTTGATTTTATTAATAAGAACCTTTAAGAATCCTGCAACAGAATGCAGTATTTCTGGGCCACTGGACACAGCTACAACCTCCAGTACCATTTCACTGTTCAAGACATAACTAGAGTACACTCTTTAAATAAACAGATACAGACAGAAACAGACACACCCCACAACCAGATTACTCCAATTCCGTCTGATCTCAACCAAACTTAAAATGTCTAGGGACTGAAAGACAAACTTACCCATTTTGAATTCCACTTCAACATACTTTATAACTATACTACTGTTTGATGCATGAGATTAACTTAATCAAAATTAACTAAAATTTAAAGCCAGGCCTGTAGTAATTCACAAATGTAATCTCAACACCAAAGAGGCTGAGGCAAGAGGACTGCTGTAAGCTTGAGGCCAACCTGGTCTAATATGAGCTCCATGCTAGCCTGTGCCACAGACTGAGACCCTGTCTCAAAAGTAAATAAAACTTCAGTTCTTCAGAGACACTATATTTTAAAGTACTGAAAAATCACATATGGTTGGCCAGTATTGCTGTACTAACCGCATTTAACATGAGTTTCATAAACATCAAGTACTAACAAAAAGCTCAGTGACCTAATAATTTTAAGAACTTTACCTTGCCAGGCGGCGATGGCACACACCTTTAATCCCAGCACTCGGGAGGCAGAGCCAGGCGGATCTCTGTGAGTTCGAGGCCAGTCTGGTCTACAGAGCTAGATCCAGAACAGGCCCCAAAACTACATGGAGAACCCTGTCTCCAAAAAAAAAAAAAAAAAAAAAAAAAAAAGAACTTTACCTTGAGTGCCTCAAAAGTAAGCAGGACATCATTAGTCTGTTTCAGATCAATATAAAACATCATCAATTCTCGTGATCCAAGTTGCATGAATATGGGAAGTAACTGAAATGAGA